>NC_086175.1:64399739-64767239 GCF_023053635.1 Elgaria multicarinata webbii
GAGAGGCTAACAACAGAGTATCTCTGCCAAACATCAATTATGCCGCCTCCCTTGCTTTTTGTAATCCTGAAGTGCAGATTCCATTTGTCTCAGGATATTAGCCATTGAAACCATTTCAGCTTCCAATGTGCTTACATATTTAAGGAGCAAATATGATGTTTCAACTGAAAGTGAGCAGTCTCTAGAAAGGTCAAGTGCCCCTGGTATTTCTCTTTCACACCAGGATAACAAATAATTTATTTCAGATAATAGAAAGGGTGCCAACCCTGGTGGATGCCATTACCAGTTCCCTCGGAAGATGCAGCAAACTTAAAACAACCCAGGAGGGGGCTCAGGCTGAATCATCAATAGAATTTCTAGTTTGTGGAGATAAATCCCTCAGCGTAATCTCTGAATTTGGATTGGGAACATCTAAGCATTCAGTTGTGCTGTACAAGGTGGAGATTTGAATCATTAAATTTTTCTGTACTGAGAAGTTAATAGTACCAAAAATCCATTCCAACTGTGCTTTGGTCACTCGCTGAATTTGACAGCAAAAAAAAAAGGCTCCCCTCCCCCGCCAAATGTTCCAAGCACAGAGCGTACAAAAACACCATCTGGGTGGAGTTTCACATGGCCACCTTCCCATTTAAATAGGGCCCACAAATGTGACATGTGTAACATTACCATGCTAACATGTTTCTGCTCAGGAACTGGATCGATTATATGCCACTAGTGCACACATAAGTGAGTAAGTGGGCTTAAATGAAACACCAGTGATATGGAATGTCACATGTTTGTTTTTAAACCATGGTCAATATCACATTTAAATTAGGGGTAATATCCAATATTAGTCCTATGTAGTGTAGACCAATTTTAATGAATGGGACTTAAGACTAACTTAAGTCTAATTCATTTCAGTGGGCCTACTCTACATAACACTGGATACTACTCTAGGCCTAAAATTGACAACATAAAGATTCCTCTTTATTGTCTTGACTTTGCTATACTTGAATACTAGTGGTTTTAGCTCTGAAATGGGAGAAACTACTCCCCCAGTAAAACCCAGGCTTATGCCTAAGAGAGGATGAATGACACCATCATTAATCTCTTTTCTGTTCTACTTGTCAAGTGAACAACTTCTCTAAAATAATTAAGTACCTCAGTACTCTTGCGAGTATTTCCCCTTGCAAAAATATGAATTCTGAATGGACTATAAATACCGGCATTGCCCGTGAATTGGTTCCTTTCCAAGGCTAAGTCAGGGAGGCAGCCCAGGCAACTGAAACTTTATCCAACAGAGAAGCCTCACAGCTGCTTCCATTTACAGCTTTAATGGCCTTTTCCCGTTACAAACACAGCTCCACACTCTTACGCGTTTATTAAAACCTGGAGACTGTCGAGGTGCATAACGAAGGGGGCGGTGAGAGTTTCCCACAACGAGCCCTCTTCTCTAATGCTACATTCTGAACTTTTCTATGTTCTGTTCATAATCCAAGCCAGACTTCACAATAACATAAAAATGCGAAACAAACAAACTTTACCATCTCCTCATATCCTTCCTTAGGGTTGCCTCACATGCACACATCATCATTATTATTTGTAATGAAAGCTAACTGAAACATTAAGTCTTGTTCTCCCAAATCGTCTCTGCCCACATACGCTGCAAAAATAAAACACAAATAAACTTCAAGGCAATTAGGGCGAGTTGTAGATGCCTTTTGATCACAAGAGAAATAAATACAGCTTTCCGCAGAGTGCTGCATACCCAGCACTGGTACAGTAGTACATACAGTCGAATTTGGCAGAAGGACACACTTGCAGCTGGCAGCCAGGGAAAACTTTCCCAACTTTGGAGCCAGCCTCCTGCCTGGGTGAAGAAACCGCCCCGCAAACCGGGGCACAGTCAGGGCCTTTGGAGCACGAAGCAGACCCCAAACGGGCAAGAAGAGGTGACCCTACCAGATCTGCTCTTGATAATATCGTTGAACTCGTCCACGGCAGACTCTTCCTCGGGGTGTCCTCCTGATTCAGCCATCGCCACGCGGGGAGAAACTGCAAATCCTCTCGGGCGCACCCGCGGAGAGCGCCCAGCTCACGCGCCGCCGGCTGCAACTCCACCCGAGCAAGCAAACGGGACGCGCACCAAAGTTTTAAAAGGAGCGGTTTCTGCTTTCCGACGGCCCAGCCCCGGGTGGGAGGGGAGGCGGTTCTGCGTGGCGCGCGCAGCGCGTGGAGCACCAGGGCGGCGGCGAGGGTGCGCCGCTCTCCAACCAGCCAGGCGCAAGAGGACGTTGGTAGCAAAAGAGCTGTCAAACTCGGATCCCGGAAAACAGGTGCGCGTCTGCTTTAAAAATAGAGCCAGGAAAAAGAGACTTCCAGGCAAGCTGAAAGGGGAGAAGGCGCTCCATGAAGCCGCCGCCGCCGCCTTGGGAGTCTCCGGAGAGGGCCCTTCCGGCCCGCGCTCCGATCGATGCAAAGGGATCAGAGAGCGAGAAGCCGAGGCAAGAAAAGGGGGGACGTGAATGAATAATTGAATTAGCAGCAGCAGCGGCAACACACCCCAACGCCTCGGAACAGGGGTCGTTTTAATACGTGGGACGGGCATCCGGTTTAAGTTGCATTTGATTATCAATCAATCAAATTCTCTCATATGCCTTCACCGGTCGTACCCACGAATTGGGATTCGGGATGGGCAGGGCAGAAGGGCACCAAAACGTCCGTGAGAATCGAAGCCACGAGCGTCCAGCCGCGCCCTCTTTGTTGGGAGTGGTCTTTTTAGGAGTCATTCGCAGTTTCTTTCTGCGTTAGGCGCGCATACTTTTGTGTATGTATGTAAAAGAGTTAAGAGGTGTCCGCTTGAACCCTGCCTGCCCCTCCCCGGAGTTCAAATGGTTACAACACTCAGCCCACTAATGTCTACTCTGAAGTAAGTCCCATTGAGTACAACAGAGCTCACTCCTAGAAGTGTGTGTGTCAAATTGCTTTAAGGTGCAATCCTATGCATGTTTAGTCAGAAAAAAGTCCTATAAATAATTCCCAGCATTCCCCAGCCATCATGGCTGGCTGGGGAATGCTGGGAGTTGTAAGACATTTCTTTCTTTCTTTCTAAACATGCATAGCATTGTGCCTTTATTCACTTAACTAAGGATTCTCTCAACATTTCCCCACATTCAAAATGTTTACAGTGGGGAGGGTACAGTGTTATTGGATGAATGGATGCCCTTGATTGCCTATAAAAAAATGACCATGTATCTGTTTCATCTATGAGCATCATCAGAAAGGGGGAAATTGCAGTTCCCTACCATCACTTCTTCCCGGACTAGAAAAATGAAGTAAACAAAGATCACAGGCCCATTCAGGGGGTGTTTTTATCGCACTGCTTTTCCTGTACACAGCAGGAAATGGTGGCACATTCTATTTCCTAAAAAAAAAAAAAAAAAAAGTCAGATTAGAAGGGGTCCATTTTGTGACGGAAAAAAGGCAAGAAGGAGCGGATGGCATCATCTAAAGGATGTGTGAAAAACCATGAGTGGGTAGTAGTAAGCATGCGATAAACTGCTTGTCTGATGAATCCTTATAGCATGCCTATTTTGGCACTTCGAATCCCCTGCCGGAAGCACCGGAACTGTGGAGAGGAAGGTGGAATTCTTGACTTCCACACAGTCTCACCATATGTTAGTTGGGGAAAGCATCTCTGTAGAAGGTTTAAACTACCCAACCATACAAGTTGGTTCTAATCTGGATCAGGGCGCAGCATGCTTAAACTAAAGTAGAAACGAACGAAGTTAGGATAAGCTATAGGCTGTGAATTTAATTTAGTGTGTACTTTATTTTAATATTTATTTCTTTATTGCTCTCTGGGCAGTTTACAAAAATGAAAACCGTAGAAACCATTCAAAATATAAAACGAACAGTATAAAAGCATAATATAAAATACAATATAAAAACACAGCCAAATAAAATCAAGCAACAATGCAGAAATTAATATTGATTTAAAATATAAATTTAAAACAGCAAAGTTAAAATTAATTTGATAGGCTGTTAAAATGCTGAGAAAATAAAAATGTCTTCACCTGGCATCTAAAAGAGTATAGTGTAGGTGCCAGGCAAACCTCTTTAGGGAGCTCATTCCACAGTTGGGGTGCCACAGCAGAGAAGGCCCTCCTGGTAGCCACCTGCCTCGCTTCCTTTGGCAGTGGCTCACAGAGAGGTTTAGTCCTCAGGTTGTCATTTTACACATGATGATTTTCCTACCTGAACATCACTTCTATGCAGTGTGCGGTTAGTGTGTCATGTGTGACAAAAAAAAAATCTTTTACTGCATGTGAACACAATGGGAAGTTGTGATTGGCTGTATTTTCCTGCCACAAAAATGCACGATAAGAGAGACACACCTGCATTCCTATAAAAATGACTGCATACGCACACCATATATGCTTCTTCCTACTCTGAAGTAGTATCTATGATGGAAAATTGCCTAGGTTTTCCATTCGTTAATTTTTCTGACTCTGGTCCAATTATTTTAACTGAAGCCTGGCCATATTGCATGCCAACCATACCTTCTTCCCAAAATGGCTGTCCTCAAGATACCAAAGTTATCTTAAAGGGCCAGATTTCCAGATTGCTTACTTAAACCATTTGCTAAATAGACTTAAGATGCATTCCTATGCATGTTTAGATGGGGGAGGGGGAATTCTACAACTCTTCCTAGCATAGGGAATGCTGGGAGTTTTAGGGCATTTTTCTGTCTAAACATACATAGGCTTCCACCCTAAATGAAAGATTCAAGTTATTCCTGTTTTTTACTCTGACTTTTTCTTTCCCCAAGGCGTAATTGCATAATTGACTCATAAATACTTTGACAAATTATGTAGCTAATATGAAGTTAATGTGTCTTTTTAATGGTAAGGATGTGCAACAAGTGTCCTTGCCATTGGCTATGTTTGCTAGGCGAATGGAGTTGTAGGCCAACACTTCTGGAAGTCCACTTGTTGCCTGTCCCTGCTTTAAAGAATTCCTGGCCAGGATTCTGCAACCATTTACTAAAGAACATGCTATATTGAGGGTGGTGGAGAGTAATTCACAAAAAATGGTTTGAGAACCACAGTCCTTAGATTCTAGAAACAACTGGATGTCATCAACTTGGGACACACCCAATGTTTCAAAATAGCAGTAGCAACTACTGTAGAACATTTTGGGTGGTCCAGAACATTGCTTTAATATTTTCTTGGCTCATATTGCTGCATCTTTGGCATCTCAAGACATATTTCTGCAATATTATCTAAATTATAATAGGTAGGGCAATGAAGGGAAGAAGTGAAAGTCAAAATCCCCCTGTTTGCAGTTTTGCATCTGTTAAAATAATTGGGAACTTAATTTTCTCTTATCAACTTCTTTCACTATATTACCAGAAAATATTGTTTTCATATTACTTTAAGTTTTTGAATAGCCATAGAATTATATTTGGGCTGGTAGTCAATTAACAGTCAATTGGGCTGGGGAAGGGGTGTATTTAGTATCCTTTCAGTTCATGAGGTTACAGATTTTCTCTTAATTGATCTCCATTGATAGCCTGGTCAAGACCCATGCTTGAGCATCTGAAAACATTGGCCAGGATAGGGTTGTTGTTGGGTTATTTGAGGGTTTTTAAACACTCAAACAACTCCTGCCTCCTGGGATTGGATGAAATGACTGCCCTGCCCCCACCACTTTGTTTAGGAAGCAAAGTATTTTGACAAGTACTGAATATGGTTCTGCTGGGTAAAGCCAAGTAGTTTGTGTGGAGAGGATGAAACTGACAAGGAAATTTACAAGAGGGGAATATTGCTCTGCAGGACTACAGGTAGACTTGCAATATATGTATATGTATATACATGCAACCCTATTTGCACAAATTTAACTATTCCTCCCCAATCCAATTTGCACAAATTATAATGGTGGGGGCCAAAAAAACATGCACACACAAAAAAACTGTACTCGGGGGGGGGGGGAAATCTGCAAAATTTCACCGCTGCTTACTGAAACCAAAACTCTGTGGAATCCCATCAGGCTTAATTGGATTGAGATTCCCAGCATTGCACATCCCTAAATTCAGAAGATGTTGTGCAGACTTAAGGTTAGCCAATTCAAGGTGCCAAACATGACTGGAATTAAGAAGGTGTCTTCCATATAGTTGTGTATATCAGTCCTATGACTGTGACATTTTGGTTGGTTCTAATAAAGGTATTTATGGTATACAATGCTGTTTAATACCATCCACTTATTGTTCAATCTTCTATAACTGGCAGCAGCTCTTCAAGAAATGTCTTTCCAGCTCTGCCACCTGGCACGCTCTTAACCTAGGGATTGGACCTGCAAAGCAAGTGCTCTACCAGTGAGTTAGCAATTGTCTAATTAGGGTATTAGGTATAAAAAGAGCCTCCTACGTTTATGACTACTAAGGGTGCAACCCTTTGTCTGTTCAGACAGAAAAAAGCCCTACAAGTTGTAGGCCTACACAGGCATAAGATTGCACCCTAAGTGTGTGGAAAGGGGATTTTCAGATGGTACAGCTTGACGTGGAAGGCTACCTAGAAGGTTTTCTACCATTGCCTTAAGTCCTGTTGAATAGGAAACATTGATGGGAATCAAACAGACATGAAATCTGATAATCTCATGAATTAGTGTAATTACTGGGATATTACATTAAAATAATTGTCTCCATAACCAGCAGAACATGACAATTTCTGTCGTGAAACCTAGCAACGAGAAAACAAATTCTTCATGTCGGTAAAATAAGATACACAAAGGAAATCAACTCAAAAACATTTCCCCCCAGTATTGGAGGTAAACTGTTACATAACCATGCTAAATAAAACCTTAGAACCCAAAATATAGTCAGTATAGTTCAATCCATAAAGAACACTTCTAAGAAAGCTACATTCCCAGGACTTCCTAATTCTACAATCCTATACTTGCTCAGATGTACGTCCCATTGAGTTAATTGTGTCTTACTCTCAGGAAAGTGCCTATAGAATTGTAGCCTAAATCTACTTTGAACAGGATTCAAATGCTTTAATTTTCTCTGGATGGATACCAGAGGTTGCCCTTCACCAATCATTGTCCTTTGATTACAGAATGCATCTGCACCCTATTAATAGTCAACTGATGGAAATTTACCAAATGTATTCTTTTCAGATCCACTGAATATCTACCCCATTATTATTTATACAGCATGTTTAATTTTAACCATGTTTCTATAATCTTTATCTTGCATGTCCTTGCATCAAATAGTGATATAGACCCTATTAGTTACAGATGGGACATGCACACCAGGCTTTGTTCAAGGCTACTCTTTTTCTATTTCGTAAGTTCAACCAAATCTGAACAAATTACACATCCAATTCCCTAGACTATGGACAACAACATAAAATTATTTCAGACTTTTAAAAAGCATTCACCCAGAAGTAGGGATGGCCGTCACAGGGAAATACGTCTTTCTTCGGGCCTGATGGAATGCTGCAGTGCCCCTAATGTGGCTTGCATTTGCAAGCTGAGCAGCGGGGTCAGTTCCTCAAACTCTGGAAGATTGCCAGCTTTTATTTATTTTATTTTATTTTATTTATTACATTTATATACCGCCCCATAGCCGAAGCTCTCTGAGCAGTTTTGTGAGGGGGCTGGCTTTTTAAAAATGTGAGAGTTGTGACTTGCACAAAATTGCAGCTGTAAATATTGCAGGTGTACTTTTGTGCAAATTGCACTCTTTATTGCCACAATTTTGTGCAGATTGCAATTTCTGTAAATATTTTCAGCCACAATTTTTTTGCAAATTGCAATTTGCACAAATTAAAAACACACTCCCGAAAAACCACTAGCTGGCCAACTTGCCACTCAACATGTCAGGCCAGGTTGCGGATGAGCAAGCTGGTATCTGGGGTGCTAAGCTGGTAAAAGCTCACCAAGCTGTACACCGCAAACAGATTCCTCCAACAACCCTACCCTGAAGTGTGTAGATAGGATCTATTGGCTGTTTGCATCCATTGGCAACCCATCTGAGTGAGATGAGCTTTTGATGTTTCCTAGTATTCTATCTCTGACACTTATTTCTCACAGATACCTCAGAGAACCTGTTTAACATGAGGCATAATGGCCATTAAAAGCCCTTCAAGAGTCTAATAGCTTACCATGTTGGGACATCTTTGTCAACAATAAATAACTATTTTGGCTAACACTCATTTGTACTATACATCTGCAGGCAAGGAATTGTCTACTTAATTCACTTCAAAACAATATGCAAAATTAAATCTCTAGCCAACTGCCATGTGCCCTGTAGACGTTTCTACTGTACCCTCTCAGTCCTTCCTTTTCTCTTCTCTTTATCACCACACAACATTTCCTTCTCTCAACAGAGGTGGACTGCAAATATTCTGTTGCTAGTTATTTTCTGAACAACTGGACTGTTGGTGAAGGGTTTTTTTTTTTTTTTTACATCAGC
Organism: Elgaria multicarinata webbii; assembly: GCF_023053635.1. NCBI lineage: Eukaryota > Metazoa > Chordata > Lepidosauria > Squamata > Anguidae > Elgaria > Elgaria multicarinata. The sequence goes on from NC_086175.1 coordinate 64,408,198, forward strand.
TCAGCCAACTGCTGTCAGAAGTATCTGGCACAAGCAATACAATACAGGCAATACAATACAACACTTCCATAACTTTACTTTGTCCCATATTTTGAATGGTTGTGGAAGGGGCTAGTTATACAGTTGGCCATTATCTGTTCCCATTGAAGTTCATGTCTGCTGTATATTGTGCGTGTATGTTTAATTTTGACTGGACATCAACAGAAGTTTCTGGTATTATGTGAACATACTAAAAAATTGCTGCATATTCATGTTGAAATTCCCAAACTAAAAACAAATTCTTTTTTTAAAAAAGCTAACAGTAAAAATAGATTTTCTTGTGGACCTAGTTCTACGAGCAATTATGCTGAACAATTCATTTTCATTAGTTAAAATAGAACCTTATTGTCTAGAATCTTCAGTAGGTAGGGCATTCACAACAAACTAAATACAGCTACAAGAACATTTTAACAGGGAACTTTTAATCATTGTCAGTATATCTAGTCATGGGAGTGAAAGATGACTGTTACATTGTTTTGATTACTCGGAAAAACACTAAAATAGTTTAAATAATTATGCTTAAAAGGAAGACTAATGAATAAAGCAATTGCTGAAGTTGCAAAAACAAAAAACAAAACAAAAACCCCTTGATACTGATACTTCCTCAAAACAAAAGTGAAGGGATTGCACAGCAGGAGGTCACTCTTTGTAAGTGAAGTTTTTCAGTTTCCTGCAGAGTTAAGCTTTTGGCTAGACCCAATTCTGATTAACATTAACATATATTATTCAATCTCTGTCTATGAACTTTTGCTTTCAGCAAATTATTATTACTATTATTGTACAGAATGTTAATTATAAGTAATTGTCCTTTGCAAAAATAATGTCCCATAAACTTTATATATTATTGGCTCCATTCAGAAGACACCTTAAACCATGGCTTTAACCATGGTGAATAAGCCTTTTTGCTTTAGTCACAATGGTTATAGCCATGGTTTAAGAAGTCTTCTGAACACGGCATGGCTTTCTGGCTTAACCACTGTGGTTAAAGCCGTGGTTTAAGGTGTCTTCTGAACGGGGTCTGTATGTCTGCCTGTGTGTGCACACATGTGTTCACGTGCATGCATGCACACAGATATACACATATACATTTGAACATATATTTGCAGTGTGCACTATGGATCACTTTACAACCTACCACCGACATGCCTGCAAACAATTTTTTGTTGTTTATTCGTTCAGTCGCTTCTGATTCTTCGTGACTTCATGGACACTTAGCAAAATGCAGATATACCCAATCCCAATCTTAATCCGCTAAAGACAGCTATGAACATTGAAATAATTGATGTTTACAAACATATGAACTTATTGGTGGAGGGTTCTGTTCTCTTAAAAACATTGCAATTTTGTGGGAATATCTTTAGTCTGGGTTTTTAAAATCCCATAAAAATTGTCACCAAATGTGTGATATTTGAGACTGGGATTCTTGTGTACCAGGAAGAAAACTCACACATGGCACCCTTGATCACTTCACAATGCTAAGGTAATTAAAAACATAACCAAAATAAATTCAAAGGAAGTTTCAAGATGCCCTGATAGTGATGCAGAAAAACAGAAGCCCTTTTTATGGGGAAGAAAAGGAATTGGAGGAAAAATTGGCGCGGCACCAATTGAGATTAGAAATGCTGTGCCTGACAGGCAACTGACATTTCCCCATCTTGCTCATACAGATCAATGCAGAAATGTGACCGCTTTATCCAGGAAAATGTCAGGTCAGATCTTACTATCTCTATGTGGCAGAGTCCACGGTGATTTACTGGATTTTCACTGAAATTACAACTGAACATAAATCTGTAAGAAGATTACCATGATTGGCTAAATCCGAGATATTTCCAACTCACAAATCCCAAATATTAATAAAACTTTGCTTCGAAGGAAGGAAACAGGCTATCAGTATATTACAACTGAAGTAATTTGCGTTTGGTGATGATGACCATCATTGCCTCTGTCCACAATTACGTATCGCTAAAGGCTCTTCTCTACTTGTTATATGTCATATCAAAGCACCCTTCCCCAGCTGGTACGTTCCAGGCGTTTTGGATCACAACTCCCATCAGTCTTGACCATTGGCCCTGCTGACTGGGTTTGATAGGCACTGCAGTCCAAAACATCTGGAGGGCACCAGGTTTGGGAAGACTGCATTATATTCTGCAATAGCCTGCCTTGCACTGATTAAGAAAGAGGGTGCTTGCTCTTTTGGATAATGTGCTAGGAAAACACAATGCTTATATTTTCCTAGTACTTTATCCAAAGAAGAATCCCATTTTTTTAATTAGTGCAGATCTATAAAGATATGGGCTAGCCATACCATTAGGTATTGTGCGACTTCTGACTCAGACCACTGATTTTGGTTGTCAAGGAAGGGAAGAAACATGTTTGTTGTTTAATTTATTGTTATTGCATTTTTCCTGCCAGAAAGTGGGAGAGGCACTTGTGGCATTTTCTTGCCTCAGGAGACAAAATAGCTTTGGGAATGATGTATCTAGCTGGGGGTCATCAGATCTGATAGGAAGTCCTAGAATATGTTTTCATTCTACACATTTCAACCAGCTGCACTCTGGATTCTGGTGGCCTTTCCAGAGGCATATTGTTGGCCCGGCCACTGTTCAAAAGAAAGCTGGGCTGGATGAACCAATCGATCTAATCCAGTTGGGCTCTTTACATGTTCTTACGGCAGTCAGCCTGACTGCTAGATAATGCTGTGTGTGTGTATATGTGTGTGTGTGTGTGAGAGAGAGAGTGAGTGAGTCATGGCACTAGTGTACCTCACATCCTGTCAGCTCAGAGGAGCTTCTACTGCATGCTGTAGCCTCTCAGCCAGCATAACCCGAATACAGGATTGTGCCCTAAAGCTTCCTAGGTTCTTGCCAGAGCATAAAACCAAAACACGATAGGACAGTCCCTTCCTGCAGGTTTATAACCTCAGAGATGTGACACAAAAGGAACAATAGGTAGAGGGGAAAATCTACCAATCTGAGGAACTGGATTCTATTTTCAGAAGGTGCACTTTTTTTGGGGGGGGAATCTGTAGCTGGTTAATAGGTAAGAGAGAGTAGAATTTCTCAAGTACTGTGTCTGCTCTGCACATCATTGACAGAGACAGAAGAAACTACATTCCATATATAGTGGTACTAACTTTTAGGTGGTGTAATGGAAGGACGACTGGTAACAGGAAGGTGAGATGAAATGGGGTAGGAAATGTGAAATAGTTGAGGAATGTTACAGCCAAAACAGACATCACTTTAAATTTATGTCTAGCAGCTTTATTTTCCCCCCCCCGTTTTCCCTGTAGCATAAACACAGGGGACGTTATACATATTGAGACCCTAATATGTGTGTGGGGGTAGGGGGGTAGGGAGGCTTTTAAGATCCAGATAAGGCCCCCTGCACCTTCTCTAGAGTAAAAATGGAGAAAGGAAACTGACACTGCTAGACACCCATTTAAAGTAATGTCTGGTTTGGACCTTAGAGAGGAGAGTTTGGGAAATAGAAGAGGTAGGAGAGAAATGTAGGATGTGATAAAGGGCTGATGGTTATGACAGCTGTCAAAGTAAGGTATCAGTTATGTTAGGTTAGGGTGCTAGAACTATTATTTCTTATTCTGTATCAAATATTTCATCTGGCTGTCACTTTCCATTTATAAATATACTTGTGGATTTAGATGAATGAAGAAGTTCTGGTTTGGGGGATTCCAAGGTTGACATGTCTCACCCCATGTGCTGGCATTGAATTACACAGCCAAAGTGAGAACCCTACTGGCATAAATCAGTAGGCAGTGGCACTTGTTATTTTGGGGAATATTATGGGCCATCTGGCCTAGGTGACAAAAAGCTGAGTGGTTAACTGGTATCCTTAGGGACCAGAGCCTTAGAGAATGTCAGTGGTGGCTTCCCATCAAGCTAGTTGAGTATTTTGAGATGCAGATGTGTGTGCAAAATTTGCAAAAGGGATCCTGGGGAACTTCAATTGAACCAAATAACAAAAACAGAGCATTCTCCCTCAGGCAAGATGCTAATAAGTTTATACCATCTTCACTCTGCACCGCAGGATTATAGTATGGTATGTAGCTGTAGTCTTCAGCTTATTAATCTTTTATGGCTCATGTAGTTGAGCTTGTCATGTATTTCATGATTTTGGTTGCAAAAATAAATTTTGCTGCGGTATTGTGAAGAGCAAGGAAATAAAATAACTAGGACAAATGGAAATATTTGTGCCCCCGTATGATCTAAGCAACTGTTTGTATAAAGGCAGTCCTAGAGAAATAAAATGTCATTACTAACAGAATTTTGTAACAACTGTCAGTTTCTTGTAGCTATAACTTTACTGTTGGAACCTGCAGTGAAGTTCCAATAGATTCTGTGTTCTTCTTCATCTGAAGTTACTTTCTCTCTTCCTGTTTTCCTCGGCTTTATTTTTAACAAGTCTGTTTGGTTCAGGAAAGGTGAAAATTAACTGTTAGTACCCAATATTTCAAAAGCTTGCAATGTGAACAGTGCCGTTCTGTTTGTGAGAAATTTCTCAATTGTCACAGCAGCTCACTTCCAACTCTCTTCTGTTACACCTGTGTGGGGAGGGTCGTCATGGCAATTAGACCCATTTGTATCTTCCTGGCTTGTTTGGTTCTAGCAGCCTTACATTAGCAATGGAAATAGACTGCAGTTCCTTCAGTTCTTTGGTTCCGCCAGCCTCTCACTTTTCTGCGTGGCTTGGCTGTGTAGTCAGGATCATGCTGGGTATTCTCCCCTTTGGGGTGGGCTGCAAGGAAGCATTGGACTTTACCCTGGGCTTGTCATGCCCTTGCTAGAGGAATCCTCTTCAGAAGAAGAACTAGAGCCTCTAGAAACCAGGGGCACACTAGATCAGTTGTTGGCACCAGACCAGGAGAAGCCTAGGCCTTCAGGGGAGATCGCTCCAGGTCCTTCCCTGTCCTAAAAACTCTATGGGAGATAGTGCAGGGGGGGCAGTTCTACCTGGGAATGGAATGATAATCATGTTGGGGTGTAATCCGGATTTTCATGAAATTGGCTTTGGTCAACGAGCGGCATACAAGGCAAGAAAACCAAAGTTTTCTGTTTTATTGTGTTCTGTACAGTGCCATGAAAATTGATGGCACTATATAAATTATTATTATTATTATTATTAATAATAATAATAATAATAATATGTATTTATTTATTTATTACATTTCTATACCGCCCAATAGCCAGAGCTCTCTGGGCGGTTCACAAAAATTAAAAACATTCAAAGTATAAAACAGTATAAAACCATAATATAAAATACAATATAAAAGCCCAACCAGATAAAAACAGCAGCAGTGCAAAATTACAAATGTAAATAATAATAGTAATTAATAATATAAAGAATATCTAAAAAACCCATTTTTCAAAGGTCTGCCATTGAAATCACCTTACTTTGGGGTAGTGTGGGCAGCGTCTCTAGTAGAAGTGAACATCATCAGCCCCATTGATGCTGCTTAGCCAATGAGAGGGGCTTGCTCCTGTCTCTCTCCATGCTCCACTGCTCAGGGAAATGTAATGGAAGAGATGAGTAATGTGGGATAGTTTCCCTACACCTCTGTTCCTCGCATACACCAATTGTGAACCAATATTGATGCCCGGGGACAGATGGGTGGGCAAACAGGAGGCGCCAAGTTTCTGCAGGGAGGGAAAGGGCTGGAATTGCCTTCTGCTGCTAGTGCTCTGGAGTCACCTTCAGGGGCTAATGCTACTGCTGCTCCACTTCCCCTACCGGAACTAAGCTGCCTCCTCTTCCCCAGAAACACACAGGAAAATCACACAGGGGACTAGTCTGAAGGGGAGAGATGAATGGATCAGCCGTTGCTATCTGTGAATGGAAAAAGTAAACTGGAAGGGATGATCCAGTGTGATTCCGTGGTTAGGTAGGCTTGTTCCCAGCCCAGCCCATGCCCCCTTGTTGTACTGGCCATCCTAACTTCTCAATCAAGATGGAGAGGCAGACAAGAAATAAAATAATAATAATAATAATAATAATAATAATAATAATAATAATAATAATTTTGCGCTACTTATAAACTGTCTACTCCACTATTGTGCAGGAAACAGTTACTGGTATTACAAATGGAAAAAGGAGGCTACTTGTTGTGAAAGCAGCCCTACTGCAAAGCTTGTTTCCCACCCTTCTCCCCACTCCTCCCCACCCACTACTCCTCACAACCAACTAATGGGAAATGCAGTGAGAGTGACTAGGTTGCTATTCCTATTCCAAAAACAGACTAGCTACTCTCTTTTTATAAAGCCGTAAGTGTGCAATTTTGAAGCGGACTAAAATCGCAGTCGTGATTTCCCATTCATCAATGTGCAATAGTGATTTTGAAATTGCCCAATTACTTATTGCTTTAGAAAAAGAGAGTTACTAACCTGCTTTATAAGGCTGTGTGTTCTTATATCATGGCAAGTTGAAGAGAGAATTTGATGTGGCAGGTTGGAGAGAAAATTCTGTTAAGTCACTAAAGGCGCAGTCCTATGTATGTTTAGACAGAAAGACGTCCTACAACTCACAGCATTTCCCAGCCAGCCATGATTTTATTTATGTATTTATTACAAATATTATGTCCCACCTTTTAGCATACAAATCCTTCCAAGTCTGCTTCCAAATAACTGCAACCCCATACACACTTACCTGGATGTAAACATTGAAAACAAGAGGACTTACTTCTGAGTATACATGTATGGGATTGCACTGTAAAATGCAGGCATGCATATCGCCCATAGCCCTCACAAAAGCAATAAATGTGCCAGAGACAAAATATGCCTAGTATGTTCCTTAGGTAATTTGAAAGTGGTGCAGCAGGGTCTGTCTTGTCGGTTGAATCTACTGTTGATTTCAATTGTTTTAACTGATTAATGTTTTAAAGATTTGAAAGCTGTTTTATTGATTTGTGGTATTCCTCTACTGCCTTTCTGAAACCACCCAAGGCTGTGTAAAAATAAAGACAGTAGTCAAATAACAACGTAGTAAAACACTAAAAGCAATATTAAAAACCAGTCATAACAATTTAAAAAGCCAAGTTAAAAAGTGTGTGAGACTAGTTGCAATGCCAAAGGGAAGACATTTAGAGTTTGGGAGCCACGCAAAAGAAAATCCTTTCCTGCATACCTGGGGCTGTCTTCAAAAGAGCCTCTACTTCAGAACTTAATAACCAACCAAGTCAGGTAGTCCCTCATACAAATTTACTCCCTTTATGATGTTCTCCCATACACACTTACCTGGGAGTAAGTTCCTCAATGAAGACATGTATAGGGTTGCACTATTAGAGTTTTAAAACTTAAAATCAATACCTTGAATTGAGCCTGGAAAACAATTTGCCATTAGTGCGGTGCTATTTATTTGAACAGATAATATTTTATTTGACTAAAAGTGAGCCATCATGGCTGAGAAGTTGGTAAAAGTGGAAAATTGATAAAATATCATTAAAACATCTGGCCTATATTCAGTGAAATGAAAAGCAATGTGTACTTGTCATGCAAATTACATGTGGAATGGACCTTGAAAAAATCTGAATTGAAACCACTTTTTTAAAAGCTCTTTTTTGACATTATTAAAGTCCTTTTATACTGTGCTCTCTAAAAACAACTTATTTGAGTATATTTTGAGTGAATACAATTCCCATTTGTACCTCATAGCATTCCAGAATATACCATTAGATTCCTTCCATGACATAATTTCTTTTTTATCTAGCAAAAGCAGTCATTATTGTACATAATTTCAAATCCCAGCTGTTTCTTACCAGCCAAAAATAACCAATTAAGATATTATTATGTCTCATATAAGTGGCAGATTGATACTGATGCCTCTTTGCCTACAGACACAGCTGATTCCACAGTAAAACATGAAGACGTGCCCAGCAGGGAGCATCAATGTAAACATAAATAACAATTTCAATCTCTGTCTGGTTGTTAGAAAATGGAAGAAAATGGTTTAACTCTTACAAAGTTTAGAAAAGTTGTATCTAAACTTAGCAGAGAAAAACGGAGAAAAATCAACAGAGAAAAATTTCAGGCACACAGTCTGCAGAAATATATAAGACATATATGTATAAACATTCCAATAGTGGTTGTATTCAATAGTGTCATTCATCAGTGGAAAGGACACTTTCCTAAACATGTTTGCAGACTACTTCTCTGTGTTCAAAGACTAAGCCCTTCTAGAACATGAATGGATGGAGGTGGGGTTGGGGGAAATTTAGATCAAATGTTGTGCGTGGGAAGCCTCCACCAATGTAATGGGAAGTGGTTCTCCTAACACAGCTTTCTTCAACCTGATGCCCTCTATATGTATTGGAATACAACTCCCATAATCTCTGGACAGCATAACCATTGGTTATGATTTAAGGGGATGCAAGGATAGACACCAGGTGGCAGATCTCAAATTTTGAGGTGGGAAAAGAAGGAGGGAACCCAAGAACTGAAGCTGAGGAAGCAAAGAGGAGGCACCAATTCAAGAGAAATGAAAGAGTGAGTAAGGTGAAGGGCATTTATGGAGGCCATGTCTTAGTTTTAGGGAGGGAAAGGAGATACACAGGGAAACTCTGGGGTCCCAGGACAATTATACATGTGGGTGTAAGGAGGCATGTTGTACAAAGGAAGGCCCTTGAAGGACAATTTCCCATTGTGTTTCCCAAAAGAGGTTACTGTTTAATGAAAGAAAAGTGTCAAGATTGCAGTGGGATTAATAATACTGCTTGTATAGACTCTGTTATTTCTCAGGGCTCTGTGGATAGCCAAATAATAGGTAGCACCATGAGGCTTTGATTAGATTTGGAACCAGAGGAAGTTTGGGCATTTATGATCTCAGAGGCAGTAAGCCTATGTATGCTAGTTGCTGAGGTACATGAGTGGGAGGATGCTGTGGCACTTGTGACCTGCTTGTGGGTTCCTGGCCGACAACTGGTTGGCCACTGTGTGAACAGATGGCTGGACTAGATGGACCCTTGGTCTGATCCAGCATGGCTCTGCTTATGAGGTCATTGTCAAAGTGAGGCTTGGCAAGAAACTTACCACTTGATTTTCCTGAGCAGCCTGATATCCCTTCAGATAAAAATGAAAAAATGGTTTGAGCCAATGTGGTCCATGAGGGGACACACAAAATTCAGAGTGACTCACAATTATACATACTTCATAGGGATATGTATAAGCACACACTGGGCCTGTTCAGACAACACACTAACCCATGGTTAGGCTGCTAACCCTTTTGCAGAAAATGGTTGGTGAGCATGTTTAAATCATGAATATGTAGCAACCATGCTTAGGAATGGTTCATATGACATGTTAAGTCATGGTTCACCCAACACATAATCTTTAGCTCAAAATGCTTAACTGCCATAGCTTACAATGTCATCTGAACAGGGTCAATGTCTCTCATGTTGCTCTTGTATTCTTTCATGAATTACATTAATTTGAATGGTGTTTGTGTAGGAGATGTGCCAAGTGGATTGTATCCACAGTATTCATTGAATTAAAGAATGGAAGACAGATTGTGAGCTGTGCTCTCTGGAATAAGCAGCAACAGTGACCTGAAAGTCATTTTTATAATCCAAGGGTATGATCTAAGGCTACAAGGTCCATAAGGGAAAATGAATGCCCTCAATTAAGATTAAAGAACACTGAGAGAATAAAATTAATTTGATCTTTTGTGTGACAGATGAAATGCATTTGAAAGTTTTTAAAATATTAATGTCTCATTTTGCTTGCTCTTGAAGCATTAGGCACAATGGGTGAAATAATTAAAAACAGATTTATTGTTTTCTGTCCTTTGTGACTCAATGAGGATTGTTGCTGCAAGGAATGTTTTTAATTGTTTGATAAGAGTAAGGGAGATGGCGACCTGTGTTAATTCAATATCGAGAGTGCCAGTTCAAACATACCAAAGCACAGAAATGAAAATAAAACCTTGTTCAAGGTTGGTACTGTCTACAATATGAAGAGAGCTGATAGTAAAATGGATGTTTAAACAACAGATTAATAACATAAATATGTTTGTAATTTGCTTCCTTAAAGGAATGAGAGTCTTAATATGTCCATATTTAGATTTGAGGTCAAACAGTATAATCCAGTCAATGCCACTTAAACTGTGCACTAACAAGGACGCATGTGTGGATTGATGAGCACTACAAACACGGTGTCATCTACAGCTGTCATGTTCCGGACTCCAGATTCCTTGCACTATGACTTGGTGGTAGAGGAGGCTGGTACAGGTCAGTACAGGAACCTGCATCAGACCCAAAGCCAACCCAAAGCCCCAGACTGAGAAGAAGCACTCAGTTACCAAGAGGAAAACAATTCACTGCTAACTCTGTCCCTGAAGCTTGCAGCTCAGACTTCTCAAGAACAGCCTTCCCCATACTGGAATTCCCCAAATGTGTTGGACTACAACTCCCATCAGCCACAGCCAGAATTTTCAAGAGCCAGAGATGATGGAAGGTGTAGTTCAGACATATGGAGGGCACCAGCTTTGGAAACGCAGAACCAGAAACTAGATTTACATCTCCTTGACAAGCCCCCAGCCCCATGGAAGCTCCTAGCAGAGGAGATGGGAGTTGCAGCTGGAGGCCACCCAGTAATGCTTGAATTCAAACCCTTAAATGCTCTTCCTTGCTAGCTTGTGGCTTAGGGACTTAGCTTGGCACTAAGTAAGCCTGTGCTGCTTTTCAATTGCTCAGCTGAGCTCAGAGTCCTGTTGAAGGAGCATTAATCTTCCATGGGAACTTGCACTTCAAGCTGTCCCTGGTTCTGCACCACCTATAAATCCTGAGCCAGCATGTCCACCCTCTAGAAGAAAGGAGTTGAATAAAAGATACCACTTGCCAATTTTAGTACCATTGCATGGAAGCACATCTTCATAAACAACTAAAGTAGGGATTTCTGTAGATGAAATATCCTCAACTTGCAGTCAGGATTCTGCCACTTCATTCTGCTGCATGTGTAGACCAAGTCTGAAATTCTGCTGAAGCATTTTCAGCAATGACCCACCACCAGCCTGCTATTTGCTAATCCTAGTTGTGAAGTTGGGATATCCTAGGACTGGTGTTCCTTTTCAAAGGTTTCAGTTATGCAATCAATGTGGGTAGGTGGGGCGGGAGACACGAGCCCAAAGAAGGATATGTGATAGTTTGAGGTGGTGGGGAATGAGCCATCTTATTTTGGAACCCTTAACCCTCCTTGTTAGTTGCCTCCATGCTTTCTCAAATGAAATTCACTGAGAAAGTTAAGTTTAAATGCTAAGAAACTTTAAGTGGTGAAACTTTTCCCTTGGAACTCTTTTGCAGAAAGCTAAAAACCAAAGCTCTTTTTTCCTTGCAAGTGTTATCCTTTCAATTTAGAATTGTGTTCTGTCTTTTGTTTAATTCTTTCATTCTCTAATTTCTAAAGCTTAATTCAATTATTTTCACTATGTTTGTATATGTCATTTAAAGCCCAGGATGAATACAACAAAAGAATATCACCATTATTCAAAGGCTTCTAAAGGAAGCAGGCGATGGAGCCTTCAGGTGATTGACACATACATTGAAAAATGGAATACTGAAACAACCAATGTAATTATTTGTTCCCAAAAGTCTCATCCACCATATATTTTGGGTGCACTGCATATACAGCAAAGTGGCTGAAAAATATATATTAATTGACATCCTCCAATAATATGGAATGACTTATAAATACTGTACATAAAACTGAAGTATCCTGAGTGCTAACCTATGCTACTACAGTTGAAGCATGGTTCTGTGCCTGGGAAATTCCATCTACCACTTCCCTGGAAGAGCTAGCCCCCTTTTGGTATCCAAAGATATGAAATGGCTGGTCTTCTAACCAAAATATGCAACATGTCCCTAAGCTCAGCCTCTGTACCTGGAGAATGGCCAATGTAACACCCATTTTTAAAAAGGGATCTAGAGTGGATCTGGGAAATTACAGGCCAGTTAATCTAACATCTGTTCCAGGTAAATTGGTTGAATGCATTATTAAAGACAAACTTAGTAAGCATATAGAAAGACAAGTTCCTCTGAACAAGAATCGACACAGCTTCCACAAAGGTAAGTCCTGTCTCACTAATCTTTTAGAGTTCTTTGAGAATGTCAATAGACATGTAGACAGGGGAGATGCAGTGGAAATTGTTTACTTGGACTTCTAAAAGGTTCTTGATAAAGTCTCTCACCAAAGACTCCTGAGCTAATTTAGCAGTCATGGAATAAGGGAACAGGTCCTCCTATGGATGAGTAACTGGTTAAAAATCAGAAAGCAGAGAGTAGGAATAAATGGTATTTTTTTCTCAATGGAGGGAAATAAATAGTGGGGTCCCATAGGGATCTTTATTGGGACCAGTTCTTTTCAACTTGTTCATAAATGATCTGGAATTAGGAGTGAGCAGTGAAGTGGCCAAGTTTGCCAATGACACCAAATTATTTAAGGTGGTTAAAACAAACAAGGATTGTGAGGAGCTCCAAAACCATCTATCCAGGCTGGTTGAGTGGGCATCCAAATGGCAGATCAGTTCAATGTAAGCAAGTGTAAAGTGATGCATGATGGGACAAAAAACCCAACTTTAAGTATAACCTGATGGAATCTGACCTGGGAGTGACAGACCAAGAAAGAGATCTTGGGGTTGTGGTGGACAGCTCAATGAAAATGTTAACCCAGTGTGCAGCCACTTTAAAGAAGACAATCTGCATGTTAGGCATTATTAGAAAAGGAATTAAGAATAAAACTGCCAGTATCATACTGGCTTTATACAAATCTATGGTGCGACCACACTTCGGCCCTTTCTACACCTAAGGATTATTCAAGGCAAATGGAGGGATCAACCCTGCCTGCTCCCGGGATCCCCTGTGTGTCATTTGGATGCACAGGGATGATCCCGGGACAATCCTGGGGAAAAAGGCAGGTGTAGAAATGGCTTTAGAATACTGTGTACAGTTTGGGTCACCACACACACACACACACACACACGTAGAGCTGGACAAAGTGCAGAAAAGGGCAACTAAAATGATCAAGGGACTGGAGCATCTCCTCTATGAGGGAAAGTTACTACAGCTGAGATTGTTAAGCTTGGGAAAAACGGCTAAGGGGAGACATGATAGAGGTGTACAAAATTATGCATGGTATGGAGAATGGGGATAGACAGACATTTTTCTCCCTTTCCCATACTAGAATTTGGACCATCCCATGAAGCTGGTTGGTCAGGATAGATAAAAGGAAGGACTTGTTCACACAGCACATAGTTAAACTATGGAATTCACTACCACAAGTTGTAGTGATGGCCACCAATTTGGATGGCTTTAGGGGTTGAATAAATTCCTGGAGGAGAAGGCTATCAATGGCTACTAGTTCAGATGGCTATGTGATGCCTTACAGCAAGCTAAGACAGAAATGTGCACATTACAAAAAAATGCACAAACAAAAAGTCTGAATTTCCATACAGATTTATTTTTAATTGTAAGCACATGCTGAAATGCAACATTTTTTTTTGAAATCTCAAAAAAACACACACACCAAAACTTGGCAATATTGTTGAAATCAAAATTGATAATCAGTATTTGATCTATTTGCTTGTTGTTACCCAGTGCAGCTCATAGGGCTGAGCTGTTAGAGGTCAAAGTGGTAGAAGTTCTTATAAATCATCACATGAATGTATGTAGGAGTGCCCACAATGCCACTGAGAACAATTAGTGCTTGAAGAGTAAAACTGGACCCAGTGAGGAAGGTCAAGCACTGATAATAACAAGCCCATTAACTGGTGTGTTAAGTGCCTGTGACAGTGACATTTCTTCATAACATTTTCATTAGACAGAAATTTTCAATGCACTGGGAAAGGTGCTAGCCATTTATTAAATGAATGCATAAGAATTGGCAGCCTTTATTAATGAGAGTTCACATAAAAAACAAATGGGCAAATAGGCATTAGAAAACAAGTGTACAGGCTACAATGGCTACAGCACTGACACAAGAATAGCACACCATGCCAAGAAGAGTTACAGTACAGAAGATGGCTCAGTATTTTGTTTATTTATATTATTCATTGGCTGCCCTCTTTGGGCATCTTGCAAGATAAAAAGTAGCTTGAGTGAAGCAGAAGTCTAGCATAGGATTGAGTAGAGATAGACTGTAGCATAGGTAGAAGAACAGAAATGAAGATACAGAGTACCATCAACCTAAAGATTGCATTTTTTAAAAAAATATATCATCCTAGACATACATTGTTTGCGTCCCACAATAGATACTGAGCATAGTTTTCCAGCTATAAAACTTTTGCATTCAGCTGCTAGAAACATAATCCCTTTCCACTCATTATTCACATGAAGGGTTTATTCCTCAAGTGATGGGCAGTGGGAACATGGTAGTGTGTGATCATCAGCAGAGAAAACTAGCTCTGCTAGTGCATAAGCCTTCCCCTGCACACCACCACATTAATACATGGACAAATGCTTCTATAAGGAGAGCCAGGTAGCATGCCTCACATTCAGGACAAAGCCAGGAGTGTGGCCATGCTGCCATTTACTCATGTGACTCTCCTTTTACATGAGTAATGCATGATGGAGGCTATAGAAAATGGCCACCTTGGACATGATTTTCTTGGTGGAATAATAAATGATAATGATGATAAATGATGATGATGATAAGTGTCAGGCCCAACTTACTTGAAACACCAGGTTAAAACTGGTTAAAATAATCAGTGGACTTTTTTATTGCAGTATGACAGCAATACAAACCATCCTTCAGTGTCTGCAGCCCAGGAACTTTACTGTCCTTTCAGTCTCAATAAATCAGATAATCTAAACAAGAGTGAGAGACAGGGGTGTAAAGTCCAGCATTAAATTCGAAGACAACACTCCAAACAGGAGCTAGGAACAGGATCATAAAGTCTGGTGGTTTTATTGAAGACAAAGCCGCAAAGGCACAGGATTCTAGGTATACAAGAGTTCAGGGTTGAGGGGTTTACTCCCAAACAGGATCCCCAAAGTATGGGAGTCTAAGCAAGCCGTAAGCTCAGGGCTCAGGTAGAGCCCATGCAAAGGGGTTTTCCGGTAATAGAGATGTTGTACCCATGAAGCTCTTTGGCATCTCCAACAGCTTTTAAAAAGAGTCAGGGCACCTAGACTTCTTCGCCAGTCCATCTATCCCTGCAGGAAAATGTCATCTGCAATTGCGAACTATGCCTAACTGGCTGTCTCTCCTCTATTGTCTTTATTTGCCCTCATTGCCAAGTAGACAAGCCTGAGCACCCCTCTTCCTCAGCTGTGTCTTCAACCTGTTCATTTCCCACAGAAAGTCTCTCAGGCTCTTGCACTTCAAGTGCCTCTCCCAGGGCTGAATCTTACAGCTGGCAAGGAGTGTCAGACTCCTCTGGCCTGCCTCCTGCTGGGAAACTAAGCAGAACCGAGCTCCTACCTTCCTGGCATTCCACAGTCTAAGCAGATCTTAAATCAGCCCCCTCCATGTCTGATTCTAAATTTTCCTCCAAGGCTACAGCATCAGGGACAGGGGGAGGCATGACAGGAAGCCTAATCTAGAGAGCAGGAAGTACATCACTCTTCACCCCAGGCACTTGATCCCTGGGGATGGAAGTTAGGACAGGGACCCTGAAATTCCCCCTGATAAAATTGCTGGTAAGAAGCACAGGGATCTATGAATGCAGGGATATGCTGAAGTGTGCAGAGATTCTTGGACTGGGCAAAGGACCTGGAAGAAGACTGGATGGGGAGTGACCATCCCTAGTCATGGTCACTCCTTAACCATAGGCCTTAATACGTCAAGACTAGAGAATACAACAGTAAATACATTGCTATTTATCTTGATTCCCTTCCTAGTCCTAGCTATGTTGCCATAACACCTCTACTGGCATTCAGGCCATCAAAGGAGCTCAACCATTTGCTAATCTTTCCACAATAATGGAAAGGAAACATTCCACATCTTTTAGATTTCTCCAGCTTTCTGCCCCTGTGTGCATCTCCTCTCTCCTCTTCCTATTTGATGGTGTTTCCTCCATTCTGCATAAGCTCACCTATCTTGCACACTCTTAAACTGCCACCCTATTCTTCCCTGTATCATGCTACACTAGTACTCCTTGTCAGTCCTTCTTGCATTGTGGACTTCTCTGTGTGAGATGTAGAGGAACCATGCCACTTCTATGTGTTGTACAGCTCTCTTATAGAGGCTTCAAAAGCCATTTAATTGTAAAGTAGCATCAGTAAAATGTTTATCATGTTTTCACTAGAACCCAGTGCCCTAAAACAGAGCTAGCTTTGGAACTACATTTCCATCTTTATCTTGGCACAGGGGAAATATGGGGAATCCATTGGTCTACATTAGGATAGCTTACACCAAAGAAAGTTGCTGTAGAGTAAACCCAAGCTACCCTGGACCAACACCAGTACATTTGGTTTGTTTCAGTAGTTCCTGCATCTGTTAACTAAAATGTTAATTGGCAAATGCTTACAACAGTTGAATCCTCTGTAGAGGATTTGCCTATGGCTAACTAAGGCTTCTCAACATTTACTTCCTCCTTCTTAGAATAATGATTTGTCAATGACTTCCTCATCACTGTAACCCCTTAAAGTGTCCCACTGGCAACTGTATTGGAATGAAACATTGCCTGGAAGATTAATGACAGCTTGACCTCTGGTGCAACAAAATAAAGAAGTGTAATTGGTGTGCAGCCTCCTCCCCATACCTCAGTGATAACTTGCTCCAAGCACTATGATTAGTTGTTTTTGAAATATGAGTAGACAATGCTTCTTAACATATTGTGGGTAAGCTAATGAATGATCTGATTGCTGAAATGAAGGTTGGTTATTAGATCAATGGAACCAGGATTTCACATTCATGACTTCAGACTGTTTTTCCAGCTTGAGCATATTAACACCACCACATCAAAAGGCTAGCCATGCTGCACTCAGAAGAAAAAGAAAAGATTTTCACTTATGCATTCATTTGACAAATTCACTATTTTGGAAACGGGAAGAAAAAAAGAATGCTAAAGCTTTAGTATCAAAGAAATGCTTTCCTCAGAGTTTGCATTTTTGAAGATCACACAACATGACAGTTATTAAACCAGAGCATTCAGTTCCACCTATAAACCCAAAGCCCAGGGATGGAATGAGAAGACAGTTTCACATTCCCTAACAGTTTCTTAAGTTGCTTATTAGTCTTTCCCTCTGGAAATGAAAATGACAATTTTAGGATAAAAATATTTCTTTTCCCAGGGTGATGGTGGGAGTGGGTGGGAGAGAGAGATAGGTGTCTAGATTTTACATACTCATTTCAAGCTTTCTGATTCTACACATCCGAGCTGAAATGGGACAAGGCCTAGTATCCAAAGAACACCTGAACACATGCTGAACTAACTACAAGGTTCTTTGGAATGCAAAGTTCTTGCATAAACAACAACAACTATGAGCTATTTTGACACCTACCTGCATTGGTTTCTCCCCAATTATTTGACAACATTATAGATACTTAAAGATCTCTTCTGCATTGATGTCTTTCTGCACATCAGGTTTGCTATAGACATAGAATATGCTCTTCCTATTGAGCAGGTTCAGTGATAGCCTGAGCCAACATTGCAAAGACATTTGATGGTATTACTACATAAAATTTAGTCTGCTTTGGCTTCTCCGCGAGCCCCTGCCAAAGGAAGTGAGACAGGTGGCTACCAGGAGGAGGGCCTTCTCTGTTGTGGCACCCCGGCTGTGGAATGAGCTCCCTAAGGAGGTTCGCTTGGCACCTACATTATATGCTTTTAGACACCAGGTGAAGACCTTTTTATTCTCCCAGCATTTTAACAGTCTATAAATAAATTTTAACTTGGTGTTTTAAATTTGTAATTTTGCATTGCTGCTGTTTTATCTGGTTGAGCTTTTATATTGTATTTTATATTATGGTTTTATACTGTTGTTTTATACTTTGAATGTTTTTAATTTTTGTGAACCGCCCAAAGAGCTCCAGCTATTGGGTGGTATAGAAATGTAATAAATAAATGTAAATTATTATATATATATATATATATATATATATATATATCTGTCAGAATGGAATCATAATTAAAAGCTGTAGCCAGATGAACCATAGAGCTAGTTTTCAGTGATCCTACAGTAGAATTTTCCAAACTTACTTCAACCTCTCAATTCTTGACATATTCAGACATAATCAGAGGTCATTACTTTCTGACTCACCTGTCTTTCGTAAGAGAAAAGTAAAAAGAGATAACACTGGTAGGTGAAATTCACAGTTCTTAAAAAAACACATCTTCATGTTGAAAAACAAGAATGTGGTGGTACAACATTCATGTGCATTTCAGAATATATATGGGGGGATTACATGTTTGAAGCTCATCTCCAATAATAATAAAGTCCTCCTAATAGTTAACTAGCAAGTCAAGCTAGATCTTACAGCTCTTCCACATACATTCCTAATTTTCCCTGTCTGGATTCAGCTATGGATTTATCCCAGGAGAGTGGTCATATGATTTTTTTATCTGTGTGGATGGGCCCTGAGATAACTACCTCTGAAATGTGCTGTGTAAATATGCTCACATAAAAGTGTACTGAGGAGAAATGCAAATCTCACCTGTGAAGATGAGAGATGTACTCCAGTTGGCAACCTAGGATATAAACTTTGAGATTTGATTTATATTCCCTTGAGCATTTGCCTTTGTTGGGTTATTCACATTCAAAAACCTTATTTCGATGTGGTCTTCAGATTACAATACTGAAATCATAATATAAATGATATACTATTCCAAATAAAATAGATCAGTTCTAAAATAGTTTTATTTGTCCTAGTAATGATAATCTGCTACCCTGTTTCCAGCTGATGAAGCAAACTTTTTTTTTTTTTTAAACCCTCTGTCAGCATTAGAAAAAATAATTTTTCTTTCATAGTAATTTTGCTTCAGTGCTAGCACAGCATTTTTAGAACAAGAAATTGTACCTTCAGTTACTTGGATCTAACAGGAGATATGAAGGCTCCTTGGATGTAAGCTGTATCAGAAATGAGTTGATATACAATAAAATACTCTGTCTCTTTTTGTACTAGAACATTTACTAGACACTTGCAGCAAAAACTATATCACATTAGTTTTAATTCATCATGTGATATTCATTTTATGTATGCCAGAATCCTCTTCATTCACCTCTCTGTCTGTCTTTCTCCTTGGCTCTTTGAAATCTTGAGTAGACATTCATTTTAATTCATTTTGTATGGTGTGATTTGGGATAGTGATGATGGCAGCCTCCCTCAATGCACCCATTTTCCATACATTGTATAGTGGTCTGTAAGACATAATTCATAGATAACTCATTTGGTTGGGATCTATGTATGTAAATCAGGAATGCTAAATGGGCATTGCAATCCAAAGTCACAAAAACAAAATGAACTGAGATGTACATCTGCATAGGATACCTGTCCTGAATGAAATGAAAGTAGCCCTATTAGTCTTGTATTGGATGTAGGCCATAATTTCGGGAATGCCATAGCTGTTCTTGGTCAGGTAATATCTCAAGAAATGAAGCAGTACTTGAAAGCAATGACAACACCTCAATCACTTCTCAAAATACCCCTCATGGCTAACTCCTCATTTGGCTGTCTTGCCTGAATCCCAAAAAGTGCAAGTCTCGAGGACCTTGACGGTAGTACAGTATCACCATTGTGGATATATGGCTATAAGAAAACTGGCTATTTAAATCTTTAAGAGATTGCAGTAGATGTAGCTCTCAGGATTCTAAGCCCTGCCATTGAAATGTGAGACAACAAAGAGATCCATTGTGCAGTCCACAAAGTCTTTATTCAGTGTGACCTCTTCACACCTGTAGTGACTGTTAAGGCTAGGATCTATCTTCTAACCTTATGTAGCCAAACAAAGTAAGGCAGTTGCCTATCAACTAAATGCACTGTTTCCTGCTGAGCCCAACAAGCTTTTACAGGTCTCAAGGAGAGCTCTCTTGACCAAACTTCTGATGTACAGTTAGTCTGGTGGACCGCCTCTCACCTCCTCTCAACTCTGCTCACTTGACCCTGCAGCTGACTCTGGGATCTCCCAGTTCTGATGCTCCCTCCCCCTCTGACAAAGGCTGAGTTCCCAGGGGGAGGGGAAGATGACCTCTCAGACTGGGCCTCCTGTTCAGTAAGCTCCTGGGAAGGTTCTTGGGGAATTGAGCTAATTTTGCACTGGGTGGGTGGGAACCACAGAAGGATGGTGCTCTTTCTATGGTGGTACCCTTGTTGCAGAACATCTCCATCAGAAATATTCGTTTGATGCCTTCCTTTCTAGTTTTCCAGTGCAATCCCAAGTATGCATATTGTTGGATTCAGGAAAACTTGAAGATTCTGTTGTTTTAAATCCATACTATATTTTAAATCTTTGTGTTGTTGCTAGGTTTTGCTTTGGTTTTTATTATTATTTTATAGTTTTAAACTTTAAACTTATTGTACCTTATATTGAATTTTATGGTTTTAATTGATGTGAACCAGCAAGAAAGCATCAGGTACTGGGCCGTATAGAAATATGATACATAAATAAATACATTCTTCTGTATCTGCACTTTTTTGACACTCTTCCTCACCAACTTCCTATCATTCTCTATATTCTGCCTCACTTAGTTTCTTTGAAGGCATTCCATGTCAGTAATCAATATGTGCGGGTTTTTTTGTTTTGTTTTTTAAATGAATTAGTGCCAGCCTTGGAAACTGTCAATAAGTCAGTATTACCCATTACCTCACCTAACACATTATTAAAATAAATAACTACTATTTTTGTAAATAAAACACACACACACCCCTCTCTCTCTCTCTCTCTCTTACACACACACACACACACACACACACACACACACACTTTACCTCCCCTTGAATCAGGCATCCAGGACAAGGGCTCAGCTTACCCTACTCTACTTCTGGCCCTACTCAGAAGTAAGCCCCATTTTCAATGGAACATACACCCAGATAGCTGTGGAACATACACCCATTACACTGCTGCCTCATTCTCGTGAGCTTTTGTGTATGCCACAATAAGGTATTTTTTATTCTTATTCTTCTTGTAGTTCTTCATTGTGTTTTAGAACTACTATTGCTGTTGCTTTCACTGGTTTTTCCATGGAATTCACTTCAGATTGTTTTAATTTAAGTTGTGAGCTGGTTTGAAGACCTTGGTGGTAAAAAGTGAGGGATATTTTATTTAAAAAGGGATGAAGACTGTAGCCTTCTGTGGACTCTTCATTTTTCACTATCTTGGCATTCAGGGTCCATTTGCCTCTATGGTTCCTGATCCAATGGTGAAATCTCCTTTTGTGCATACCCTCCATCACTGCAATAGGGCTATTGTAAATTTTACATTAATCAATTTCTTGGTGTTTCTTCCATTTTCCCCCCAGTTAATGACTCCAATATTAAATTAGGTCTTAAAGAGTTTGGAGGAATATTCACTGGTGTCTAGGAGGCAGTCTGAATGGCTGCCAGCTTTTCTGCTATTATATCTTAAGGTCTTTAACTGTCTGAACAGCTGGATGATTGTATATAACCTTGGCAGGCAGCCACAACTCTCTCCAAATCCCAATTAAAACCATTAGAGTATCAAAGGAAGGGAGAGTGAAATGGCAGTGCCGTTTCATTGAAAAACCAATCTGGTTTTAATGCTCTCTTATTGTAGCGTGAGGTAAAGACAAGTTTCCAAAACACACTTTTTATTCAGATTTGGTGTTGAGACAATCTGATGGTTGAAAAGGCTGCCTGCTCTTTGTAGGCCATTAAAAGGGTCAGAAATCCAGCTGCATTTGAAACTTTAAATTAGAAACAGGCCACTGTTCTTTATAAACTTTAATGTGTGGTGTGTGGGGAGCTTGTATTTTCAAATACTTCATTTAGGTTGCAGTCCTAGGCTTGTTTAGACAGAAAAAAGTTATAAAAGTCCATTGGCTGGGCATGCTGGGAGTTGTAGGACCTTTTTTTCTGTCTGAGCGTACATAAGATTACATGCTTAGTAGAACTTCCTTCCAGGTATGTGAGCGAAAGACTTAATTTGAGCATATTGTGAACCACTGAGATATTTTATTATTTTCAGTGGTATATAAAGGTCACAAATAAATAAATAAATAAATAAATAAATAAAATAAAATATTCTTCCCTGGCTGCTACTCTTAGCTCTGACCTATCATCCCACTTCCCGTTATTCTCACCTCTAAATTGAAAGTTAGACTATAAGATTCTTGGGATATTGTCATGCCTGTTGCCTATGTGACACTGTAAAGCACTGTAGACATTAATGTTGTTAGAGTATAACAACAAAAACCTCAATAATAATAATTTGCTGCATACTGCTTGTGCACACTTTTAGGAATGGGATTTTCTAACCTTCACTAATTCAGCTTTTCTCTCTGTTCAGAGAAGCAATGGATTGCATCCAGTTTAGTCCTTTTTAGAGTAGACCCATTGAAATGAATGGGACTTAAGTTAGATAAACATTGGATGCATCCATCCAATTTAAAATGGGTTGCATCCAGACTTAGTCATACTTAGAGTAGACTTAATGAAATGACTCACTTAAATCCCATTTATTTCAATAGGTGAACTCTAACTGGGACAGGGGCCATGGCTAGACCAGGCCTATATCCCGGGATCATCCCTGTACATCCAAATGACACACAGGGAATACCAGGATAATTGCCTGGGATAATCCTTAGGTTTAGCTAAGGCCTAAGTCTGGATTCAACACTAAAAAATATAATAACTTCTCAACAATAGTAAATAAAATGACCACTAGGTGCTTATATCAGATGTTGGTGCTTTTTGCAACAAGCGGTTATTGAGTGTGTTTAAACTGTGGTTATGTAGCCACCATGGTTAGGAATGGTTCACACGCGACACTAAGCCATAATGTTTAACTCAAAATGCTTAACCACTGTGGCTTATCATGTGTCATGTTTATAGTTAGAGTGTCTTATCAGGCCTGTCTGGGAATCCGGCCAGCAGCAAAGCTCCTAGTTGCCAGAAGTAACAGGCAGAGATAAGCAAATCCTAGCAGCAGAGATGCAGTGTCAAAGTCCAAAATCAATATCCAAAGTCATAGTCTGAAGTATGGTCCAAAGGTCCAGTCATAATATAGTCCAAGGTCTTGAATATGGATAGCAAAAACCAGCAACTTCACGATGATTGTTGCCAGTGCCAGGCAGCTTCTTTCGTTTCCTTTTATCCTGTGCTCCTGCCTGGCCCCACCCATCTCCAGCTGTGGCTCATTACTGAGCCTTCCATCTCAGCCAGCTATTTAAGTGCAGTGTTCACAGCATTACGTTTCTGCAGCCGCAGACTTCTTCTTTCTGGCCGGACCTGCTCTGCACGCCCCAATCTTCTTCTTTCCGGAGGGCTGGGTGCATGACTCACTTCAGGCTCAGAATCTGCTTTGTTGGAGACCGGAGGTGGAGAAGTATGGCCTTCATTGAGCTCTTCCGAGGGGCCTGCATCCTCCTCAGCTGCATGGCCCCTTTCTCCCTGCAACGCTGCCTCTGGTATGTCAGAGGAAGGAGAGTCTATGGCCTCTGGTAAGTCAGTTTTCTCCTCAGACAAAGATTACTCAGAAGGGACCATGACAGCATGTCATCTGAACATGGGCATTGATACAAACAGCTTGAATTTGTCAAAACCTGGTGTTCCAGCAGAAGTGGGGCTGTCCAGAATGTGTCTGAAACTGAAATTTCTTGTTGTGGAGCTACGATTGTTGCCATTTTCTACCAGAAGAATCGGCCCTGGTTGGGTATCAGTCAGTCCCCCCCTGGCCGTTGGCTATCCACCTCAATGGATGAGGCACCATATTATGCAAAGACCTAGCATGTAATAAGACTGTTTGTATATGCTTAGCTAAATTGTATGCCTTTCCTCTGTCTTTGAACTTGTTGTGAACAGGTAGACCTTGCTGACTATTTACAGGCAATGATACAGATGTTAGAGGCCTGATTCCATAACCATGTGTGATGTAAAGCCGATCCAAACTGTCCTCAATTTTATATTATCCATTTAATGAGAGATAGCTACTTTTGGAAACACTGCTACCTTGTTGAGGTCTGGTACTTGTCACCACAAAGCAGTCATTACATGAATTTGCCTCATATAGTCAGTCAGTACCAAACAGTACCACATCAGGGTGCATTCCGAAGGAATGTTGAGCACATCTCTTATTAAAGTCAGAGTTGCATCTTACTGTTTTCATCCACTGACTCTGGTGAGTATACAGAATCCATTAAAAATAATAATTAATACCTGTGTCCACATTATAATACCGTGAAAATTGCAGGAACTTCCTAGCAATCAGCTTGGATCAGCTGCACCTGGGCTACTGTTGCAATATCTTTGTGTAGATGGGAGTCTAAAAGCACTAATAATTTAACAGGCAGTCATAAATCCTGGCAGACATAAAGAAAAACTCATTGATTATTCTGTCTAATTTAGCTAGGAGGGTCTTTGTTTGTTTGCTCATCTACTGTGTACTATGCATTAACCATAACAACAAAAATGTTCACAGTCAGCAATTTCAGTTCACCTGAGAAATGGCAAATTAGTCAATGTGGACAGAGATTATAGAATCATTACTATATTTCAAAGTAGGGTATCTCTGCTGAATTTAATGTAGAGACCGTGTGATTTTGGAGCATAAAGAAATGCTGCTTTTTTAGTCTGCACTCTGTTGTACTTTTACAGGAAGAAATTCCCTTGAGTTTCCCCACCCCCCAATGTGTTGAGTTATTCTTTGAACTGGATTTATTTTCTTTCTTTATATGGTGTGCCATGGAATATACATTATTCTTGTATGCCATGTTAATCATCAGAGCTTAACCACTACAGACAGAATTATTTCCCATTCTTTTGGATCTGGGATATCAATCGAAAGGAGGCCACTTACATGTCATGTAGACATGATTAGACCTGGGCAGGGGGAAATCCTTTTCTTTCAAAAATCCCTACCACTGTGCAAAGTCTGGACAATAATCTCAGTAGTAAATAGAGTAATCCCAGTAGAGAAACATCAAACCCTCCCTCTTCCATGGGATCCATGACACAAAATGTCAGCCAGGCAAGCTATAAATGAAATATCTTTATTGAAATTTTGCCAGTTACTTCACTGCTTTGGTCTTTAGTGCCCCCTGATTAGCCAGGCAGAATGTTCAGAGCTCCTCTTAATGGAAGCCACCCAAGGGGTCAGTGCTGCTGCTTCTCTGAGGTCTCACTCTTGTTCCCCCCTCCCGACAGGTTCTTGGATCACCTTCATCCTGAGATCCAACCTCCTCCAGTCAGGTGTTACTCTTACCCTGTGGAGCTGGGATGTAATGCATGGTTACTAGGTACAGTGGTGAAAAAGTTTGTGAAGCCTAATGATAATTACAGAAATTTCATATTTTAATATGGTAGTCTTTGTGAATCAAAACCACTCCTTTTCTAAATATCCAATAGGGTTTATATTAACCAGTTCCATGACTTGTGAAATAAAACGGTTTATGAACTAGGCAAACAATGAGTACTTAAGAGCCAGGCCACGTGCAAACATAAGTGAACCCCTGGTTACATCAGCTCAATTAGAGAGATTAATTAGAATCAGGTGTTTAAGAAATTAGGTAGATCTTCAAGGGTGAGTTTAAAAGGGCCCTATAAATGGATCCAAAACTTTGTGAGCTTGGTTTTCACCATATGATTGTGTGGAAATGCATCATGCCACGATCAAAAGACATCTCGGAGGACCTCAGAAAAGCAGTTATTACTGCTCCTCAGTCTAGAAAGGGTTACAAAACCTTTTTTACTTATTTGGGGCACCACCAATCCACTGTCAAGCAGATAGTCTACAACTCGAGAAGGTTCAAGACCACAGTCACTCTACCCAGGAGTGGTCATCATACCAAGATCTCTCCAAAAACAAACGGGCATATCATCCACAAAGTCTAAACCCCAGGGAATAACATCCAGTGATCTGCAGGCCACTTTCACCTTGGCTAATGTGAGTGTTCATGACTCAATGATCATGCACACTTGAAGGCATTCCTGCATAAGGAGGTGCAACCAAGTACTGAAACTAAACGTTCACATACTTTTTCACACATAGATATTGAATGGTGAATCAGTTGTGAATAAATAAATGTTGAAAAAGTATATTTGTGTGCCAGTTGTTTAATCAGGTCATCTATTGTTCTTTACAGGGTTAGATTAAGATCTAATAACATTTTAGGTTGGAAATATGTGACGATCCTAAAGGGTTCACAAACTTTTTCTCACCACAGTATAATTGCTCAGTGTCTCAACACCTAAACTAGGGAGTGATGGTAATTTCAGAGCCTTCCTCCACTCCTCCAATTAAATACATTTTGTTCTTTATGTCTGCATAATTTATAGAAGGGAGGCACTGGAAGTGACATTTTAATTGACTGTATTGTTTTGCTGGTTGTATGATTTTATTGTCTGTTGGCCACATCTAAGTTTTATGGTTATCATGTTTGTTTGTTTTTAGAATAGTATTTTATTCAAATAGCATGTAAGTGCTATTTGAATTGGGTGCTGTTTTTATTCTGCCATATTTTTAAATAGTGTTTTAAGTGTATTTGTGGAATTATTGCTTTAACCAAATTTTTACTTTCAAATTTTATTTCCTGTGATTGTTAGCAACCTTGAGCACCAGTTACTTTGGTGGAAAGGTGGGTTGCAAATCAACTCAGTCAATCAATCATCTCAATCAGTATCTGAATATTGAATTATTTTTGTTTATGCACCATTCTGCAATTCATTTTTAGATGGAAGAAAGTCTAGATTAAAAAAAGTAAATAAAAATAAAAAATAAACATTTATACAACACTGCTGCTTTGCCAAATCTTGCAAATGTTTATTCCCCACCCCATTATTAGCAACAGCTGACAATGTAAGGAAACACGCCAATTACCAAAACAGGAAGACATAACCCTGGCCTTTACAGGCTCTATAATAAGAGCTCATTCCAGTTTAAATTTGGTTAATTTGAAATTTAATCTGCACAGGAGATCATGAACAGTGTCATACTGACTGCTGCAATGAACTCATTATAACCATATTAAGAGGACATTTTCAGAAGTCTAGGCATGCCATTTACTTATTTTTGCTATTGCCATAATATTATTGCCAAAGGGTGCATACAGACTATTATTTCCGTGGAGCAACAGCAGTCATTTCTGTCTTACTGCCATCGTGGTACTATTAGCCTCAAACCTGCTTCAATAGCTTGAGAACAGTACAAACATAATAATGGAAAGAGAGACAGCGTTGCTTTGATAGGAACAGTAATGCTGAAGAATGGTGGGAATTTGAGGCTAAGTTTTAATTTTGCTAAGATGTATTATTTTTTACTACTATTTAGATTCTTTTTTGCATTTCTCTTTTGTTAGGCCTTAGTATGATTGCTTGAACTTTTCTGCATCTTTATTAATGTGTGAACTTTAGCCTATTTGTATGACTATTGAAATTTGGTTATGATATGTGACTTTTCTGAACATGTCATATTTCCCCATATTCAAAGCTGGTTTCAGCATAGCTTTACCTTGGAAAAGTGGCATACAAATAAACTGATGATGATAAATTATTTATTTGTGGCTCTGGAGAATTATTTGCTCAAGAGAGATGAATTTGTACAATAACATCCCAGCCTGTCATCCCTGCAAACACTTTTTGATTGATGCAGTCGTATTCTACTAAAGAAAGTGCTTTTTTTTTTTAGAAG
This sequence comes from Elgaria multicarinata webbii, assembly GCF_023053635.1. Taxonomy (NCBI): domain Eukaryota; kingdom Metazoa; phylum Chordata; class Lepidosauria; order Squamata; family Anguidae; genus Elgaria; species Elgaria multicarinata. Next base: position 64,435,975 of record NC_086175.1, read on the forward strand.
AAGTATTTTCAGGATCAGAGCCCATCTAGGTATGCCTTTAGATTATTACTGTTTGAAAATTAATTATTTTGCTTTCAATTCCTGTCTCAATATCAGATGGTTATTTGTAGATTCAAAGTTGTGTCATATAAACAGTTGAAATCTCTTGAACAACAAACTGCTAGGTTCAAGAAGCGGTTGTGATTTCCTGATCCAGGATGTAACTTATTTGTCTAGAAAAGATAGAACAAGAGGAAATCAGATACATGAGCAATACATTATTCTAATTAAACATGACTAATATTTTCAAGCAGCTGGAAGGAAGTCCAGGACTACCAAGGTGAGTTTAAACAGACTACAGTTGAGAGCCTTATTAAGAGTCATGGTGGGTTAGGGCAGCGAGAGACTACAGTATAAACTCTAAAGATAGCAATTTGCCTGGACTTACAAGACAACATCCCCAGTCAAGGGCATGCAGTCTAAGAGCCAGAAATTGTCATCACTCTACCCCACCCCTTATTCCACTTAGGATAAAATACAGTTGCAAATTATATGGCACCTGCGATTGACAGTCCATTTAGGCTGACTATCACAGCTGTGGTTTTCCAACTTTATATGGTATAATTCCAGTTCTCAGTGCATTGATGGTTCAGTCCTTTAAGACTCCACTCTCTCTGAATGCCAGTTCTCCCAGTTAATTTATTCGTGCATTTATATGCCAAATCGAAAAGCAGGTCTCAACAATAACCCCTCCCCCCCAAGTTTACAACATTATTATGGATTACAAGATCAAAGGCAGTCAATTAAAGCAATTTAAAAATGTTTTCGAAGAATACAGTAGAAGCATAAACAAGTACACACAATCAAGTAGTGGAATCAATCCATTCAACCCATTGCTTTCTCCCAGACAGTGAAATCTCAAACTCCAATATTACCTTTTTATGAATTACCATTCATATCAATGGTAACTCAGCCACAGTCTCCTGATAAACCAGGGGTAGGCATCCTGTTGCTTTCTAGGGGCTTTGGACCACAATTCCCATCAGCCCCAGCCAGCATGACCAATGGTCAGGTATTATGGGAGCTGTATCCCAAAATATCAGGAGGGTACCAAGTTGCATAAACCAACAAATCACCTTTTTGTGATTCACAAGAGACATCACTTCCAAAATAATTTTGAATATAACTCAGTTTGCATTCCCTTAAGCTGGTTAATTCCCCCATATCCCCCAAAACAGCTGGTCTTCCAGAGGAGTTATGCAGGAATTTCATATCTTTGTTCTCTCATCCATTTTCCAATAAACATATTAAAATTCTTCATTGCATCTGCAAGGCTTACCTGCACCTCTCCATGCTCTTTTCTCAAAATTTGCTGAGCATTGTGCAAACTACATTTCACTAAATTGTGAATTTTGGGCTATGGGACTCATACGAAAATGTAACATGGACTGTAAATTAGATTTTACAGGGAGGTTGTGGGCTCTCCCACACTAGAGGCATTCAAGAGGCAGCTGGACAACCATCTGTCAGGGATGCTTTAGGGTGGATTCCTGCATTGAGCAGGGGGTTGGACTCGATGGCCTTGTAGGCCCCTTCCAACTCTGCTATTCTATGATTCTATGATTGTTGAAACACAGCACTGTCCAGGCCTATAGTTTTGAATTTCTAGGAATGATAACTACTGAGTACACTCTTGAACCTCATTCAGTTGTATGTTGTCTGCACTATGTCAATTGTATAATTTCAGCCTCTGATACAGTAGTGATTTCTACAGAGCCTTCATGACAATTGCTCCTTTGAGGTTTTCAGAAAGGAAAACTGTATATGATGTAAAGCTGACTAAGTAGATGCATAAACTCCTCAGAGACTTTTGTGATCTGTCACATCCAGCATCCATAGAGGATGAGTGGTAAAAAAATATATATCAAAGGGTTTAAAGAGGGTGGAGGGATATTTCTATTTATTTTGAACAAATAAAAATGTTAATAACTTTTGTGTCATGGAAACATTATCTGCCATGGATGGTTAAGGCTTTTGCTTACACAACTAAGAGTGATAAATGAGCTGCAACTACCAAATAATTGTTAGGTTATAAATGTCCTGGTAACACACACACAACTTTGACAATATTAAATCACTCTCAATTTCTGATTAAATAATGAAATGAGACCCCTTATGTTAGTTCAGACAATATTATCCCATTCTCACTGATGATGATCTATTACAAACATATTTCTATGATATATGATATATATTTTTAATTTTATTAGTGTCTTATATTATGGTTGCAATTCGATATCTAGTTAGGCCAGTATACCTAAGCTTATTGTAGCCCAGTCTGCTTCAATCAGATAGAGCTGCTTTAAAAGTCATATATTCATTGTCATTGCGCTATGGGTCCTATCCAACATTGTGCCAGCAGTACTGCCAAAGGTGTTGCACTAGTGTAAACCAATGTTAGTGCAATATAACTAGTGCAACAGGGAAAGTAACAATTTGCTGCCAAAATTTGGTGCTAGCATTCGTACCAGGACAATACCCTGTGTCTATCTTCAGAAACTAGGTAGCTGAAGATAGGACCTTAGTTGAATTTGGATTAGCTGGGCTAGTGCTAAATTAGCTTTTTTAGTGCAGGTGAAATCCTTTTGTTTATCAAAGCTAGCTGATTTTAATTACTGATTGGGGTGGGGTTTGAGGTATTCCCCTGGCTTTATTTACCAATATTTTATTTTCTCTGCTGTATTTAATTGTGTTTAAATGATTTTGGGTTTTTTTTAATGGTTTATGCAAATTTTAAACATTGTATTTCATTGCAACATAACTTACACTTTTCAGCTGAAGAGTGGCACACAAATGTTGAAAATAAATAAATATTAAATAAATATTAGTGTAAGTCATTGTTGGATCTGGATTGTGCTGAAAATTTAGTATACAGCACATGTTCCTTCTCCATCTCTTTGGTCAACAGTTTCCAGGATATGAATGACAGTAAAATAAATGAAGGTAATTTCCTTAAATCATAGAAGGATAAAATACTTGAAAACTGAATTATACTATATTAAGTATGTGTATACTTAGTGCATGTATTTAGTATGTTCAAAATGACTTCTCCACCTTTTAGAGGCTGCATAATATCAGCTAAGATTGAGATCAGATCATTTCGGCACAAGATAACCCACTGCAATGAGAGTAGAAAGTTTGTTTCTAATTTGACAGCTGTTAAAGGAATTGGCAGTCTGAACCATATGTGGTACATGCTCTGCAAATCAATACTGTGCAAGTTTGACTAGTAATGAGATGCCCTATAGACAAGCCCATGCAGTACAAGTTAACTAGAGTAAGTGCACGCAGGTTGCTTGGTCCTTAAATTGCACACAAATAAATCTGAGAATATATTTAATTCATCGCTTACACTTCCTTTAAACCTTTTATCAACAGGGGTGATGATAGCATGAAGGGGATCTTATGTTTGTAAGGATCTTTTGAATAGCTTACAGAATCTTATTCAGAGAAGAAGCTTGGTGTTTCTCCTTTGTTTTCTATGTAAATTTCAAATCCTAATAGTTGCAAAGAGGAGACCAAACAGCAACAACCACGATGTGGTCCTCAATACTAAAATGTTGCATTAACACATACTTTAGTATTCTCAAACACAAGTATTCAAAATAAATTCTGTCTGCTTGTTCACATACCAAGTAAAAATATGACCAGAAGTGGGAGTCTAAATCTAAAAGCAAAATAACAAGCATTAGAGGTTCATCATATGGGCATTTTATCGCACGCTTGCTACTGCCCACTTATGGATGTGCACTCATCCTTTAGACGACGCCTGCCTCCCGCATGACTCCTGCTCCTTCCTCTCATTTTTCTGTCACAAAATAGACCCCTTTTAACCTGACTTTTAAAAAACAAACAAACAAACAAACATGGAATGTGCTGCAATCTCCTGCTGTGTTCAGGAAAAGTGGCACAATTAAAATGGCCCCTGAATGGGCCACGTGGTCTTTGTTTACTCTCTCTTTCCCCTCCAGGCAGAAAGTGGAACTAATGAGGGACAAAAGCGGGGATGAAGAAGTGACAATAAGGAAACATGATTTCCCCCAGTGTGATGATGCTCTTAATTGCAGTCTATGAAGCGTGTACAGATCCCCCTCCTGTTATTGTTGCTTTAATGAGTGCATCTTCCACACAGCCAGGCTCCCTCAGAATATTTGCTGAGGCCTAGCATCAGAGTTAGGCATGTTTGGTGCCAATGGCCCATCTGACACCCTGCTGAGCCTGTCACCATTGTGGCTGCCACCATCACAGCTGCTGTGCTACTGCAGCTTGCATGGTTACCAATGCATGGACCTGTAGTATAGAATATTATAGCATTCAATGATTAAAAAACCTACTAGTTTATGACCAGAGTGAAGGCTGTCTTGTGTTGGTTCAGACTCCACAAAACCAGGAAATTTGAACTTTGTAGCCTTAATTGATGTGTCTCCTGTGATCAGTAATGATGTTGTGCAGTGGAACAAATTACAATTTATCCTCCATGCATCCATACTTTTCCCAAAGTATTTCAGGCCCAGACCCAGATTGAGAAGATTGACTGGGACCAGTGAAAATGCCCCACATTGTCCTGTGGGTCATAACACAACACACTGTATTGTGTTATGACACATTTGTATTGGTAGAGAAATCCTCCTGTGAGTTGACCCATGCTTGTTTGTTGCTTGTGATGTGACATTGCACAACATTATTATTGAACATGGGGCACATCTCTTAAGGCATCAGTCTTGGCTTTCAATGCCCTGGCTTTGTGGAGCTTCAGTCAACATAAGATATCCTTAACTCTTGTATCAAACCAACAGTTTTTTTTAACTGAATGAATTTCCCTGGTTTTAAAAAAGGAAATGTATTATTAGAGTGTTCTTTTAAAAACACACACCAAAAGACCAAAACTGAACAAATTAAATGAGTAGATGTGTAGAAATGAACAGATATGTCATTGTATGTTCAGAATATCTCACATCCAAGTAAACCAGAGTATTATTCCAGCATAGCCGTTTCCTTTTCCTCTTGTCTTCATCAGTGACTGTCAATCAGTGAGAGTGACTCCCTCAGCCTTCAAAATTACCTCACTCTTACCCCAGTCGACTTATTCCTGCTCAGAATGCTGAAAGAAACAGTGGAATTCCTCCCCAAACACTGGATTACTGGCAGGATTCTAGCTTCAGAATGAAACTAAGCATGCTTGACATAACTTTGCCAGCAGTTGCTCCCATAGGGTTTCATGAGGCAGAAAACCTAGATAATTTTAAACCGCTGCTCAGAGTTTCACCAAACCAATGAAACCACCTACTTGATAAGCCTGAATAAGATATATCAGTAGTTTCCACAAGAATTTGAAAGAAATACTGTATATGATATGCTAAGCCACAGCTTGGAATACAAATGTGTTGATTTTCTCTTTAACTTTCTGTATCTGTGGCAATTTGTATCAGAAATACAATTTCTGAATTGAAAATTTCTTGAAATTTTCACAATCATAGACTGAATCAGGTAGATTATAGACAGTCTAGATAACTTTGGTTAGCAGTCTGGATTCTTTTAAGCTCCTGCTGAGGATTTTTATTGCTTCTGTAGATTTTGTTATTTTCTGCTGCATTTAATTGTATTTTGATAAGTTGTTTGGTTATTTTAATTATTGTGTATTGTTAGTTGCCTTACACTGCTGAATGGCCAGTAAAGTCAGTCACAGTTTAAATACAGAAATAACATTTTTATATGTTTTTTGAATGCTAATTATATTTCTTATATAAGAACTATATCCTTGAACATGAGGAATCCTAATGACAAAATGTCTCAGCCTCAGTGACCAAGCAGCAGCACACAAATGAGTTAAGCACCCATGTGAGCAGAAATTAAGTGCTGTTTACTTGGTTTTTTATTATTAAATTACCTCTGGTCAGGTAATCATTTAAAATTCATTTAAACTCACAAATAGGGCCTTTCAGGATCCCACTGGTGGGGGGGGGGAGAGAGAAATGCAATTTCCCCCAGTCTGGGGAAATTGGGTATCTCCCCTTCTCCCTGCATTAATTAAGGACAAAGGGTGCATTCACGTCAGGGCAGAAGTGAGTTCTGCCTGGACCTGGGGCCCTTCCACACGCCGTACTGAAGGTGCATGCATGCGCCCCAAGTACGACCCCAAAACGATAGTGTGCACTACAGCCAGAAGAGACAGAGGAGGAGGCAGCTGGGGAATCCGGGCGCGTCCTTGCCGCCGCCACCTCCCTGCCGGCCTCCTGCTGCCGGGGTAAGAGTGACCCAGGTCGGAGAGCCGGAGAGCGACCCGGGTCGGAGAGCAACCCGGGTCGCTCTTACCCAGGCAGCAGGAGGCCGGCGGGGAGACTGTGGCAGCAAGGACGCGCCCGGATTCCCCAGCCTCCTCCTCCTCCATCTCTTCTGGCTGTAGTACACACTATCGTTTTGGGGTTGTACTTGGGGCGCATGCATGCACCTTCAGTACGGCGTGTGGAAGGGCCCCTGTGTTCCCTTTGTCGTCTCGCCTGAAGTAGGGCAAAAATCCATTGAGTGCCTCCATTGTGGCCTGGGTGGGCCAGATGCGGGGGGCATCCGCTACCCTTGTGGAACCAGGCAGATTTTTGCCCCATTGCTAAAAAGTAAGTACTTCACACAGTGCATAGTTAAACTATGCAATTCACTTCCACAAGTTTTAGTGATGGCCATCAATTTGGATGGATTCAAAAGGAGATTGGACAAATTCATTGAGTATAAGGGTATCAGTGTCTACTAGTACTGAGGGCTATATGCTAGGCCTAGGGGTGGGCAAACTCACCTGTGCTCACCTTGGTGGGCACTCACCCCATGGCCACAGCTGCTCAGCCCTGCTCGCCTGGCTGCTCTTCTGAGGCTCGGCTTAGCCTGGCAAGCACTCGGCAGCTGCCTGCCCTCATGTCAAAATTGCACACTTCCTCTTCCTGCATCAGTGGTGGCTGCTATTGATGCAATGGGGGGGGTTTGCACAATTTCTGGGGCCTGTAAATTGTTCACTCCCCCCAGTACCAATGGTGGACTTAAAGACCCCATTGACACAAGGATAAAGGTGTGAATGGAGCTCAGGTGGGGGTCCCAATGTGGGGGTGGGGGGGTCTGCCAGACATCTGGACCCAGTTGGGCTCTCGTGGCATCCCTACATGCTACCTTCAGTATATAGACAGTATACTTATATACACCAGTTTCTTGGGAACATGGACCGGAGGCTGCTGTTGCACTCATTTTTTTTTTTTAAATTTTATTTATTAAACTCCATTTAACAAAGCAGTTTTTAAAAAAGTTAAAAATATATATAAAAACTTACACTCATTTGTTGTAACTCATGTCCTTCTTTTGGGTTTCCCCCTGTGTGAACTATCAAAGTTTTAGTCCAAAAAAGCATGGATGTTCTTATGTCCTTGCTCCTCCTTTAGAACATTTGAGAACATGAGTGTAATCATAAAATCTTTTTTTCTTTTTACTTGTTCCTGTGGTCATTTACTGGCTGTATTTATTTTTATGAGGGCATAATGAGGATTTCACTGGTTGAGGTCTTCATACCTTGCAAATTTCTTAGCTCTCTGCTCTCATAGTGAGCTTGCAAGAGATTGAGGGCTTTTACCTCTTTTGTAATAGAGACTAACTGCATACCTACTTCATAATGATGCATTAAGAGGATGGCAAGGTATCTATTTTTAACCCAGCAAGCATGAAAGGAAGCAAATTTTACACTGAACCAACATTACAGTACTTCAAGAAATTTTGGATGCTGGATATCAAAATTGCAATGGATCTTAATGGCTGTGTGGGTTTCTGCTCCTCAGCAAATCTGTGAATGTGCATCCTTACAGTATTATCCATCATCTGCTTATGAAAGAAATCACAAAAAATACTCATCAGGACGATATTACCGCTGAAAAAAGTAATCTTTCTACAAATATTGTAAACAGGAGGAGGATTACAATTCTGACATCAATGCAATATGGACTGTTGCATTGTTTTTCTTCTTATTACAGGCAACAGTTTGGAAGAAATTTCATTTGTCATGGCTAGTCATCAGAAAGGAATTATATCTATTTCACATATCAGCATGTTATGGTTTATGGATTATGGATCACCCCTAAAATATTATTTTGACCACCGCTCATTTATTGTCATAGGGCAAGGAATCTAAGACACTGCAACTACTTAAAGGCAGAAAGAAGTTGGATGTGTATGATAATGATGGTGGAAATGAGCTTGAACAGCAGGTCCTGAAGTTGCACATATTGAAAATGCTGTCAATACAGATGAAACAGAGTGGAAATGTCAGCAAAGAAAATGAGCAACTGCGAAAGACAGGCAGTGTGTATATGTGTTTTTCTAAAGCATCTCTGTAAAGTGGTAGAGAACCATGTGTTTGGTGACATCCAGGTTCTCTGAATCCCTGGGGACAGGGAGGGCATGGAAATTGCTAATTAAATTTCCAGATTCTCTTTCTTTACAGAAATGAGTTGCAGGCAGTGAGTCATATAACTGTATTTCATGTGAAATCCCACATTTCTGGGGAAGAAAGTAATAAGCAAGGACATGAAGAAAGCCAAGTCTACAAAAGTGTGAGTTAAGGAAGGCAAACGTCAGTCTATTCTTCAATATTTTGGAAAGTCATATGCAGCAACATAAATGCATGCCTCCAGTCCTGGACATACAAAGAAATGAGATCTTGAGGAAATCTGCTAAGATGACAAACCAACCCCCTCTGGCACATCTTTGAATTCCCAATTCTTATCAAACTTGGTGGCCTCATGCCAACCAGTAGAATAGTGAAATGTAAAAGTGCACAGCCAAGGGGTTTTTCTATACTTTGAGGCTCCTGACGTAGGAAGAAAAATATTATTTTTTTGAAATAAACATGAGACAAAACCCTATACAAGAGCTGCACATGTGACCCCAGACAGGATGTGGAAAGGAGGAAAGGTGCAAAAGCATCTTCCTTGTGCTGTACTTTGGAGATTGCCTCTCCACAGGACCGCACTCAATAACATCCAAGGACTGGTATTAGGAAGGGAGTTTAAACCATGGGAGGCTGCCCCTATTTCAGTAGGGCAGTGAATCTGCTCTGGGTGTCAGTCAGAACCAGTCAGAACTCTAAAGGAATTCAGGGTGCTGATCCCATTTTGGGAGATATGGTTCACAAGGGTGGATAGCTGCTTTAGAATTCTGACTGAAACTCAGAGTGGATTCATGGCCCCACTGAAATAGGAGCCACCAGCCTTGGCTGGTTTAACCCCACTGCTTCCCCCGCCCCCATTTTCCTCCACTCAGTGTTTGTTTTGGAGGAGAAAGAAATCTGATCTTCCCTTTGAGTCCTTGAGCGACCCCCAGTGTATTCTGTACTAAGGCATGTAAGCAATTGGCACTCTTGCATATTAGGTGTGATGCATGGGAATTTTGTCAGTGATATGGTTGCTACAAGGCCAAAGGTAATGCCAGGGGGTGGGAAAGGAAGAGAAAATAAGAAATTGTTTATGGTTTTCATTCCTACCATCCAATTATCTCACTGTTCAGGTGTATACTACAAGCTATTTCTGATGCTTGAATGACCTTTCTTTCGTTCTTTTTACTTTGCCCCCGAGCATGGCATCACACAGAGAAAAAAAGTATCCTGTCATACACTGGTTTTATCAGCTTGGCACTTGTTCTTATTTTGCCTGAACCAATGTGAGGTTTGATCTTTCGTGCATCCACAGTAGAAGTGGATATCTGTGGCAAAGCCTAGAACTCATAGCTGCCAGAGATTAAACTAATCCTAAAGGTCAATGCCCTTTCCACCATTAAAACGATGCTAGATGAGGTGATGAGTGCAAATCTGTAAGACAGGGAGTTTGTAGTTCAATAAATGCAAAACAATTAGATTTATCACTGGGTTGTCTAGTTCTTAATAAGGCTTCAAGTACCTCACGTGCAGTGATAATGAAGGTATAACGAGATGGTGCGATGTAAATTAATTAGGTGTTCCTAAGATGAGTTGATGATAAACATTGCTGAGAATCTCTTCAGGTGTTGCTTTAAGAAGTATTAAGAGTACATCTCACCATTCTCCCCACTATTACTTGTTGATCTGCCATTGAAGTGTGGCACCGTACCATGTAGATTTATAATAGCAAGGCACACTTGTTCTTGAATCCAGAATATTTTTGTGGTCAGCCACAAATACTCCAGGTGCTGCTCTCTCCTTACTCTTAGATTTTGAAGCTTTATTTTTTGGGCAGAGTTAAAATTCTGAGGATATAACATCATTACTGATTCCTGTCAGTTAGACATAGACACACCCACACTGTGTAGTCTTCATAAAATAGGAACCAGTGTGGCATATTTTTATGTGTCAACCTTTCCTTGAAGACAAACATATGTCACAAATAAAGTATTCCCACCCATCAAGGGGGTAGTGAATATGTGACAAGGTGATGCATGTAAATAGAGTCTAATCAACTCACTTTAATGCAATATCCACTTGCAATCACAAAATTAAGAGTTAAAGGAAGACTACCAAGTTGGTAATTTTAAATTACATACAATTGTCTTTCAAGCAAATGCCTCAAATGTAATTTTTAAAACTCAACTTGATTCAATGGAAATTGCTAAAGGCATAAAGTGTAAATAAAACAATCACAACTTTTATTGTTGAAATCTCTTACTCCAATGAGCCAATGAAGTCCTCCAACCAAAAAGTTTGGCTGCAATCCTTTGCACACTAACCTGGGAGTAAGCACCAATTGAACACAGTGGCATGTACTTCTGAGTAAATATGAATAGGAATGTTCTGTTAAGACACCTAAATACACAAAAAAAGAGGAGGATTTATATAATGTATTCTTGGGGAATCCAGGGCAAGGGGGAAAATATTCCCTCAGCCACATCATTTCTTGTTGTTAGAGAATATCCAGCTGAGATACTGGATGGTAGTGAATAATAATTTATTCTTGAGAATCTTGTGACACTAATTTATTTCAGCTAGCATTACAATGAAGCAAGTATTTGAAAGGGACAGGTCGTGTGGGTCTTATTTCTCATAGATGGAAGCGCTCTAAAAAATCATTCATACTCAAGCTATTTTTAAGAATTGTGTGAAAGTAGTTTAAAGGAAATAGTAGAAGAGAGGCCTATCTAGTTCCATTTTGAAGATGGAAGATGCAGTTATACTGCAATGTTGGATGCTTGTGCAGCTAGGTCTAGGAGACCCCATGAAGTTATTAAGGTATTGAATTTCATGCTACAACTCAGGACATCTTTATAACTTCTGGGCAGAATCCAGTGGGGTTCATATGCCCCCACAAATACTTTTCCATCCTGCCAATTCCCTTCCACAAATGGTGGGTCCCAACAATTCCATCGGGCAACTGGAATCCCCCCAAATTAGTGTAAACGGTCTTTTTTGGAAGGAGGCATGTCAGCGGAGCTTCTTTTTGTGAGCTCCATGTGACAGGCCTCCTTCCAGAAACAAGTGTTTCCACTTATTTCGGGTTGTCCTGGAAGCGCTAAAAGCGGCATTGCACAGACAGTGGGGGTCCAATTGGTGGGGTGGAAGAGAATTGGCGGGGGCACAATTAGCCTGTTGGATTATGTCTTTGTACTTACTTTGCTTTTCTTCTTGAATAATATACTATTTTTGAGTAAAGTAGCCTTAACTGATTTACCTTCTGCCTTGTAACCTCAATAGACAAGAGAATATTAGGATGACTGCAGTTCAGTCACCTTCATGAATGTTTGCAAATTCAAAGAAGAAATTGATTCTTTTTACTCGGCTATCCTGGTCCAGAGCCCCACAGAAACTCCGCTGTACAAACTGAGTTTCCTGCCCTATTCATTTCAATGGATGTTGAAGTTCCATCTGTGGAAAGGGATGTGCATAGAGCAGTTGTTCTCAATTTGGTCCCATCCAGATGGCTGGGGGATGATGGAGGTTGCAAGCCAACTTATCTGCAGGGGAGCAGTTTGAGGAAAGCTGGCATCAAAAAACATAGGCGTGCCAGGGAGGGGCCAAAGGAAGTGAGGCAGGTGGCTACTAGGAGGAGGGCTTTCTCTGCTGTGGCTCCCTGGCTGTGGAATGAGCTCCCCAGAGAAGTTCGCTTGGCACCTACATTGTTTTCCTTTCGTCGCCAGCTGAAGACTTTTTTATTTTCTCAGTATTTTAACACCTAATTTAACTTAAATTTAAACTCTGCTGTTTTAACCTCATATTTTAACCTATGTCAATTTTTGCTGTATGGTTTTATCCTGGTCGTGCTTTTTATATTGTATTTTGTATTTGTGTTATTAAATTGTTGGTTGTTTTATTATGCTCTTCATGGTTTTAATTTTTGTGAACCGCCCAGAGAGCTTCGGATATTGGGCAGTATAGAAATAAAATGAAATAAATAAATAAATAAATAAATAAAAATCTTCCGTGTTGTTAAATAAAGAAGCCCTAGTTTACCACAAGCTCTGGTGTCTGTGTCGTTATTCTGTGCTTCCTTCTCCACTCACAACTGCAGGGGAGCAGTTTGGGGAAAGCTGGCATCGGAGAATATAGGACGGTGTGTTCAGTGGTACTTTTTGCATATTGGAGCTACCATACCAATTCACAGGCTCATACTGAGGAATATTGTTCTTGTTCTTGTGATAAAATAATAATAATAATAATAATTCTCTGTACACTGCTTCTTTTTATTCATTAACTAACAATAACCAAGATTGCCACCTGTTCTGATTTTTGTTCCATTTGATTTGTCCTTGACTATTCAAAATCCACTTAGCTGTAATATAACTGAGGTTGAAAAAGAAAAAGGGAAAAAAGAATTCATAGATGTAATAATGGGAATTGTATGTGGATATTACTTAAAATGGGGGCTAATGTCCTTGAAAAATGATTGAAAGATTAGGATGCCTCTACAATTTAACCAAAGCATTACTATCTTTTCTTTACTTTTTTTTTTGTTAGAATAGATGTTGCCTTCGTTTATCACAATACACACATTTGTTATATCACATAGTATAATTCTCATTTGGAATTTGGTGGAATTGCTTTGGGCTTGTAAAGAAACAACGCCCTAAATTAGGATGTTATGTGAAAGCATCATACATCTAGTGAGAATCATTACTTGCCAGGTGGACATCGTGTTTGAATATTGCAATTTATATAGTTGCTGCTGGAACATTCTACCATGTGTCAAAAAAAGAAGAAATAGGGAGCAAAAAAAGTAAGGGGGGATAAAATTGATTGCAGTTGATTTTGGTTCATTATGAACAAGTTTTCAGTTACCTTTTACTTATACCTTCACTTATTGCACTCACTTGTGCATTCTTTTTGGCCCCTCCTGGACCAAAGATTCAACATTGATTGATTTCTTGCTACTATCACCATCTGCCATCTGTAAAGTATCTGTTGCATGATCCTCATGAATTTTACCCTCATAGCACTCCTGTGACATCAAACAGTATCATTCCAATGTTAATTATTGATAGAGGAATGGATGGATTTCCCAAACTCTAATCTAGAAAATGTCATGTTTTCCAGGCATATTTGGCAAATGAAATAGGTTGCCACTGCTTACCCCAGCGAGTGGGACATTCATTGCCTCTAAAAATATCTCTCTCCAGTTGAATTGGTAGAAAAGGACCCACAAGAGCTTTTTCTCCTACTTTAACTGGAGACTTAATGGACCATGTCCAGTGTATGATAACTCCTATGATCTAGAACATCTGAGTTCTTTTTCTTCTTGCCAATTTACTCTGCCTCTTCTCATATGACCAGGAGTTCAGGGGTCTGGACTGGATGGCTGGGCAATGGTTATAGCAACACTGTATTGTGTATCAGAGTCAAGACATGTTACACAAGACAGTTGCAAAAACACCAGATTTATTATGTAGAGAGAAACCCATTTTGCAAATGACAAAATATTGCTAGGGGAAAAACTAATGTTCTATCCACATTAGAAGGAACCATGTGTAGGTGGTGCTCAGAAAAAGAGAATGAGATGTGCTTTGTAGCACACACACAGAGATCTGAAAAAGTGGGCACATTTCCCCTACTGGAATAAAACCAAGCAATTATAACATCGGAAGGGCTGAGTAGGATTTTACTCTGCAGTTAATTCAGTTAATGTTTAATCCTGCTCCATCTGCATGGACTCATAACTGCTAGTCAAGGTGTGCAGCTCAATGTAGCATATCTCTCTTATGACCCAGCATGAATCCTTCAAAACTATGTGTAAAGTGATCTTGCTAATACAAGACATCATCTGCAAGTTACATGCTTTATTTTGGTTGGAGGTAACTACAGATAACACATCTATTACTGTGGTGAAGAGAGATGGACTTACTTTGAGCCGTCATGATCCCCTTTTTAATTATGAACCTCCTCATCCTAAGTCTCAGAGTTTTTTTAAATTTCTTTTACTGAGCTCTTATTATAATGAAACCACATACTTCTAGAGCCCTAGGATATAAACATGTTTAGACAGAATCAAACTTTAGAGCAGAGTTAGCACTGACTCAAATCCTCATCATAACCATATGAAACGTTTCCTACTATCACTACATTTAAAATATCAACCACATTCTGAACTGCCCCTTGTGGACTAGATCATTCTTAATATTCTCTTATCAACCAGGTACAGCACATTATTCATAGTCAGAAATTGATTTACCCCTAATACGTTTTACAAAACAGAACAAAAACTTCTGAAAATGTTGTTTCTGCATTAGTGTATAGCACATGAGCAAATCTCCCAGAAACAACCACATTTAGGTGCACTTGACAAATTAGAAACTATTTTCCCATGGTCTCACCTCCTGTGCAGTTCTGCCTAATTACTCATGAAATATGAAGAGCGAAGTTCTTTGACCTGAGTGTGTGTGTGTGGAAGGATTACTTATTTATCTTTCCTTGTAACTGTCCTGCTTACTCAGACAGTTTTCATTGCAAGAAATTTGAACCTGAACCTCTCCTAGTGAGAAATGTCTAGTAAGCAGTCTTAAATGTTCCCAAATAAGAAACAAGTAGGAAATGAGAGACACACAGGATGAATAATCTCTTCTAAACGATTCACCAGAAATAATTATGGATCACTCTGCAACTCAGATATACCCCAAATATTCCTTCTTTAATATTCTAAACTTAACACTCCAGATAAATCCGATGTAACAAATTATGAAGCATCCAGAGCAACAGGAGATTTTCTAAATTGTAAGTTGTTTACAATTTGTCAATTGTTTTGATAAATTTCAGAGTTTTATTTAAGGAATTTGCCTGTTCTTGCCTTGGTACTTAAAGTAATAATAATGTGATCCAGAACTACAATTCTGTAAATAAGAAAAGGCAACTCATACATATCCTGATACAGAAACCTTAACATTACTGTGGAGACTGAGAGATACTGCATCATTTAGAGGCCCTGGGTTGTCATGCTTTGGGGAGAGAACAAAAGAGATGTCCGGCTGCGTATAGGGGCATAGCCTATAAACAGCCAGAGGAAGCAGTAGCCCATCAGTGGAAGTTGTGGGTGACCATGTCTTTCTGGAAAATGACTCTGGTGGAAGAATGATGCCACTAGAACTAAGTCCTGAATCACTCCACTCTGCCAGGGGCAGAGTCCATGAATATTAACATGAGACCAGGAACAGAAAATGGAGACAGCATGGACAGCTGCCTATAAAAGGCAGAAGGAGAAAAAGACCAGGCAGTTAGGATGTCCTGACCGTCTCTGTAAATCAGAGGAAGCCCAGGGTTGAAGAGAAGGAGAATGGATGAGAGACAATTCCTTTCCCTTCTTCTGAGATCTTGGGCACCTGGTTGAGGTGGCCAACAGGTGCATCTTTCTCCCTACTACCCTGCAAAAGTTAAACAGAGTATTAAGGATAATCTCAAATTTGAAAGACTGCAATCATATAGGGTGAACTATCTTTACAATATGATTTACTGATAACGAATTTCCCCAAACTAAAGTGTAGCCCAGTAGAGTGAACCCCATACTGGGGTTAAGAGATGATAAAGCTTGCATGACAATTTCTGGGAATGTAGTAGAAAGCAGTCCAGGATTCTGAACTGAAATGGATTCTGAAATGGATTCAAATGACTTCAGATTTCTTTAAATCTGACCTGTGGATTCCACAGCAGACTGGCATCTTCTGAGTCATGCAGATGTTGCAGACTTCTGGAATGTTTTTTACTTTCTGGAATTGTATGTGAATTTAATCATACAAAATTATGAAAGTTATTGGGAAATATGCTGATACATGCCATTTAAAAACAAAAAACCCACAACATTTTATTAGCTTCATCCCACGTACCTGTTTCCCTCGAATTATCCCCTACAGTGTAACACTGTTGTTGTTGTTGTTGTTGTTGTTAGCTAAATCACACCCCAGGCGGCAGCGCTCCTAAGATCCTTTGCATACCAGGAAAGGGGTTAAGGGGGAGAAGTGTAAAAAGTCATTAAAAAACAACGGATGACCCAATCTGATTCAAATTTGGTATGCTTAAAGCTCTCCTTAGTATCTATTACTGTGCCAATTTTGATGTCTTTTCTTTAAAACTTACACAAATGTATATTTGTTTAATTGGTAGTTTAAACCTATCAAATCCTCCTCCTGCGCCCCCAGTGGCCGCTCGGAAAACAACAAATGATTCGCTCTTAAAGGGGTATCAAAATAGGATGGGTCTTTTTGGCTTTATGGCACAATTAAAGCAGGATGCATGGGGGTACTTCACAGTCAAAGCAGATTATAAACTGGAAAACTTCGGAGTCCTTTGCATGCAATTTGCAGTGATTTCACTGTATAACCCTGGTGTGAAGAAGCTCTATATCTCCCTTCAGCCTCAGCTGTTTAGCACTCTTCTTTGTACGTGTGCACTCTGCTCATTGTATGTATACTGAGTTAAGAAAAAACGTGCAAACTGATGTGTGCCAGCGAAAGTTACATAAATTGTGGCAGACCTTTTTGTGTACTTTTCTGAAACAGGGGTGGGGGGAATCCTGTTCCACCAATGAGTACACAAAGGAAAGAAAGACATTTAACAATCCATGAAACACAGAATGGATTAAATAAAATCTGTAAATCCCTAATGGCATATACCATGGTATAGTTTGTTTGCAATAGACAGAAAGGGTACCTATGACGGATTTGGAATCCTTAGCTATTAGTGAGGTCACATCCTGTTGCAGAATTACAGGGCATTAGGGATCATTAATCACACTGTGCACACAAAATCTTCTATCTCGTGAATGCCAGGCTCTCTCCTGCCAGCTTCAGTACTGTAATTTGTTACATCTGAAGTGTTTCCCTTATGAAATCACCATGGAAACGTTGGCCTGTGTGATGAGACAAATAAGATAATTGGAAATTTGTCATCCCTGAGTAGCTCAAAGAGAAAGCTGTGTGAAGCTGCTTCAATCAATGCAGAGTAGCCTCCAAATGGTGGACCTATCATGAGAAACATCCTTGAGACTAATACATATGAGCTTTGACCGGCTTGCTTCATCAGACCCATGAAGGAGAAAAATCAGAAATATATTTGTGTACATTGAATGATTAGTCCAGGTAATGAGGGAAGGAAAGAATGACAAGAATCATTTAAAAATGCTGGTTACTGCATTCCAGTGCTTCCCCATCTAATCTGGACCTACTAGTCTAAAGAAGGTCTAAAGAAAGGCTATAACTGTGTTTGGCTGAATGCACTGCACATGAACGTGGTTACAACTTTTTCTCAGGTCTTCCCTATCAACATGGTGTGGTTGGGGATGGAGGTCTCAGGGCCGGCGTGAGTGTCGCCATTTCTTTTCCACATTAGGGTCAAAATACATTTTGCTTCTTTTAAAAAAAACTAATTTAAGGTGTTTTATTCTACTTTTTATCTTATCTTGTACACCACTCCTAAAATTTGAGTGGGGAGTGGTATATAAATATTGTAAATAAATAAATAAAATAAAATACATGACACATCACATATGAAGCATGCATTTGCCCCTGTCTTTGCTTTTTATTCACAGGTAAGTATGTTGGATGCTGATCTGGATTGGAACCACCACACATTGTTAGAGGATGTTTAATCCCCCCATCCTTATTTTCTGAAATTCACCCCCCTGCACACTACATATCTAACATGTTATTTGACCCTCAGGATATCTGAATAGGTCTAGTGGTTTTCATGTTCCATGACTTTGGAAGAGTTACATAAGAACATAAGAAGTGTCTGCTGGATCAGACCAAGGGTCCATCTAGTCCAGCACTCTGTTCACACAGTGGCCAACAAGCCATCGGCCAGGGACCAACAAAGCAGGACGTGGTGCAACAGCACCCTCCCACCCATGTTCCCCAGCAACTGGTGCACCCAGGCTTACTGTCTCTAATACTGGAGATAGCACACAACCATCAGGGCTAGTAGCCATTGATAGCCTTTGCCTCCAGGAATTTATCCAACCCCCTTTTAAAGCCATTTTAAATTGGTGGCCAATATCTTGTGGTAGTGAGTTCCATAATTTAATTTAACTACAGCACAGTCCTGTGCACGTTTCTCTCAGTGTGTTTAAGGAAGCTCTAGTGAATTCTTCTACCAACTCTACAATATCTAGGATCAAAAGGAATTAAAAGCATTTATCAATTATTACATGCCATGCAAAGAGGTGAATTTATTAAGTGGTCATTTTATATTGCTTCCATTCCCCCATTCCAGTAGACCTTTTATTTAAGCTTAAAGGGCAGTTTTCATCTTTCTAGGGCTACAGGATTATTGATTTGCCGAAGGTTAATTTAATTGCTACTCAATTAATTTCAGAACAAATATCATCAGGAGAAGGAGGTCTTGAATTAATGAGGCATTTTTGCTTCTCTTGATCCAGATTGATTTCATGAAATGGCTCATTCTTGTACTACTTTATCATTTTTTTCTTTTAACTTTAATTTTTCTTTTGAGAAAATACTCTTTCTATTCATCAGTTCAGGATGCATTCCACAGTGCCAAATTGGACTTTCCAACATACCTTGTGATGAATCATTAATTTTGATGGGCTTACTTGTTTGATTGACTAAAATCTCGTAAGTGTCTAGTCAGCACTATATGATTCCAAATGAATAACACCTTACTCAGAAAGAAGTTCAATTCTGTTCAGTGGGGCTTAGTAAATATGTATAGGAGTGGAGCCATATTCATCATAAATATCTGCATTTGTGCCATATAAAAATGTCCTTAATTAAGCCCATGTATGCTATGGAAAGAGCTAGTATATTTTAATGACAATGTCTGTGCTAAGCACCAGGAAGTCTCTAGTTCAAATCTTATGATTGTGCTAGATGGCTCTAGGAAAACCTCTGTGTCCTTGGGGCTGTCTTCACAGTGCCAAGTTGGTTCTGCTCCACTGCCAAATCCCATGGTATTGCTGGTGCAGGGTGGCAGTGAATTATCCCCACTGGGGGAGGCAGCCTGGGCTTTCTGGTGGCCATTAGGCTTGCCGGCCTATCCATGCCACCTCCTGTGGTTTCCAGCAACCAATGGGAGGTTGCCTTCTGCCTGGGAACATCCCTGGAGCAGCCCCAGACAGACAGCAGAAGAGCTGCGTTGACCTTGCTCAGGCAGGAAAAGTCAGGGTAAGTCCTTGACTTTTCTACTGTGGGTTTCCAGCTCTTTACCCTGGGGTGGCTCCGAATCAGCGGCTGCATCATATAACCGACGCAGCACAGGTTTGAAGCTACCCCAAGGTTCCAGAGTGCATAGACAGCTCCTTAGTTCGAGCTCACTGATGAACATTTTCAGATCAAAAGTAATGTTTTGAGCTAGGAAATTTCCCTCTACTCCACCACCCCTTTACTTACATTTTTCACTGCCTGTCAGAGAGGTAATATAAAGGCTAATTGCTGATTTTGAATTGGTTTTGTTTTCCCCCCAAAACCGATCTTCCTGAAAATGTGATCCTAGCCAAATGTGGAGAAGTGCAATTACAACCTGGTGCTATATAGCACCCAGATTTAGCTGTGTGCCAATTTATTTATTTAAAAATTATATCAACCTTTCATAATGTTAAGCATGGTCTACAAAGCTATCATCAGTACAAAACACAATAACAATTCTATAAGGCAGTTAAAGTCAGCATTAAAAGAAACAATTCAGAAGAGATTAAAAATATATCAGCAATGTAAAAGTCTAGGGAAATAAAAAGCTCTAAAATCATAACAGTCATCCCAGTCAAGTCTCCCTCAGCACCATTTTGAGTATTCAGCTGGTGATTGCCATGGTTTGTCATGTCATCCAAACCCTCAAATAACTCTGCAACAGACTATGGGTTATTATTATTTTTAACCCTCGAACAGCTCATGCCACCAAATTTGGAGAAGATAGAGGACATCTATATACATATAGATGCATCTATATACAGTAAATATGTGTTTTGAAGGCTGAAAAGCCATAGGAAGCAGTGTGTCACTCTGTGGAGACAGCCAAACTAAACACCACATGAATCATTTAGCATATAGGTGAGACTGGTCTCGCTTCCTCTTTTAAAAAAGTGTGTGGCTCCAATTAGGATCAGGACCAGCATGCTCTAGGAGGAAAGGGTAATGCCTTCCTTCCCCATTTGCTTCCCGAAAATAATGAAAGGAAAAAGTCCCACTGGAGTCAGTTGAGGCGTTCTTTTTCTTTGGTTACAAGAAGCGAACTGTGTGGGAAGCTTAATCCTCCTCTCCTGTAGTGTGGTGAAATGATGATGAGGGACACCACGTTCTGGGAATGACATCCCAGGAAGAACCACTATAAAGTCGTACCCCTGAAACTTAGCCAGAAGATCTAGAAGAATAGCTTGATGGATGGTATCAAAACTGATGAAAGGTCAGCAGATCCAAGGGTGTGTGTGCACTTCCCCTGTCTAGTTCCAAGTGAAAACGGTGCACTAGGGCAATCAAAAGTGCTTCCATCCCAAATCCAAGCCTGAAGCTAGCTTGAAATGAAACCAGATAATTCATTTCATTGGAGAATCCTTGAAACTGATGTGATAATCATCTGGACATGTTCCCAATAAGGCTTAGGCTACCTTCCCACCCTCTTAGTCTTTACCATTCTTACTATTTTATGTTTATTTGCTGTTCTAATACTGCTCCATTACACCCTTCATTAAAGAATGAGTTTAAAAATTAAGAGGAAAATTAAAAATTGTAGAAGAGGTCATTTTTAATGATGGTGAGGCCAAATTGTTCTGTAATTGTTCTCTTCTAAATCCCTTTTGAGCCCTCCTATACACTACAATTTGAAAAGATGTGTTTTCTGAAAGCATTTACCCTTGACCTGCAAAACAAATTATCAGGCAAAATGATCTATCTGCTTCATATTGTTTTTCCTATACTGCTTTCAAAATTATGGGATTACCTTAAGGACCCATGCTGCTTACAGTTAAATGGCATTACAACACCCCAAAACAAGCCCTCCCTGTAGTTTATCATTCTAGAGCTAGCAGGCACTGATAGGATCTCTGGTAATACCACCACCTCCAAGAGTAACCCTAAAATATGTTTTAATAAAGGAATTGAAGTGCTTCTGCTGCCTTAATAATAGGGCCCATAAACTTTTGTAACAATTTCATGGGAGACCAAAATTGCTCTCAAGTTTCAAACCCCCCCCCCCAACGCCCCGAATTTTACTACATACCCATTTCAAGCCAGACATCTTCAATGGAGAACTTTTGGCTCAGCCTCAACACTCAAAATAGTGCTCCAGAGTCACTTAGTGAAATTCAGGCCAAACTAAAATAAACAAGCCCTACCTCCCACACCAAACTCAGAAATGATTGCAAGTGATGCATTTAGCATCATGTGTCATTTGTTCATCAGAGGAAGTGACGTTTTTGTTGTTAACTCTACAAATGACCCTGAAGAACCTAACATAACCAAGAGACATTGAGCATGATATATCCTTCTAATAAAACTTTTCACTTCAAGCTTTATTTTGGGGAGATGAGTCTCTTTCTCCCACCCTGCCCTAGACCAGATTATGTAGCTGTAGTGGACATAACAAGTTCTACTCCTATGTTTTTTCTTTGTCCCCAAGTTTCCGCATATTCTGTCTATGGTAGGGTGACCATATGAAAAGGAGGACAGGGCTCCTGTATTTTTAACGGTTGTATCGAAAAGGAAATTTCAGCAGGTGTCATTTGTATATATGGGGAACCTGGTGAGATTTCCTCTTCATCACAACAGTTTATTTTTATTTTATTTTATTTATTACATTTTTATACCGACCAATAGCTGAAGCTCTCTGGGCGGTTCACAGCCCTCTTTTAAATCTGGTCACTCTAGCAGAGCTCCTGCACCTTTAATTGTTGTGATGAAGAGGGAATTTCACCAGGTTCTCCATATATACAAATGACACCTGCTGAAATTCACTTTTCTATGTAACTGTTAAAGATACAGGAGCCCTGTCATCCTTTTCATATGGTCACTCTAGTCTATGGGTTAATATTTCCTCCTTCCCCATAGATGTAGGGATGGGATGGACTGATGTTATTTCACACACACAGTGTTCTATGTGCTTTTTGCCTGCAACCTTAATGAGAATAAAGACGTTGATTAGTTTTCCCCTTCAGTTTTCAAGATGCTATGGTCTGGCAGCGCTTTCTGCTACTTGTGTCAACAGTGATAAAAAGAAATTTATTGTCATAGACAAAACAATGTGAAAGTAATGGAAAGTACACAAAGATTACATATTTCCTCCTTCAGTTGTATACCTTTCTTCTATCTCACTTACTTTAGTAATTATTGAGAAGCAAAGTCATTAATGTTATATGTCCCTTTTATCATATACAGATTGCTAAGAACTACTATAAAAATTCTCTCTCTCTCTCCCTCCCTCCCTCCCTCCCTCTCTCTCTTTCTCTCTAACTACTGAACAAATGTAATACTCAGTAATATAACCCTTATCCTCCTTTATATTTGATCGGTTTCTGTCAGTTCATATCAAACTTCAGTTTTTATTAGTCTTCCTTTAAACTGTCCCACCTTATCAATGGTATCCAATACAGGGACATTCATTATTATTGGAGCGAGAAAAAACTGCAGTTGAACTTTGGTATGACTTGTATTAAAGATGTGACAGATGAACCACTTATGGCTAAAGTGAATGTGAAAAGTTCAGTTTATTCAAAAAAACAAAAAGGAGTTGAACTAAAAGATCACTACCAGACTATTACATCTTGTAACACCCAACTAGTCTGTATTATTTCCATGCCAATATAATTTTTTAGAATAGATTATTAAAATCTTGGAGATCTTTTGTTTAGTGACCCATATCCCTTTCTGAAGGATGAAGGACTTTTGAAGCATGTCCTCTAAGCAAGAAGCCATCAGATTCACTAAAGTCCTTAAAAACATACAAAGTTCTTTCATTTATATAAGCCAGAACTGTGGTATCCATCATTTGCATCCTTCCCCTGAATGGTTGGCAACTGAAAGGAAAGAGATCACTGATAGTTCATCGTTTTAAAAACTGGAACTGTGCCATTTCTGTATTCCCCAAATAGCAGTGCTTACATAAAAACATTAGCAGCATGAAATTACAATATTTTGGAAATAAGCCCTATGATGAAGTATCAGAAAGGGTAAATAAAAGTGAACCTGAACATACCTGTTTGTATCATAGTTCAGGTTACCGTTGAAATGAAACGATTGAGATTATGCAAAATGTTTTGATAGTTAGGCTTTTGGTAACAAAATAATCAGCATACACATTTCCCCCCTTATTCACATTTCCCCCCTTATTCCCCCCTTCCACTTCCATACAGCCATTCGTGCTGCTTTAGTCGACATTTTATTGCTGAAGGCATTGCTTGAGTGGTGTCTGTAACATAGCCCTGGGAGCCCCATATTAGGCAATTTGCAGCCATTGTGCCACTGGAAGTCAAAATAAATTTAGAATAAAGCATGCCACTTGAGAACTCAATGGACCAAATGTTTACCGGCTTTAACAAAATCAGTGCCAACCTTAAAACTGATTCAGTTTTTTTCCAGAAAGGAATGCAGGTGTGTGGTGAACAGCTATTTCACATGCTGCATACAAACTAAATAATTAAGCTTCGAGAAAATGATGCCATTAAAAATGACTACAAGGCTAGACTGATCTGTCACCAGTACATTAAAAATGGGTCTCCAAAAGACACAGATTCATTTATTTCTCACAATCCTACCTAGTTAATTTCAGTTATTGCCAGGACAAGAGGATGACCTGTGCTGCTGAAGGCAGGCAAAGCTTCATATGAGATCAAATGGAGATTCTGAACAAGGGAAAGAGGACATATTTGCAAAGCCACATTTCTGAATGCATTCTCCACTGACTGCACTTTGGGATTATTGCAGTCTACTTGCTTTACTTTAACATCACCCCAATCCTCTTTGGTCTGGCCAGTTCTGATTTGTTGCATTTCATCCAGAGTATGAATGCAATGATTGAGTACACAGCTCTCTGCAGAGGCCACCAGTGAGGGAGGAAGCAGGAGCCAGGCGCCTCTCCACCGTGCCTGGGTCCAGCTCCAGCTCAGAGCCCCCTCCCTCCTGCTACCAACTGTCTCTGCAGAGGCCACCAGTGAGGGAGGAAGCAGCAGCCAGGCGCCTCTCCACCGTGCCTGGGTCCAGCTCCAGCTGAGAGCCCCCTCCCTCCTGCTACCAACTGTCTCTGCAGAGGCCACCAGTGAGGGAGGAAGCAGCAGCCAGGCACCTCTCCACCGTGCCTGGGTCCAGTTCCAGCTGAGACCCCCCCTCCCTCCTGCTGTCACCTGTAACTGCTGAACTTTCCAACTAAGATTGTAGTGCCTGAATTTGCTTTCCTTTCCCCCCTCCTCCTCCTCCCTCCCAATCCCCTTTCCTTTTGTGTCATGTCTTTTAGATTGTAAGCCTGTGGGCAGGGACTGTCAAGAAATACTTTTGTAAGCCACCTTGAGAGCCTTTTTTGGCTGAATGGTGGCATAAAAATCCTTAAATAAATAAAATAATAAATTTTGGCCTCTATGGATCAACGGTCCTCTAGGAAATGGTATCGTCTTGAAGTAGTAATAGCTTATAAACCTGGGCCAGATCTACACCTTGTCTCAAATCATTACAAATGTGGAACAAACAGCAGAATATAGTGCTATGAAAGCAGTATATGGAATGTGAATTGTGCCCCAACAGTTATCAGTGCACCTCAATACCACTATAAAGCAGCAGTGTAGATCTAGCCAGGAAGCAAATGGTATGTTAAATCATTCCACAATGAGTAGAAAATGTTGTAGACCAGGGCAGCCTATTGAGGGTAATGGGTTGCACTGGACACTGCAGAATCCTTTTGTAGGTTGGTGCACGAGTGGGCAGGGTTTGTGGTGTGTGGGAGGGTGCTGTTGTACTATATCCTGCTTTGTTGTTCCCTGGCCGATGGCTGGTTGGCCACTGTGTGAACAGAGTGTTGGACTAGATGGACACTTGGTCTGATCCAGCATGAAACTTCTTATGGCCAGCACACACATACTCATTACAGACACACATTCACCCACACACATTCACCCACACATACATTCAGAAGCAAGAGCAATGGGCAGGTTCAGGATTGCATGTGGGGAGATGCTTTAACTCCAGCAGTCCTGGATGATTAGAAGTGGGGAAACAACAATCTGGGCCAGGATTGTGGGGGGCAGTGAAATAATTTTACTTCTCTGCTGTGCCACCCCTTCTCACTCACAGTTGTGGTTGGTGGCTCCTATTTCAGTGGGGTGGTGAATCTGCTCTGGATATCAGTCAAAACTCTAAAGGAGCTATCCAAGGTGTTGAGCCCATTTTGTGGATAGGGTTCAGGACTTTGGATAGCTCCCTTAGAATACTGACTGAAACCCAGAGCAGATACACTGCTCCACTGAAATAAGAGCCACCAGTCTCACTTCCTCCACCCCAGTATTCCTGGTCAGGACTTCCGTTTCCCTGCTAGCAGAGAAACTATGTTCCATTTCCCAGGGTCCAGC
Source organism: Elgaria multicarinata webbii (assembly GCF_023053635.1). Taxonomy (NCBI): domain Eukaryota; kingdom Metazoa; phylum Chordata; class Lepidosauria; order Squamata; family Anguidae; genus Elgaria; species Elgaria multicarinata. Next base: position 64,461,978 of record NC_086175.1, read on the forward strand.
AGATGGCTGATCAGGGTAAAATAAAGGAATGCCACCCTTTGGGGCTTTGCAGACTGCACAGATAGCTTTTAACATTTGTGTACAGATGGCTGGTCCACATGAGTCATAGAGAAATCAACTGAGCCATTTCAGGCCTTATTTCCTTCAAAGGCCTACAGTACTGATTTTCTATAGACTATAGGTCAAATTTCTTTCCTTTTAACATTTGTGTACAGATGGCACTAAATTATTCAAAATACTAATCTCTAAGAAAGAACAAATGAAGCTGAAGAAGAATCGTCTTCCTTATGTACCTGAATCATCTTCCTTATTGAAAACAGGCATATCTGTAGTGATGCCATGAAGATGCTGCTAAGGCAAGAGACAGACATAATAAAAAGCGGGCTCATAATGTGTTCATGCACTCCCTGTGCCTGATTTTAGCAGCTAATAAATACGACTACCTGTACTGTTGCTGCATTCCCCTTTAGACTTCCAGAGTCCCTTTCCAACTTGGGCCCCCAGCTGTGAGGTGCTTCATTAAGCCTTCCCAGTTTAACAAAAGGAAGGGCAAGGATTCAGCCATTAGTCCTTCAGCTGTGAGGGAGCAAGGACAGTATGCAGCTCAGTGAAGGCACACTGGGACTTTTTAAAGAATATATATTATGTGCATCTTCACCACTTGTAAAGAATCAGAACTGTCTCTTATTTTGGGGCATTTTGGTTGTAGGATATATTGGGGTTAAATCTCTCTCTCTCTCTCTCTCTCTCTTTGTGTGTGTGTGTATGCATCTGTATAGCAGACAGTGTACAATACATTAAAGCCACAACATAATAAAGCCAAGGTAAAACCAGCCTCTCTTTCACATGAGCAGAGATCCTGGGTCAATCAATACATTTGTGTAAACCCCAACTCGTGTGCAGCCAGTGCATATACAGCAGAGAACATGACCACTGAGTGCATGAGTGGTGGGGCAGAACTTACCCTCTGGAAACCACCACCACCCACTCCAATATATATAACTGGAGGGGTAGCAATGTTAATTTATTTCAGCAAAAGACAGAGCATCTTGTAGGGAATTTTTAAGTGTTAATTAAAGACTAGCTTTTTAAAATCATATAAGTTGTATCTGACTGTAAAAGACCCCCAGGATTCACCAGACCAAGTCATCCTCCTTCTCTTGCTGAAAACAGCCAGGGAGAGAGGTGGCTGGGTCTGAGTAGAAAGTTGAAAGGGAGCCCTGCCTGGGAATGGCTTGAGCTGGGTAGCACAGCACAACTGTGGAAGAGGGAACTCTCAGCAGCAACAGCTGGGCCTCATCAAGGTTTTGCTATAAAGGCCTGGGAAGGAGCAGGAAACGGAAGGTTCTTGGTAGGGGTGTGCGCACTGCACTGAAAATCTGAGGGCATGAAGGTTTTAATGTGGTTAGAGGAGGTTTTTAAAACCATTGGATACCCGCTGTGCGGAACGAAGGTTGTTCGAAGTTCCGTCCCATTTTCGGATAACCACTTCATTACAGGCTATGGCAATTAACCAAAATGCTTACATCTCTGTCATTTTTAAAGTTAAAGAGATGAAACTTGGCATGATGAAAGCTCTTAAAGGGGGCTTTAGACATGCTGAGTTTGAAGCAAATCCCCTCATCCTTTGATTTTGCAGGAATTTTTAAGTGTTAATCTTTTTTTAAAAATAAAAAAGCTCAAACCCCCCCTCCCGATTTTGCATTATTTCACCCCTGCGCATTTAAGGAGGCAGGTATTATCCTTTACTTTGCTGATGCACAGCTGTGCATCAGCGAAGTAAACAATACAAAACCTCCCTCCATAAATGTGGAGGAGTGAATTAATGCAGAATCAGGTGTGGGGAGGTGTTTGTTTGTTTTTAGGTTTTTTTTTAAAAAAATCCTAAACATTATGGAATAAAGGGATCTGCTTCATGGTTGGCATGCTTAAAGCCCTACTTAAGCACTATCATGCTACCAAGTTTTATCTCTTTAGCTTTAAACATGGAGATGTAAGCATCTTGTTAATTGTCATAGGCTAATGGAACAGCTGTCAAACATCTGTCAAAATTTTTAAAAATCTACAAAATCAATGGAAGAAGGGATCTGTTTCAAACATGGCATGTCTAAAGCCCTCCTTAAGAGCTATCATGGTGCCAAATTTCATCTCTTTATCATTAAAATGATGGAGATATATACATTCTTGTTAATTCCATTGACGATAATAATGTGGTTCTCCAAAAATGGAGCAGTTTTCCATCCAGTAATACAGTGGTGTGGAGAAATGGACCCCCTCTAAAAATCAGAGCAGAGAAGCCACTCAACGGAGCTCCGCCCCAAATTTTGGGAATGGGTAGACCTGCTCTGCACACTCCTAGTGCTCGGGCTGTTTTATAATGAGCCAGTGGAGAGTGGCAAAATGACCTTTGGTGTGAATTCCTTGGTCTTATGTTATGGGACAAGATATGTGTCCCACAGGAAGGCCCTTTAGGTAGCCTTTTTGCTGACTGATCCAAAGAAATTCCATAATAGAATTCCATATGAATTCATAATTTGTTACAGAAATATGAAGTGATCAATAGTCTCAGTCCAAGAAGTGGGGCTTGTAACTTTAATGGATGGATGTGGTCTCCCCCTTTTTGGTTTATATGAGTATTAGTGAGTTAGGAGCCCATCAAACAAGTACAGTGGGAGGACCAATGCACACTGACAAAATAGGATCTGGTGTACAAAAGCTTATGCTTCAAGATATATTTTAGTCTTTAAGGTGTCATCATTATCATCTATTTATTTATTTAGAAACTAGACCAGACTCCAGAATCAAAAGAAAAATTTTGTATGGGGAGAATTTCAGAAACAACATTTAAATTCCCTTGAGCAAAAACCTCATTAAAATACACAGGAATATATTTTTCATTCTGGTTCCTCAAAAGGGACTAATCAGCACTGTATGAGTGAAATAGGGTAGAAATTCAGTTAATTAGTTTAGATAGATTTGACATGGGTCATGATCAATGTATAGCAGTGCTTGAGGCATCCTCATGCATAGCTATACGAGCCATAAAGCTAGGAGCACAAATTGGCCCAGACTTTTCTTCTCTATGGAATGTTTTACCAGCCTACCACACATCATCACTCGACAGGAAGTAGTCATCAGTCATAAAAGAATGAAGGGCTGGCAGTTTTCAGTGATCCTCTAGTGTAACTGTCTACTAGTGCACATGAAAATCCACATTTAAATGCTAGATTACAGTTGGCAGCACTCACCATGGATGTGCTGTGATTATACCAGCACCTCACAGCATCTAAAGAAATTCCTCCATCTTAGTGACATTCATGGTTATCTCTCACTCTGCATATAAATTGTCTATATATATATATATATATATATATATATATATATATATATATGTGTGTGTGTGTGTGTGTGTGTGTGTGTGTGTGTGTGTGTGTGTGTGTGTGAGAGAGAGAGAGAGAGAGAGAGAGAGAGAGAGAGAGAGAGAGAGTTTTGATAAGACCATGGGTGGGCAACTTCTGGTTCTATTTGACCTAGAACTTCCAGCAGCTCTAGGCAGTGTAGCCAATGGTGTGGGATGATGAGAGTTGTAGGCCTAAACATCTTGGAGAGCTGCATGTTCTCCACCCTGTGATATATTCAGGAGCCCTCTTCAGGAATCATAATCTCCCTCACAATTAGACTTCCATGAAGAGCGTAGGCATGAGTGCCTTAGCTTCTTCCTCTCAGTTATCAATCTTGTTGCCATTCCTACCTCCCATGAGTTGGAAGCTGAAGCTCTTCAGTGAAGAGCCAGTTGTTTTATTTGGGCAGGCTCCCCATGAAATTTAGACCATAAATTGGACAATCCAGATTCAAATTCACATGAAGAGTGTACATGGGTAGAGAAAGCTCCCTGCTGGAGATGTTCACCTCCAACGCATGAAAGGTAATGGGATGGCAACAGACAGGGCTGAGCTGACATTTTTGTCCCCACTTTCCCACATGCTGTTCTAATCATGTGGGGGATTGGAATGCCCCAATAGGGATAGAATCTGATACAATTTCTAATTCGTGTTGTGGCTCTGTAATGATTATACATGATTCGACTAGACATACTTTCAAAGCTGACTAGAAGAATAATGCATAATCATTACTTTATGAGATTATTGCTTCTTATTTCATTTAAAGCTAAATAGTCTCAATCTTTTAAAATATGGCATGGAAGGTTATTTTGCTGTCCTTGGCTGTATATTTAATGCTACTTCATGTCTTATTACCACAGATTAATAACAACTTCTACTATTTTTAGTATTTGAAAGCAATTAATGTGTTTATCTTATTCAAGGCATGCTGTGCAAAGAAGACCAGCATTTATTTATGTATTAAAACATTTGCATCCTGCCCTATATCATTGGGATCTCTTGTTGATGACAGTCCATCTCACTTTTCCTTTACATCTGAATGAAGTGAAACAGTGGAGAACTGAACTGGTGCCTGGAATCCATAATGGGCTGGATGAAAACTAATGAAGTGCCACTTAATGCATTTAAGTTGTAAGTACCAGTATTTATTTATTTATTACATTTATATACTGCCCCATAGCCGAAGCTCTCTGGATGATTTACAAAAGTTAAAAACAATGAACTTTAAAAACAGATATACAAAATTTTAAACCACCAAAAGTATAAAAAACAACAATAGTTGTTCAGTAGTCTTTCACCAACTCTAAATGGATTTCCATTTTCCCTTAAGGACCAGGCTCAAGCATGGAATGTTTTTAGATCTGGCCTTACATCAGATGCATGAATCACCTTTCACCACCACTTTAGGCTGGTGTACCAATAGCAGCCACTCCTAGACAGAGATAGCCTTGTTACAGTTATCTACACTCCCAAAGAGTCTGAATAGGTTTCCAGTTAACCCCATATGTGTGATATCATCAGTCAGCCAAATCTGATTGGCTACATAGTAACATCAGGATTTCAGCAGCCCTAATTAATATCCAACTTTGTTATAAAACACCAAGAGAGCTTTGGCTATGGGGCAGTATAGAAATGAAATTAATGACAACAACAACAACAACAATAGTAATAATAATAATAACGCTCCTTTCATAAATAAAGGCTCAGTGTACTGTGGAAAGGCATGTGTCTAGATAGAGTGTGATACAGACAAATAGAAAAGATACACACATTCATGGTCAGGAACGAGTAGTCACTACAGCATAGCCCAAAATGTGGAGGAGTAGAGGGAAGGCAATGTGACAAGGTTCACTGGTCCTGTTGCACTTCAAAAATAACAACCAACACAGGCTTGACCTGGTTTGGCAGCTCTTATGGGCTTGTGGGACATTACATGACTTACTTCAGACTATTAGGTGGGATAGCTCTGAAAGCTAGGGCCAATCTTCCTAAACATCTCTTCTGTTGGTGAACAAACTATGCCCCTAGGTTGACTTTCTAAAGCTTTTAAGATCAAAATGTGTTGCAGTCTTGGATTATGATACATACCTTCCAATGTTTTGTGTAGGAAAATAAGTAACTTGTTTTAGATTATATGAAAGAAACTCCATTGTAGAGAAGGAAATAGTACATTAACTTCAAAATGAATACTTCCCTACCTCATAGGAAATTTATTTATCTTTGAATGCCAAGCAATTCTGTTTATATTAGAGCTGAACCAAAATGTTTGAATGATTTGTCAGGGAGGCTGTAAAACAGCAAAATTTCCATCCATTCATGGTGACTGCAGGAAATATTGCCATCACTCTGAACAGACATTCTGATGACACTATGTAGCCAATTACATTCTGATGTGTTACATATCTGGGATAAAATCCAATAGGGGTGTGCACGGACCCCCCGCTCCGCTTCACTTGCAGATCCGCCATTTTCCGGATCGGGCCGCTCCGCCCCGCCCCCGCTCCGCCCACTTCCGCTCCGCTCCGCCCGGAGCTCCGGATCCGGATCCGGAGCTCCGTTCCCCCCCATAGGCTTGCATTGAAAGCTAAAAAATTATACAACTTTTTTTCTGTTTAAGTTAGAAACCTCATGTTTGGCACCATGACACCTCATGGGGATATACACACGCATGCCAAGTTTCAAAGCAATCCCATCATCCCCTGATTTTTGGCGAATTTTTGAAAATCGGGCACCCCACACACAACATCCCTGCGAGGTGGGCAGGGGAGGAGGGAGGGAAGGCAGGCAGGCATGCAGCTGGCATTTCTGGGGCATAAGGAAGTGAGCCAAGGATAAGCCAGTAATGCATATAAAATGGAATAAATCAATCAATAAACAAAGGAGGGGTGGAATTAAAAGCAGCAGTGTTGCTCAATAAACAGCAAGAAGAATTTTTTTAAAAAGGCTATATCTGTCTTTTACCAGCAATAGGGGGACGTGCCCGGGGGAGGGGGAAGTAGCTGCCAGTTCAAGACACTGACAGCCACCAACAGCTCTGAGAAGAAGTAAAACGCTCACTTCGACTCATAACAGGCATTGCTCCACCACTGAAAAGTGACCATCCACTTCAACTCATGATAGGCATTGCTCCACCATTTTACTCTCTTTGGAAGGCTCTAATGGCCTTCCAGTGCAGGAGAGAGTGGGGGCACGTCCACGATGAGATGCCCTAGGGGAGCTCATCCCCTTGCACCACATCGATTCAGTTGTTCACCAAGGTTAGGGTGAGGAGCAGTGCTGTGTTTCTATCTCTTATTCTTGGCTTAGTATATGATTTCAGGTTGTGTTTGTGCATTTGGTGGGGCTACTGTGTTAAAAAACACGGGGAAAAGCCCGTTCAGATGAAGAAAGAGAAGTTTCCCAGAATCCCAAGTTACCTGTTTTGCCTATGCCCTCCTCCAACTTTGGGATCATCATGACCGGGAGCTGACTCTGCCCCTCAGCCCTTTGAAAAAGGTATTTTTCCCGCCGATTTTTTAAAAACTTCTAGCCCGCGACCCGTACGATGCAGAAAGTTGAGAGTGGTCTCAAAATGACCCCCATCCACGACTCTCTGTGCACAAGAATTTTCAGAACGATAGCTTAACCCCCCCCCCAGTTATCCCCGATTCTTTCCCTCAATGCAATCCTATGGGCGAAAAGCCGAAAACGCAGTTTGAGCCGCGCGGTTGACCCGATTTTCACAAAAATATAGCCCGCGACCCGTACGATGCAGAGAGGTGAGAGTGGTCTCAAAATGACCCCCATCCACGACTCTCTGTGCACAAGAATTTTCAGAATGATAGCTTCAAAAACAACGTAGTTATGCGCGATTATTTGCCGCAATGCAATCCTATGGCGAAATGTTTTCAAGATGGCGACCGGAGCGCTCCGCCTGAACTCGGAGCTCCGAAAAATGGGCGCTTCTCTTCGCCTTGCTTCTAGGGGGTCCGCGGTCCGCTCCTACTCCGCCTCTGGGTAAGGCGGAGCAGGCCAATCCGCTACTGCTTCTACGCTCCTAATCGGAGCGGAGCACATCCCTAAAATCCAACATATGTCCTACTTAGAGTAAACTCATTGGAATGAATGGGACTTAAGTTGGATTTTACCCATGGTGTCATCAGGAGAAATATTGCCATCACTCTGAACAGACATTCTGATGACACTATGTAGCCAATTACATTCTGATGTGTTACATATCTGGGATAAAATCCAACATATGTCCTACTTAGAGTAAACTCATTGGAATGAATGGGACTTAAGTTGGATTTTACCCATGGTGTCATCAGGAGAACTACTCAGAGTAACAACTAGGGATGTGCTCCGCTTCTCTTCGGTTCAGAGAAGCAGGAGCGAGGTGGCCTAATTCGCCTCCGGAAAAGGCGGGGGCGAAGAGAGTCAGGGGGGCTGCGGATCGAGGCGAAGAGGATCGCCTCAATCCGGAGCTTCGCCTGCAGGTAAGTGGGGGGGAGGGGGACTCATCTGGTGCTGAAGCCCCTTCCAGCTTCAACCGGGACCTCAATTTAAGCCCGCGACGGAGGAAGGTAAGGGGGCAGGGGCAGGGATGGGGGCCTGGCCTACCTGGTGCCGCCAGTGCCGCCATCCATGTGGCGGCGGTGGTGGTGGCGCCAGGTAAGGGAGCAGGGAGAAGGGACTCTTACCTTCCTCCATTGCGGGCTTCAATTGAGGTTCCGGTTGAAGGTGGAAGTGAAGGCCAAGGCCTCTTCCGGCTTCAACTGGGGCCTCAATTGAAGCCCATGATGGATGCAGGTAAGGGGGCGGGGTGGGTGGGTGGCTTGTCTTGCGCTGCTGCCGCCGCCGCTGTCCATGTAGTGATGGCGGCGAAGCTGGATCTCGCTCTGCGGAGCGGAGCGGGAGACAGGCGGAGCGGTGCGAAGAGGATCGGGCCCAATCCGGATTTTCCAGATCGGGCCATGAAGCGGATTGGGGGGTCCGTGCACACCCCTAGTAACAACACTACTTGAAGCTACATCCATTTGACATGCACAACCTCTGACTGACTAGGATTACTTTGGAAAGTTTTAATATAATGGCACTCAAGCCACAGATCAGGTAAAGAACAGGCAACAAACAGTGTGCATAAAGTGTCAGTGGGGAGGTGACAAAGCTTTCATCCAACTGAAACCCACACCCTGAAAGCAAAACTTAGTGAAACCTTGTGTGAATACAGTTAAGGTATTTAAACGGACTCCAATGGAAAACCAGTCTATATTTCTCTGGGCCTATATCTACTGTATATATTATTTAGTGCTTTGACCACCCTTCTAAACATTCTGTCTTTTATGCATGAAGTTCAAACATAACCCATAAATTCAAGGCCTGTAGAATCCCTCTGATTCAGACATTTTAAATAGCCTGAACTGCATGCTTGAACACATTTTGATGGGGACAAATAAAAGCTGTTGGGTTATGCTGTGGAGACCGATAACAGTGTCAGATTTAGATGCAATCAAAGGGGAAGGTCCTCTGGAGAAGGTCATTTGATTCCATGAAATTAAAGCCCTTAGGTGCCTTTTAAAATGCTATTTTTAACAGGCAAAGAGATAGCATTTATACACTACGGTTTGCATAAAGTAATTGCTTTAAAATCTTAAATCGCATTTTAGCACCTCCACAGTCATGAGCTGAGATGCCTGAATAATAGTAAAACAAAATGAAGATAAAATATGTTCTTCAAATATACACACAAACACACATATATATGTATGTATAGCATCATATGTATTTATTTGGAAATGTGTGGGAGCTTATTATATGTGGATTTGTTCAGCTGATACATTTTCATGGAAGCATTCATACAGCTCTTAAAAATGGCAATACTTAACATAAATGACTGTTTGTTTATAAAAAAAATCATGCCAAAAGTCAGCATTCTGCAGTTTAACAAACAGCAAGAACCATTTTGTGGAAAGGAAGGAGAAAAGGATGAAGTGCCTGAAGCTTTATATACCCAGGGAGCTGTGTCTTTGCATAGTGTGGATAGGAATCCATCATTTTTATTTTTAAAAAATTATGAAGGGTAAAAGATAATTTTACCTCCTTTATTAAGGTATTGTGTCATTTCTATATGGAACCATTTGAATAACAACATTAAACCCAGCCTAAAACTTTTTCCCCTAACCAAAATGGCAGGGACCAAATAAAACTGAAGAAATATTAGTTGTCTATACATTTAACAAGCCTTGTAGAAAGCAAATATTGGAAGCATATTAGATTTGCTTGTGTCTGCATTATCAAAATGGGCAAAGAGAACATAAGAACATAAGAAAAGCCCTGCAGGATCTGACCAAGGTTCCATATAGTCAAGCATTCTGTTCACACAGAGGCCAACCAGCTGTCAACCAGAAACCCCAAAGCAGGACAGGAGTGCAACAGCAGCCTCATACCTGTGTTCTCTGGCAACTGGTGTATATAGACATAGTGCCTCTGATACTGGAGGTAGCATACAACAATCAGGTGTATTAAGACATTGATAGTCTTATCATTGATGAATTTGTCCAATCTCCTTTTGAAGCCATCCAAATCAATGGCCATCACAACATGTGGTGGAATGAATTCCTTAGTTTAACTATGCACTGTGTGAAAAAGTTATTCCTTTTATTTGTCCTGAATCTCCCACCATTCAGCTTCAGTATTATAAGAAAGGGAGAAAAATGTCTCCCTATCCACTTTCCCTACACCATGCATAATTTTGTACATCTCTGTCTCCCCTTACTCACCTTTTTTTCTAAGCTAAACAACCCTAGCTGTTGAAATCTTTCCTCACAGGGGAGTTGCTCTTTGATCATTTCCTCACAGGGGAGTTGCCCTTTGATTTTGGTTGCTCTTTTCTGCACTTTTCCCAACTCTACAGTATATGGTTTTTAGGTGCGGTGACTAGAACTGTATACAGTATTCTAAGTGTGATCGCACCATAGATTTGTATAGGGGCAGTATGATATTGGCAATTTTATTCTCAATTCCTTTCTTAAATATGCCTAACATGGAATTTGTCTTTTTCATAGCAACCACATACAGGGTCAATACTTTCATTGAGCTGTCTACCACAACACCTAGGCCACAGCTAGACCTAAGGTTTATCCTGGGATCATCCAGCGTTCGCCCCTGCCTGAGCACTGGATCCCCTATGTGTCACCTAGATGAACAGGTTTGACCCCTGGACGATTCAGGGATAAACCTTAGGTCTAGCTGTGGCCCTAGACCTCTTTCTTGGTCAGTCAGGAGCTACAACACACACAAGTTCCACATGAGTGGGAGTGTTTTAACAAACTCACTCACTGGGATAGCATTGGTTATGTAAGAGAAAACTACAAAGCCTTGGGCTTTATTTATTTATTTATTATTACATTTATATGCCGCCCCATAGCCGAAGCTCTCTGGGCTTCAATCTAAACTCTTTTTAATTAGTTTAAATTAAATGGTCTCTTATAGTATAGAAAAGAGAAGAAGAGGAGGGAAGGAGAAAAGAAAGAAAAGGAACAACTAATGGCACAGAAACAAAACCCAAGGGTCCAAATTCTACTGGCACTTCTCAGATTTAGAATCCATGGAAGTTTATGCAAAAACATTTTTTTAAAATCTTTAAGGTGCTACAGGACTCTTTCTTGATATATTTTTCATCAGTGGTGCTTATCTCCAAGTAAAATGTGTTTAGGATTATGGAGTAAGTCAAAGGTGATATGGAATAGCTAAAATTAACATAGAAGGAAACACATCAAAGGATATTAAAAAGTCTCTCATTTCAGGGATACAGAAGACTTGGTTAGCAAAACTCACATACAGAAGAAAATACTAGATAAAAGTATCTTTATGATATATACAACACACTTGCTTGACTTCTCTGGGATCATTTAGCCAATATATTATAAGGTTGGTTAGTGTAACTTGGCTTCAAAATATCATAACCAGTGCCATGATGGATTAATTTGCCCTTTGAGATGCTAATTCTAACAACAACATCACATAGGATAAAATCTAAATATAGCATTGAAGTAGCAAATAGCTGTTTATGTAATTTTAATTGCTTTTTATGAAATACTACCTTTAGTTATAAAAGTTTCTCTTGAAACTTAATAAAACTGTCAATCAATATTACTCATATCACTTTAAAGCATCATGATATCCCCTTGTTAATTTATTTTTCTCATTTTCGGTATTTTCCATCATTCATGTGACTAGAACAGGAAGAAATTACATTTTGTTCTCGTGTGAAACAAAACTAATTTCATTGTATCAGGCCTTTCCATTTACAATATGAGATCAATTCACAATGTACTCAGTGTCCTTTTTCAACGTACTTAAGAAACCTCTTTAAGAAAAGGTCCACTTGACATTCCAAAATGTACCCTTAAATCAGAAATAGAAATACTGGGGATGAAATAGAACTAAAGAAAGTGTGGTTTGGAAATTATCACTGCTGGGATCAGAGAGGCAAAACAGACGTTATTTCAAACACGTAGGGTAAAATCCAAAGTGTATAGGGGGAAGGGTTAATGCCTCCCTACCTCCACACTATGGTTCCAATGGCCCCCTCGATCTAGTTTAGAATAAAAGTGAAGAACAGTTGTAGCTTCTAGCTACATCTTCAAAATAATGTCTGTTTTGGTCCAGAGTCTTCATCTCAGTGCTTCAAAGTTTAGGCCTGTAGTTCATGATGGTTTGTTTCATAGAATTCTTTGCTGGTCAAACCAGCCCAAGACATTTTATGGCTTGAGGTGTAGGATGGAAGATGGTAGAGTCTCCTTTGTGAGAGATTTTGTAGTAATAGATTTCCTGCATTGGCAGCAAGTTGGTCTAGAGGGAGAGGAGGGTAACAAAATAATAATAATAATAATAATAATAATAATAATAATAATAATTCATCCTTCCTCAACCTGGTGCCCTCCAGATGTTTTGAACTTCAAATCCAATCAGACCTATCCAACATGGCCTATGGTCAGGAATGCTTATGGTTGTAGTCTAAAACATCTGGAGGGTGCCATATTCAGAGAGTCTGGTCTAGATGATTCTGTGGTCCCCCCTCCATTTACAAAAGCCAACCAGACTGCACTGGAGGGCAGGAGACTAGCTTAGAGGGTGCACACACAGATTGGTCCACTTCCATTCTTTTTACATTTTGTGCCTAAGGCTACTTCACTCTGCATCATGGTAGGGATGGGCGTAATGACCATTCTGCCACGCCCGGCAAAGCCTGGGCGTGGGGAGGTAATTGCGGGTGGGGTAAGGGGAGAGACGTGCCCAATTGTATTGGGTGACTTCGGGTGGTGCCACTGATATGGGAGGGGTTAAGGAGTGCTTATGAAATAGGCACTTACCCCTCTCATAAGCTCTTTGCTCGCGCGGCTGCAGGATGACTGTCTGCAGCCCCTTTGCGCGGCAGGACAAAGGAGCATCGTCAGCGTATTTTCCTGCATCAGGGGAGTGGCGGCGTCTTCTCCCGGCGCAGGACGAGGAGCGTCAGAGCAGCGGTCGGGGAACGGCGGCATCTTCGCCCGGCCTTTGACCACAGGTTTAGGCCTGATTCCGGGCCCAACACCTTCCCGTGAGGCCAGAGCCTTGCGGGCTTGAGGGGAGGGGGGCTTTGGATGAGGCTGTGTTTGGGCGAGGAGCGTTGGAACAGCAGCCGGGGAGCGGCGTCATTTTCGCCAGGCTTTTAGCCACAGGCTTAGGCCCGATTCCGGTCCCAACATCCTTCCCACGAGGCGGGAGCCTTGCGGGCTTGGGGGGAGGGGGCTTCAGAAGAGGCCACGTTTGGCCCGGCTCGACAGGGCCCATCCAACAGCCTTGCAGGCCACGCAGGATTGGGGGCAGGGGGCTTAGAAGGAGTCCTGGCCCGACAGGGCTTATTGGCCCAGCCCTCCCGCGGACGTGGGAGGCCCCATCCAGCAGCCTTACAGGTCACGCGGGATTGCGGGCGGGGGGCTTCAGAGGAGGCTGCGTTTGGTCCCGGCCCTATCCAGCAGCCTTACAGGCTGTAACTAAGGGATTGTGGGGGCGGGATTCCCACTTGCCGAGGGAGCGTGACGCACGGGTGGCATGCATTGGTGAGGCCTGGTGGGGTGGGTCATATTTGGGCAGCTGAACTGTCTGATTCTGTGGTTCACTTCTGGTGTGATAACCAAGCCACTGTCCAAGTCATTAACACTCTGACCTCCCGGAACCCCAGAGTGATGAACCTTATTCATTCATTCACTCTGCACTGTCTCCATTACAACATCCTCTTTCGTGCACATCACATTCCTGGGTTGGACAATTCGATAGCCGACGCTTTATCATGTCACTAGGTACAGAGATTCCGGGATTTGGCGCCATGGGCTCGTCAGCTTCCGGAACTCATGCCACACAACCTGTGGGAGATTGGCAGAAAGAAGTTGAGTGAGCCATGTGGCAGGCAGTAGCCCCTAGCACAAAGTCTGCATACTTGAGAACAGGTAGGGAATTCTTAGCCTTTAGGGAGCTGATGCAGCTACCACTGGTTTGGCCCATTCCAGTGAATCAGATCTTGCAATTCTGCATGGTGTCTCATAAAAAAGGCCTATCCACAAGGACGATTGCGGGTAAGTTAGCAGCATTAGCCTTCCTATCAAAAATGCAGGGGGTAGCAGATTATATTGCAGATTTTAGGATAAGGCAAACTTTAAAAGGGTGGTCCAGGGCCTCTCCACGAGCACCAGATGCCAAGCTCCCTATATCCCCAGATATTTTAGTGGGGCTAAAATCTCAGCGGCTGCTGTTATGCCACTCTCCATTTGAAGCTGCATTATTCCATGCAACGGCGTTGACAGCCTTTTTTGGGGCCTTACGCATATCAGAGTTACTAGCCATGTCTAAAAGGGATGTTTCCCAGCATGCTTTACAATTTGGGGATCTTAGCTTCACCAATCAGGGTGTCATCCTGAAATTGAGACAGTCAAAAACTGATCAGGAAGGCTCTGGTGTAAATATCCCATTGAACCCGGCGCTGGTGCAGGATGTTTGTCCAGTCCACGCACTGAATGGTTACATTGCATTAAGGGAAACCATGCCCGGGAACCTTTTCTGCCATATTGACCAATCTCCGCTCACCAAGTTCCAGTTTTGGACCATTTCTAAGAAAGCTCTTAATTCTTTAGGTCTGCATGAGGCTCAGTTTGGCACCCATTCATTTAGAATTGGGGCAGCATCTACTGCAGCATCTACTACTGAAGTTTACTACTACTGAAGTTTACCCCCTTCAAAGATTCAAGCCATTGGGAGATGGCGTTCTAAGGCTTTCCAGGCATACATTAGGCATTTTCAAGCGTAGCACCATAGGTCGATGGCACAATTTCTAATGTTCCTGTGTTTATTTAGATCGCTGGAGAGGCCAAGCCCCAGTATGTGTGATCATCTGTGGCCACAGCATGGTCTTTTGGGCTGGCAGGAGGACTTCTCATTCTACATTCGGAACCCAGCTGGGTATGAGCCGGTTCGTCAACATCCAGTGGATGGGCAGACATGGCATGCGTTGGGAATGCCTACTGCCTACATTGTTCCATCATTAGGTGGGCAGCGTTCCACTGCTCATACACCTGGGGGGTGGACAGTGTTCCACCACTCATACACCTGGGGGGTAATGATCTGGGGTTGCTAAAAGGCAAGGCACTCATTTTACAAGCGATTGCCGATTTCCAGATTATTCGGCAGCGCTGGCCTGGGATAACAATAATCTGGTCTTGTGTGTTACCCAGGTTCAATTGGCGTCCCGTCTGCGACCTCAAACGAATGGAGAGAGCCCGGAGAAGAGTTAATAATGAGATCTTTAGAGATCTAACTAAACACGGAGACTTTAGTATTAAACATCCTTTAATCAACTTATCCCGGAAGGAGCTTTACAGACAGGACGGTGTCCATTTGTCTGATATTGGTAACGATTTATTTCTGTGAGATCTTCAAATTGTTTTATTATGATTTTATTAGAATGTAAGCCTATCCGGCAGGGTCTTGCTATTTACTGTTTTACTCTGTACAGCACCATGTACTTTGATGGTGCTATATAAATAATAATAATAATAATAATAATAATAATAATAATAATAATAATAATAGCGTAATTTTAGATAGGTGGGGGGGAGCGACTAGCCAAGTGGCTTGACACCCCCTGTGGCAGGTAGGATCGGGCATCCAGAGGGAATCTTAATGGTGAGCATTTAACAGGCACTGTTGCAGTGACAGGTAATTTCCTGAGGGCTCCCAGTGTTGAGCCTTGTGGTTGGGCTGGGAGATAAGGATTACCTCTGAGGCCAACGTTTCTCACCCCACCTTGAGCCCAGTGGCCTCGGTTTGGGGGTGACAAGGGAAGGTCTCCCTACCCCACAAGGGGAATGGCCAGTGGGAGGGCGAATGAGGCAGCGCCAACCCACTGGCCAAGAATGCTCGCCCGTACTCAGAAAGGTCTATAAATAGGCCATGCTGGATGCCCAATAGGATTTACCCCCTTTGCAGATCTAAAATAAATGTGGCCCTGTTTAAACCCAAAAGTTCGGTGCGTCATCTCTTCATTTCTTGCATCTGTCTCACAATCCACATGCCTGAAGAGACCTACACAGGGAGCAGCACAGGATGAAGGATGGTCAAAGTTCCCTCCCAAATTGTGGGGCAATCTGCATCCTTTATATTCTTAGAGGGTGAACTAGTCTCTTAGGAATGTAATTGTCTATCTTAGCATATCCTTTGCTGTATACTACTGTGCAAGGTGTGTTCACTTAGCTGATTTGGCTTCAATGTTACCATCACTGACTAAGCTCAAGCATTTAAGTGGCTGACATATGTTGTGGTTAGTGATAGTTTAATGAAGTGTGTGTTAAAAATAGGACATCATGGGAAATGTGAAAAAATGAACAGCACAACTCACTCAAATAGTCTCTAAATGAAGTCCCGGAATATGTAGACTATTTGGCCATCAAGAAGGTACTCACACAAACCAGAGTGTAAACAAATTTGACTCTACTCAGTTTGGATTCAATCAAGACTGGAGGTATTATTCTCCTTGTAGAAAGCCATTGTGCCATTTTAGGCATTATTTATTTATTTTAGGTAATGATGTGTTGATTCCAGGTAAACCTCACAAGGAGATTTACATGAGCAATATTAAAATAAAGATTGATAGAACTATGTGCTAAAACAGGAAAGACAACTTATGGGGAAGGGGACTTGAAAGCCAATTACTTTTCTTCTGCAGGACAAGGTGGTTCTTAATTAGCCCCGTGGTGGTACCTGGGGAAAAGAGGTGTTGCCTCCACTGGAACACCAGAATCTAGATGGCAGGCAGGTTCCCAGTCTTTTCTGTCCCCCCTCTCTGTCCTCCCCTTGCAGCAAGATGGTTCTTCAATAGGAGTTGGAGAAGGGAGATATTAAATTAGCATAGCGAGAAAGGTAGTATTGTCATTAGTGTTTGAATGGGTCACTCCATTCTTACCTTGTGTGCACTTAGCTCTACAGAGGAATGTGACGTAACTAACCCTACCTTATGCATTTCATGGCCTTTTGCTCATATTTTCTCTGTGGTTGATGTTGTTGTTGTTGTGGTGGTGGTGGTGGTGTGTGTGTGCAATCTTTCCCTGCGGATTGCACTTCATGCACCTGATAAAAGAGACTGTGCAATAAAAAATGTTAGTCTTTTAGATGCCAGAAGGACTCTTTCTTGATTTTGCTAAAACAAACACACTACTCCTCTTGACCCATTGATAGACAATTTCATATTTTAAAGCTATCATTTAATAATAAATGAGTACTAACTTTTACAAGATAGATATTATTAGCCTCTCAAGCCTTGTCAAATTAATTCCTGTAAATATAAATGGTATAAGCACAGCTCTCTCAAAGGTTAAAACAATCTTCCTTCAGGCCACGTGTTACCTTTTCACAAGAAAGTGTAAACAAAATGGGGCAATGTTCATGTTTATCACAAAATATCATTGACATTTATATGTGACTGTTCCATAATACTTGTTGATGGGCAACATACTGTAGCTCAGCTAGTTCTTCATAATGGTCTCAGTTTTCTGTTATGGTATTACTGGACACTAGCCCCACTGTAGTCTATACTTTTTACCATAAAGTAAACAATACAGGTAAATTGATTTTTCAGCTTCAGTCTGGAACAACGGAAGTTGCCTAACACATTGTTAGATGATTTGTCCACATACCTCTGTATTATCTACACCAGAGGTGGACAACTCATAGCCTGCAGGCAGTGTTCCCGGCCTTTTTTGGGGGGGGGGCATTGCCACCACTTTATTTGCTGTTGTGGCGACAGCGGCAGCAAAAATGTAGTGATTTTCCTTTAAAACACAGTGTGCCAGGAACATACCTTGTGCTCAGTCTTTGGGGCAGGTTACCTTTCCTTTGCTAAGCCTCCTATGGCAGCCATTTTGTGACAGGATCTACATTACTGCTTTATAACGGTATTGAAGTGCAATGAAAACTGTTGAGACCCATTGATACTTTCCATATTCCATTTTCAAACTGCTTTCATAGTGTTATATCCAGATTGGTGTAGTTCAGGGCAGTTTTTCAAATGGCCAAATGTGCTGATGGCCTAAAAAAAAGTTACCTACCCTAGGTTTAGAGGCTATGGCCATTTCTACACCTGCGTTTCCCCCCAGGATTGTCACTGGATCATTCCTGTGCATCCAAATGACACACAGGGGATCCCGGGAGCAGGCAGGGATGATCCGTCCATTTTCCTGGGATAACCCTTAGGTGCAGAAAGGGCCTATGAAACAGGAGAATGGAATGAAGAAATTGGGGTATATCAAAGGAATTACAGTCCAGACCACTTCAGGAGATGAAAACATATTAAAGTCACCATCTTATATTCCCTTAATTTTTTTTATCTTGCCCTCTGAAGTCTTATTATCTATGCTATGTGCAGGTGTCAGGAAATGGGCAAGAGCCTTTCCTGCCATCGGGATAGATTTTCCCCCCCTTAGTGGAATCAAGTTATAGAACTTGCTTCAAAGTCCCTGGAGTCAGATCTATTTTTATGTCAGAAGCAGGGCAAGCGGAAAAAAAGGAATCTAAAGTAAACAGTCAATAAAAAGGTAAGAAGTCACCTTGCAACAAAAGAATCTTAGATCACTAGGGTGGAAGAATCACATTTCTTTTTAATAGTTTGCAGTGAACAGGATACCTAGCCAGCCTCAACAATTTATCAAGCATAGAGGCCAACAATATCATCAATGCAGAGTTCTCTAGTAATGCTTCAGTAGTTCAAAACTCTTTAAAAATATCTGCTAATTAAATGCCATGTTACCTCCATGTGATAAATATTATAAGTCCACAGATAGAGAAGGGAAAGTATTTTTTTAAAGCAAGAATGCAAATCAAACAATACTCCAGATTATGTTGTCTTGCCCTGGACCATGTTCCTGATAGCGGTTACTAGGGATGCCAGAGAAATCCAAAATGGATTAAAGTGAGTTCAGATTTCTTGGAATTTGACCTGACTTTTCTGTGGTAGACCAGCCTTCTGGAGTAATTTTTGCTTACCTAAACTTTACCCAAATGTATTCATTGGAAAGTATGAAAGTTACTGGAAAATGTGCTAATACATATGCAATTCTGAAAAAAATATTCAAATGTGTACCCCATTATTATTATTTTTAAAGAAAAGCTTAATACATCTTCAATCTCTCTTCAGCCTCTTCGAAGATTCTGCAACTGGGGCAAATGGAAATGAGCAAAAACAACTTTCCTAGAATGGGTGAGGACAGCAGAGCTTGCATAAAGGAGCTCTTCTGATATGCCCTGATCTAGGAAATGTTAAATCCCTATTGTGCAATCAGTTGTGCAACAGAATCAACAGGTGCATAAGTGCCCTGTAGGGAACCAGCTGAAGTTTCTGGATCATTTTCAAAGGCAGCCCTACATATAATGTGTTGTAGTATTCCAGGTTACCAGAATATGGATAACTGTAGCTTGGCTATCTCTGTCCAATTGGGATTCAAACTGAGGTCTCCCCAAAGAAAAAACGAACAAAACACTAGCTAATATTCCACACTTTTTCTCACCTGAGCAAACCTGATGTGATTTTCTCTCTCTCCCCTTTTCACCTCATAATTGTTCCGCCTATCACCTATTCCTTTTCCCCTGACCCAGTTTTTGATGGTGGAAAAATTGTCACTGAGAACACAAAGTGCTTCACCCATGTGCTTTGAGCTGATTTTCACCATAACCAAGAAATATCTCTAAAAGAAGGAGCTTTCAGTGGCACAGATAAAACCGTCTCAAACTAAATAATTGGTTGACACAAGAAACATTGCCTGTGATGTTCTCACATAATTCATGTTCCCAATGCCAAGTGCACTGCCAGTGCCAGTACATTGCCAATATGTACTGAAGATTACGTTACTTTCATTTCATAAACTTTGTCCTTCATCTGTCCATCTCCTCTCCTCCCACCCTTCTTATTCCTTCCATCTTTAATGTCTCTGATTTTTCATTCCTTCACCTCTTCTTTCATACAAGCATAGAACATGTCATTTGTACTTGATTGCATTTCTGTTGCCTTCCAGATCTTTTCCAGACCCTCATCATTAGTGGTTTTTCGTATAACAAATGAGAAGATGAGGCTGTCCACTCAACATAAAACAGATATACCACTGAAGTGATACCAAGAAAAAGGGGGATTTGTGCCTGACTGAGACACTAGATATATTATGCCCGGCATCAATTGCTATTAGGTACTGCTGACTCTGATGGAACTGGAGTGAGAAAACTGGCTTAGAAATGAACTCCCTACCATATTCTGAAGATCTGCAAAATGTACCATCAGGCAACAAAGTGATAATTTCTATTTACTTAGAAAATAATACTAATGTTAATGGATGCTGTTGGACGCTCTCTTCTTTAGTGTGACCTGCTAGTACCAACATTCTTGACACTATAGACGATGCCACTGTGAGTCAACAAGACCTGGAGCTGGTGAATAGCTGCACATCTCCCTAATGCTTCTGCAGAATGCACACTGTCTTTGGTAGTTACCATGGGGATATGATCAAGGACTATGAGATGCATAGCAACAATGTCCCTATTTTCTGCCACTACTGCTTTTATAACAAGAAATGAAGACCATATAAATCACAGATCACCTATTTTTATACTCAAGCAAAATGTCCACTAATTCTCTGCCTTTCCCTTTAGACAAAAGAGAGACAGGGGGAAAAAAAGCACTTTATGTTAAACTGTTTTATTAGAATATATAATATCATATCTTTATGAAATGGTTGTCTCCATTATTTTACCTTTTCACATGACAAAATTCTTTGCAAGTTTTAGGGAAAGGATTAAATTAAAATCGGTATCTACAAAGCAAAGCTAAAATCATAGAAAAGAAAGAAATAGCGTTTTTTTAAACATTATGATGGCACAAATGATTTGAATGGTATGTTAATGAAAAATGAGCTCCGATACATTGGAGCATTAGTCGTCGTCATCGTCATCACCACCACCACCAAAAGAAATACTGCACTTGGTGTTTATAATGCACTTGGTGTTTGTTTCTTCCATATGCTGTCTATTTAACTCTCCAAAGCCTCCCTCTGCATTTGTACTAATAAGCTCAAGCATTGCTATAGCAGACAGCTGCAGCTTTTCCAGAGAAACTAGTCATCATACAACAAGACAGAAATCAATGTTAGTCATACCCTATTTCTTTATTCTTTTCCATAATTACTATGAAAAGAACACACTTTTATTAAATGGTCATAATTATATGGGAAGTATCTAATAACGTTCTTTAAGAGCTCAACCCTTAAAGGCAGCCTAAAAATAATTTTAAATAAAATAAAATACATTTCAGGGAGGAAGTCAATAAAAGCTTAATTGTTGGAACAAGGAGGCAGTCCTTTGAACTATTTAGTTCTGATTGAAATACATAACTGAGGGTGAAGACTGACAGAACATGTGGTGAAAGTAGATTCAACACACATTTGCCACGCTGATGCCTTAAAATTAACAATAAAAGAAGATGGTCCTGCTCACAGGCTTACAATCCAAAAGATATGACTCACATGGAAAAGGAAGAGGAAAGAAACAAGGGGAAAAATAAAGTCATTCATCAGGACTGGTGGCATGGCCCTGCTTCTGTCTTTCATCTTCCTCAGCCTAGCCTGCTGGAATAATTGATGATGGGGACAGTTGAGGAAGGAGAAGTCTCTATGGGGTCTTCAGTCGTGCTGGTTGAATGGCCTTGCTTCCTGCTCTCATTTCCCTCAGCAGATATATTTTAGTATCTTAAAGATTCTCTTATTTGTTCTACCATGAGCCTTCATAGGGAGAAGCCTACTTTATCACAAGTAAGCTTGCAATCCATTTACCTAGGAGCAAGCCTCATTTAACTCACAGGGGCTTGCTTGTGAGTAGATATGTATAGGCTTATGCTTTTAGTCTTCAAGATACCACAGAGTTCCGTTTTTTCACCATTTGTTTAAGAAATGTAGATTTACAATAACAAGAATTCTTTCATTTGCCAGTTTCCTTTATTTGACCCCAGAGACACTTTTTAAAGTACCACTGGAGGTAGCAGATATGGCGGTGGTGGCTCAGATCTAACAACTACCATAAATATTAAATATTGAAGGTCCTAAACTTTCATTAGAGAATGATAGGAGGGAAATGTTCAAAGTGTTGCACAATGATTTAGCTGCATGAATCCCATTAATGTCAGTACTTTGAAAATTTATCTCCTGTGAACTACTTGAAGAGGATGAAAAAAAAAAAGCAAGGGAAAGGAGGCATGAGACGCTCTGAAGATGAAAGGGGAAACTTTTGGGGGATCTTCCCTGTAACTTTTTCTCCCCTGCCTGCATATTAGGAGGACTCTAATCTTCAAGCAAAAACAAAACAAAACCTTCACGTTTTTTTGCAAGAGAGAAGGAAATGGTGTTGTGTAATCCGCTGTATTTAAAATTGTAAATTAAGACAGATTAAACAAGCCTGCTTCTAAATCATGCCCTCTGACCTAAAAGCACTTCATACACCACCAGTTTCTTACATCTATGGGATGACCTGTTGTTATTCAGTAGTGTAAGAGATAAACTTGCTTTTATTGATAATTGACTGTTTTTATTGACTGTTTTTTATTGACTGTTTTTATAATATCCCATCACCTTTTCTGGAGCTGAGCCACAGCACTGAAATTAGGTTCCGAGGCTGACAGTGCAGTTGTATACATGTCTATGTAGAAGTAAATACCATTGAGTTCAATGGCACTTTCTTCCAAGTAAATGAGCAGCCTAATCCTCTTTACAGATACCTTGGTACGTTCCCCATGGTTGCTCCTGCAGTGCTCCCGGAAGCATATTCCATCCTTCACTTACGTAGTTTTGCTGGGTTGTTGTTTTTTAACATTACAATGATGATCACCTTCTTCATGTCACCAGATCTCATAAGTGACTACTCCCTTGATTTGCTTCCTTCCATAAAAGGAACCAAATCTGTAGCCAGTCTAAAAGTTCAGGGGAGGGAGTGGCAAACAGTATTTATTTATTTATTGCATTTCTATACTGCCCAACAGCTGAAGCTCTCTGGGGACAGTTCATCTGGTTTGCAGGCCCTTTAAAAACAAAATTGTAAACTGTTCTCCAATTCTTTAGAAACAGATTTAGGGGGCAGAGAAAATTTAGGAGGGCTATGCCCACACACACTAAAGGCCTGAAAGGAAAAGTATACTACTAGTTGGGGGTGGGAGAAGTATACTACTTTGCTCTGTCCATTTTTGAAGCTTCATTTCCCCACAAGCTTCTGGGTTCTCTGACACCCTTTTTAGTAGTGATGACTTATATACACACCCTATCCTTCTCCTCAAGGACAGTGCTACCATTAGGCAGATGAAGGCAGCCAATTTTAGGCACCATGAAAAGAGAGCAAATTGTTAGTTATGTAATGTATTTTAATTTTATTTCTACTGCTAGGAAGGGGGAAGAGGTGCTTGTGGAATTTTTTGTTTCATGGGCCAAAATAGCTTGACTGGTCTTGGGTACTATGCACATTGATTTCGAGGTGGGGGTTGCCAATTGCTGTTCTGCCTCAGGCAGTAAAATGTCTTGGTCTGTCCCTGCCTCCATCACAACACCTCTGGCTAAAGATTAAAAATACAAGGCACTTTTCACCGATTGCAACCTATGCCTTCTTTGCTAAACAAAATTTGCAGTTAGAATATTTCTATTGTATTGTTTGCTTTTTCTATTATTTTCTGGAAAAATATAGACTTAGAGCAATTATGCCCAAGTTAAATTTGTCAAGTTTGACTTAGTCAATAGACATTGTAGAGAGCAGTTGCCCAGAGAATATGTATTATTATTAATTTTATCACTCAGTGGGGAAGAACAAATAAGGAAAAGGGAAAGAAAGCAACACTTGCATGTAGATGAAGAATGTATGAATTTATAGTACGGAATGGCTAGAATAATGTTATGCACAGTACAAACAACTTTCTGGGCAATGTAGCCATTACTCCTAGTCAGGTTTTTTTTTTTTTTACATTGTTTTCAATCACTGGTACATGTACTAAGCCTGGAAATAGCTGATCATGTTTTGGCTACAAAATGCTGGGGACTGGTATTTGTAAGAAATGGGTAAGAGAGATCTGATTTTTTTTGGCATTTATCCCACATTTTCAAAGTTGTATCCAAGGCAGCAACATTCAGCTGCCACATAGCCTACAAAAAAAGAATAAAAGCTAGAACTCATAATATGTAGGACTCTTACAAAGAGTCCAGTTGCATAGTAGACATATATAACAAAACGCAGTGGGGGAAATTTAGTCTTGAAGTCCTAAAATGGGGCACAACAAAGATGGCTTTGCAATTCCAAGAATAATGATGGGGAACTATCAGTAAAAATGCCTGAGTATTAAGCAAAACATTCTTTCAGGAAATTACTTGAGAAAGAAAATGAACATTATTAATCAGGTATGCCACACCTCGAATGATTAGAGATATAATTCTAATAGTATCTCACTTCTCATATCTCCTTTTTTTGCAGTGCCAAAAATTCATTCCATGTTTTTACTATTCTCATTCAATCTGATAGAAAAGACATTGCTTTGAGAAAAATTCAAAAGGAAAGAAAACTGGTGAAATTCTCAGGTCCTTTTGCTTACTTCAGTTATCAGGCGGTTGAAGGGTATGTACGAGTGTCATGTGCAATCATCCGTTTTGTGGTCTTTAGCCTCCCTGGCTTCCCACACTTCAAACCTTCAATTAAAATCTAAGGAAAGCTGGCATGAGGTAGCTCCTTCCATGAGGCTTTTTCAAATCAAGAATTGGGGCCAGCCGGGGAGACTGTAGAATGTTATAGAGATGTGTATTAGGATGTTAAGGGTGTATGCCACTCAGTTTCAGTCAAAAACTTAAATCTAATAATTTAAACCTAAAAATCCCCCAAACCTAATAATTTCGAGGGCAAATGTTTAATTGGAATAAAGGTCAGAACATTTAACTCAACAAAGAGAAACTTAGTTGGCAGAAATGAACAAGTAACTACCCTCTTGACTGCCTGAGGTTGGAGAGGAAAAAATAATTTTAGAGTGCAACAATCCTATTTGGATGCAACCTCTGAACTCGGAGACTGACAGGCATCCTATGCATGGTGAGAGGAGCATGGAGGCAGCTCCACTATGGATTTTAGTTAGATGGGCAGTTTTGCCTGTCTAGCTGAGACGTCAGGAAGCAAGAGGAAAGGAGACTGGACAGTTGGAGGATTGGGCTCCTCCTCTCCTCTCTTCTCCCCACCCACAACCACACCCCCTTTCCCTCCTCTCCAAGCTCATGTTTGTGAGCTTGTATTAGCAGCTAGCATGGTTCTCACCACACTGGCTGCCAGGGAGCAAGAGCTCAGACCCCATGGCCCATAGGACTGCTCTCTTAGAGCATGAAAGTGAGAAGAGAGAAGACAGACAGAGAGAGAACTCTCTGCAAGTGGTAGGGAGCTGGTTGGTTGAATGAGCCTTACCATTAGGTAGAGTGAGGCTGCTGCTGCTGCTAGAAGGCAGAGTTTTGTGGTGAGGTGCTAGAGGAAAGAGCTGTGTTGTCCCATACAACCTGCCCTGCATTCCCTAACTGTTCCTGCTGTCCTCAGGAGTGGTGAAGGACACTGTCAGGTCGAAGTGTTGAAATATGATTCTACTGCCAGGCCAGTCACCTTCTGCATGTGGAATGGTAGGCGTCTTTGCCTTAGGCAGCAAAATGTCTGCGGCCAGCACTGGGTACTGGCTTTTAAACTGACCAAATTATTGTTAAGTTCCAGGGGGAGGGGTTAGGCATCTCATAGCCATTCTGTCAGTTTGATCAGCAAAATAATTTTATGTCTCTTCAGAGAGGTTTTTTGCCAGATCCAATCACAATACAGAGACAGTGCCTGAGGTTATATTTTGGCATTTGTGATTTCCACATTCTTCTTACAGACATCATCGTCTTACAACAACTTTTAAAAACATCTCTTTAAGGGAGAAAAGCTACATTGCCAGTATAATATAAATGGAGACAACAACAAGCTATATGAAGTCAAAAGAAAGAACACAATGTTTATTTTGTAAAAAGAAAATTCTGACCTTCAAATGAAGAGGCACAAATAACAGAACTCCTGAAAGGCACACAAGAGAAAGACCTTGTGGATTCAGAAATAGCTGACAAATTCAGTTTATGTATTTGTGCATTGAATTACATCTTTACACTAAGTATCAAAGAATCATTTGAGCCTGGATGCGGCCAGCTGCAATCTTGACATGACCAAGCAATGAAAAAATTGTACTCAACGCAGGTACCTGGATGTGAATAATTTTTATATCATTTGTTTATTAATGTGTTGGGTTCTACTTTGGCAATTAAATTTAAATAGCCTGGGGTTGACTTTCAACTGTGGCTTTGATAGTGGGGAGTATGCTTACCCTGAAGATGGCTTCTCAGCCTTTGAGATGCATAGACACCAAAGGAGGTGACTCTTGATGCGTTTTTTCGAAGCCTGTGGAAACTGATGATTTTTAACTTGCAAAAAAAAAAAAAACTAATGTGGAATTCCAAAACAGTTAATCCCCCTTTGGGATGAAGTCTTGGTAATAATGAATTTAGTCCTTGGAAAGTCACTGCATTTCAAAGATATGCATGTTTTGCATATAGTTTTATTGATTGATTTCATTATTATACTGCCCAATAGATGAAGATCTTTGCAAATACATGAAACCCTGATCCCTGCTACATTCCTGCTATTTGGAATTTACCACCTGGCCATGAATCATACATGCACTAGAGTCAGCCAAATATATGGTGCCATTTCTAATGCTGATTGTGTGTCAGTGGGACCAGGAGAACGGAAAGCTAGTGCCTCCTAAAGTGACTAGAAATGAGCAAAACCACTCATTTCCAGAAGGGAACAGTTCAGTGGAGATCCACTGACCTGTCTCATTCTGGAAACAAGCATTTCAAGCTTTTTTCTGGTGTTCCTCTAGGACCCTTAGTTTTCTGTTGTGCTGGTGGTGGGTCCCACTGGCACAACTCAATCAGCAGAGATTCAGGGGCAGAGCTGGTACTTCCACACCGAAAGGAGTCGTCATATACCATTCAACAATGGATTTACTATTTGCACTGGCAATGTATCAACATGAGTGTAACGAAGACAAATACAAGAACATCTAGTTGACTTTTCTTGAGACTTATGCATTGTATCTCTCAGCAGTCCAGTGTATTTGTATTGTTAGAATGGGTTTGATGTGAAATTGAAATCAAACCTGCTACAGAGTGAATTGGTTTGAACAACAATATTTCAATTATATATGCACAGCACTCACACACAGCATTTAGGAGGTATTCATTTAGTTTGTATATTAATGCAAACCTTCCAACTTCTGCATGTTAGAATTCTCACTTCCCCAAATTTGTGATGCAGTTCTCCAGTGAGAAATTTCAAACAAAAATGCATATGTAAGGTGTCCATAAAAATATTTGTTAGCAAAATTAAGATATACAAATCCATTAAACTGGGGGAAATTGTTTGTATATATTAGGCAAAATTGCATTTAAAATGCATATATTATAAAAATGGGACATTGTCCAAGCAAAGAATATGCTCTTCCACTGAATTCTGGTCCCTCCTTCAAGATATTGAAGCCAGTATGAAATATGTAAGCCCCTTCCCTCACACCTTTTCTGAATCTATTGAAATGCACTGATAATGGTTGGGGTACAATTCACATTCCAAATACTGCTTTCATAGTGTTATTTCCTGGTTTTTATTCTACATTCATAGTGATTTGACTCAAGGTGTAGACCTGGCCATTGATAAGGTTACATGTGTCTAACTTGTTAGCAATATAACATGCATGTCTTCTCAGAAGTAAGCCATATTGGGTTCAATGGGGGTGTACCTCTAGGTAAGGATTGCAGCTTAACTGTTTGATCCAATGTATGATTACCCAGGAGTACAGTCTATTGAGTTCAATGAAACTTATTTCCAGACAAGTTCGTATAGTACTGTGGTAAAAAAAACACCCATCCCCCCAAAAAACCCACAATAAATAAATCTTTTACTTCTGCTAATGCTGAAATCTTTTATGTTTCTTCCCCCCCCCCAATGACCTATGGTCTTAAGTAGTAATAAACATTACTGTGATAAAGGAAAAAAAACACACCCAGTACAAGTTGACACAAAGGTTGATATTTAATGAAGCATTGTATTGCTGAACAAGGACAGCTTTGAAAAATAACTAACTCACCCTCCACTGCATAGTTCTATCCTTGAAGCCTTATATGAGATTTTTATTTATATTTTGAAAAAACAAAACAAATATGTTCCAAACCAAATGGAAACTGAGACCTTTTTAGTGTGGCATATGTGGATTCCATTTTCTGATTAAATTGAGAGAGGGGTTGGGAGTGTGTGTGAAACAATCAGTTGTCTTCCCATCCCACAAGGTTTAATATTCCAGTTTGGTATCCTTTGAATAAAATGTTGTGTGTTTCTTTGCATTATTACATAAAGCAAAATTTCACAGATGTTATCATTTGCTAATAGTTGATGCTAACACCAACTTAGTTCAAGAAAATATCTCCCCCCCCATGTTTATTTACAGCCCACTTGAATGCCTGTTACTAATGGATGGGAGGACTAATGTTGTGACTTGAAAGTGCAGATATTACAAACCACAGTATTTGCCAGTTTTCCCTACTTTTAAAAAGTATAGGAATAATTATCCAAATCATTATTATGCGAAGTGCATTCCAAGAGCCATTGGCCATTTTCTCCCTTTGTTGTGAAGTCTGTCTATAACTGTCCCTGAGTTTAGGCACCCAGCACACACTGTCTTCTTCCCAACATCAGATACATCATGGTCAGATCTTCTGCCTCAGGAGCCTCAGGCCAATTCGAAGCAGCGCTGGGACACTTCCCGTGCCAAAGTCGGTGCAAGACCAGCCATGAGTCTATTGGACTAACCTCCTTCTCCCTCCCTGCCCTCGCCAGTCATCTCCTCCACCTGCTACTACTGCCACCACAGCTACAACTTACCTGTATATCATGTCCTCTTCCCAGAGAGCCGAGCCACAACTTAAAGTTAAGGTCTCAGTCACTCTCTGCTTTTACTATGTTTATGGATACAAACCATGGCAGCCATAAAGGGCCATTCTTATTTATGGCTGCCATAGTTTGTGCCCTTATACGTAGTAAAAACAGAGAGCTGACATGATCTTAACTTTAAATCGCAGCTCAGCTCTCTGGGAGGAGGACACAATTTACAGGTAAGTCCTGGCAGCAGCAGCTCTGGTTTGGGGAAAAGGTAGAAGGGGATGAGAGGGGATGTGAAGGGGAGTGAGGGGGCTGCAAATGGGGAGTTGGGAGTCCCATGGAGTCCTGGTCAGCCTTGTACTCATGTTTCCTCGGTACAAGCTGCACAGCCGGCACCCAGGAACCTGCAAGGCCGAGTTGCCTCAGAGGGGCCAAATCTTGCTTTGGCTCCAGTGCTGAGATGAGCCCCCCCCCCCTGAAGTGCCCCAAGTCAAATCAGGTCATTTTGGAGGCTCCAAAATGGCCTCTGAGTTGAGTGGGGCGGGGGGCTGTGCACAGCCCTAGAATTTTGTTGAACTGATGAGTGGGAACAGCCATGAAATCAAAGAGCACAGTGAAAAAACATTAGCTACTGTTACACAAGCTTATATTACTTACAGTGTTTTGTGAAGTTGACTACTCATTTATACGAGAAACAATTAAAGAAATCTGCAGGAAGCTTAGAAAACCTTGAAACGGTTGACTTAGAGAGTCAAAACATATAAAGGAAAACAACAGACTCTGTGCGTACTGACCCTGTGAATCTCTACAGCACAATGCCTACAAGCAAAATAAAAATGTAAAAATCTGTCTTTCTGTTCATTTCCAGCATCTGTACACTGTCTTTTTCTACTCTTCCTTACCACTGCAAGTAATGTTTTGAATTCCCTAATCATTTTCTTATTTCCTGAAAATAAGGAAAAGTATATACTTCTTTATTTCTTTTTAAAGCTGGCTGAAAAACTTCAGCCCAAGCACCTTACTAAGTGGCCAAGAATACATGTATTAATGCCTGAGCAGGAGGTACTTCAAACTGATGGCCTGGAATATAAATCACAACACTTGGGGGTCTTGTCTGAAACTGATGAGCCATATTCAGCAAGATCTAGTTTAATTTGGGAAGTGGGAGCTGGTAATCTAACACAGTCTACACTACAGAAATAAAGCAGTAAGATGACAGTTCAGAATTCTGTGTACAGATGGAATATTTGCAGAGAGCTAAGTATTAACTATGCCAAATGTTTTACCATGATCTTAAAGGAACCAAAGAAAAGCAAGCATTGCGTCAAGCAACACAAGCCAAGAAAAGAAAAATAAGCCTTTGTTATCTCACAGGCTAATGCTTAGAGGTTTTCGCAGTGGGAAGGAGATAAAGAAAATGAGCATCAATTGTTTGCATTAAGCAGACCACAACATGGAACAGAGCATAATATCAAATCTCAGTGTGGAAGGAAGGGTGGGTATACCCCATCCTGGTCATCAGGTGCAGCACCAATCACAGTTTGAGGAACAGGGAGTGGAGTGGACATAGGAATTCCAGGTACTCTTGTTCTGCAGTCCACCAGTTTTGAGTGTATTAACAACCGTAATGAAGAAATAGTAGTAGTAGTAGTAGTAGTAGTAGTAGTAGTAGTAGTAGTATTTTAAACCACTGGGCAGAATCATTAATTTATGGATTTTATGAACTTTTAATATTGATATTAAACCGCCCAGATAGTAAACCGCCCAGAGAGCCCTGGCTATGGGAGCGGTATATAAGTGTAATAAATAAATAAATAAATAAATAAAATAAAATAAAATAAAATATGGAATTATATATTTTAGATTATGAACTATCTTGGGAGGGTTGCAATCTTAAGAGGTGGCTAAGAAAGGTATTCAATAAATAAATAAATAAATAAATAACTAGTGAAACCCCCCCCAACTCCTCTGTTACTTCACTGCACTATAAATCCTTGAAAATACATTAAGAATAAGAATCAAATTCTCACTTTGTACTGTAAAATAAATAGCTGTGCACAATGGTACCTGCTGCTGCATGATAATAAATTTGAGGCAATGGTACATTCAGTAAATTCATAAAGCAGTATGTTCCTTGTGCAATTCTGAATGCCTGCAATATAAATGGTTTGCATGGCCTATTCAGTGTTTTCCTACAGAAGCTTTGCCAGATTATCTTTCAGGCTGTATTTCAAATGCTTCTCAATACTGTTCTCTGGAGCGAGATAAGGAGACATTTCTTTACAGTAATGACTAACAGATGGCACAATAGTTGGACAAATTTCATTTCATATGGCTGTCTCTGGCAATGACCACTGGAAAAAGATATTGAGATATCCTGGCTTTGCATATGTTTTCAAGACAGACACATGGAGAGATTTTGACTTGGATGCTTAACCATACAACCCAATTGTTTATCCTCCTAAACACAATTAGCAGGTAAGGCAGGTGAGTATTCTATCATAAGGAAGTCCTGGTCGGAAAGTAACCATAATGTAATATTGAGATCAGTGAAAAAAGAGAAGACCAAAAAGGGAAGATATTGGTGGCAAATGAAAGCTTCTTTCCTGGGACTGATAACAACTAGAGGGTAGGTGCTTTTCATTGTGGCCACAGTGAGGGAAAGGATTAATAGACATATACACACACCACTCCTCATATGCCATGGTTCCAGATACAATCCTGATTGAGAGCTCCATCACACCTACTTTTTTATCTGGTTGTCATCTGTGGTTTCCCCCTCCATTTCCTTAGTGAGTCGAGTGCTGGGCACTTTCATGACTGTGCATTGTTGTGCTCTTTCAGCTCGTGTATCTTTTCACCTAGAGTGTTACTAGGCTGGCGAAATCTCCCACCCCACCCCCTACGTTCTCATTTCCCCTGCAGTATGGCAATAGTTCACCAGCCTGAAAATGCTCAACTACAGTAAAGCAACACACTATACTTTCCCTTAAGATCATATTAAACAAACTCCAAGGAAGGGAGGCCATTTATAAGAAGCAGGAGGGAGCCCATGGGCCAAGACTGCTGTTGCCCCTTGGCTTGGGAAAGGTTTACAGGGGAGGAGGATGAAGTTTTTTTTTCTCCTCGTTTCAAAGCGTGGGCAGATGAACACTCATTTTAACTCCTTTTGCAAAGGAGGTCATGTCCTCTCTTTTCCTCCAAGGTAACCAAAATGCTTACATCTCCATAATTTTAATGATAAAGAGATCACACTTGGCATGGTGATAGCTCTTAAGGAGGGCTTTAGCCATGCCAAGTTTGAATCAGATCCATGCCTTGATTTTAAGCAATTTTTAAAATCGAAATTAACAAAAATGCTTACATCTGCATAATTTTTAAAGATAAAGAGATCAATCCTGGCACAGTGATAGCTCATAAGGGGGGCTTTAGCCATGCCAAGTTTGAATCTGTTCAGTCCTTGATTTTCTATGAATTTTTAAATTTTCCCCCTTAAACTCTTTTCATGTGGACTTGGAAGGAAAAAAATGGCAAACCAATGTAGAAATGAGAGGGAATGAACTTAATGTTTGAGGAATGAGAATTGAGCAGGATTGAACAGGATAGATTTGGCCATCCCACCATGTTGGATTTTGGGGGCACAAAGGAAATTCATAAATATTCCAATTCATAAATCCAGCAGGGGGGAACAAAATATTTTATCTAAGAACTCAGTGATGATATCACTCACTGTGATGTTTATGTGGGTATGTTTTGAATGCCTTGCTATTGTTACCTGCTCACATTCTGATGAGGAGGGATGTGAAAGCTTTCAGATCCGGAAGGTGTGGCTTGTATATACTGACTATTTCAACTGTTGAGCTTAAGTACCCCATGAAGATGCACCCCTAGTCGGAATTTTCCATGACAAATTTATAGCTTGTTTCTTTTAAGTAGTGTGTTCATTAAAATTGCTCTTGTAAATTGTGTGCAGTATGAATAGAATTAATAACATTTAATGTACAGTGTCCTTTCCAGCACGAGGACAATAAAACTACAAAATCAAGCATCAGAGTCTTGTAATTTACCGTGTTACATGATCACTGATAACAGAAAAGGACAGCAGATATAAAACACCCTGAGAGAGCCAATTAAATAATATTATTTGTATCTTTGCTACCAGCTTTCCCAAGCAATATTCCCTAACAACAATTTAGAAATTTATCTCATTATTATTATGATTACAGCAGTTTCATTCGTCATGCTCCACTAACCTTCAGCACATTATTATGGCTTTCATAAACAAACTCCCTTTCCTATGCATGCCTAAGCATGTACAGCAGATTCCATTAGAAAATGAACACCATTAAAATGCTGCATCTCCTCAATGTTCTGTATTTCTATTTTACATGCAGTTAAGTTGCAATTATGTGAGGGATAGGCAAGACAACAGTCAGACTTCTCTGTCAAGAACCTATGATCCCTTCCTAAATATTCTTCACAATACAAGACAGCCATTTCTTTGTGAGCTGCTTAGAGTCAATCATCTTTAGACTGTGTTCCACATCCAGTATTTCATTTTGGAGTCTTGATAGGAACCTTGTACTAAAAATAGCAAAAGTAGCCATGATCTAAAGAGGAACTATAGAGTCATACATGTACAGTATGTATAGAGATCTGAAATGGAATAGTTTGGATTTCTATGAATCTGACACATAGTGAACTGGCTTTTCCTGAGTCAAATGCGAATTTGTGAAAATTTAGGAACTGGGGAAAAATCTGATTCTTTCAATGAGTGAATAACGGAATGAAAGCCACCTGACAATCCACAAAACACAGACGGAATGGATTTTACAAAATCCATACATCCCTGTGTTTGTGTGTGCGCACATAGTTGAAAACATGACCTATGTCATATCATACACTTTTTTTGAAATTCCCCTCCAGGTGAAAACAGTTTGCAGTATGGGTTGATTTTGTTTGACAGACCAAGCCTAATGCCCCTTCGGGTGCATGGAATTAGTTCCTACGTCTCTTTGGACTTTGGGTTTCTTCTGTGATAGCTTTCTTAAAATTTTACAAGTAATTGTTCATTTATTTATTTGCACATTTGTATTTCACTTTTCTACTAAATGCTGCTCAAGAGGTAGCTAATAGCAATAACAGGGAAACACAAAACATAAAAATCATAACCCCCCAATAAAATCAATAAATCAAATAAAATCAATAAATTGATAAAAAGTACCAATCACCTATACCAACTGCAGCATATTTACAATGCTTATGTATATTTACAAGGATAATGTACAAAGTCTGCTTATGAAGCCTAAGAATCATAGAATCATAGAATAGCAGAGTTGGAAGGGGCCTACAAGGCCATCGAGTCCAACCCCCTGCTCAATGCAGGAATCCACCCTAAAGCATCCCTGACAGGTGGTTGTCCAGCTGCCTCTTGAAGGCCTCTAGTGTGGGAGAGCCCACAACTTCCCTAGGTAACTGATTCCACCGTCGCACTGCTCTAACAGTTAGGAAGTTTTTCCTGATGTCCAGCCGGAATCTGGCTTCCTTTAACTTGAGCCTGTTATTCCGTGTCCTGCACTCTGGGAGGATTGAGAAGAGATCCTGGCCCTCCTCTGTGTGACAACCTTTTAAGTATTTGAAGAGTGCTATCATGTCTCCCCTCAATCTTCTCTTCTCCAGGCTAAACATGCCCAGTTCTTTCAGTCTCTCTTCATAGGGCTTTGTTTCTAGACCTCTGATCATCCTGGTTGCCCTCTTCTGAACACGCTCCAGCTTGTCTGCATCCTTCTTGAGGCCTATCTGAATACAACTGTCTATGCCTGCTGATAGAAGGGTATCAGAAATGGAGCTAGATGGCCACAGCTTGGCAAGGAGTTCCATGCCCTGGGAGAAGTCATCTATTGAACAAACTTTGTGGACAAATATATTTGCTTA
Source organism: Elgaria multicarinata webbii (assembly GCF_023053635.1). NCBI lineage: Eukaryota > Metazoa > Chordata > Lepidosauria > Squamata > Anguidae > Elgaria > Elgaria multicarinata. Next base: position 64,496,870 of record NC_086175.1, read on the forward strand.
ACCATTAGTCATTATTAAAATAAATGGTAATTAATTAGAGGGGAAGCTTACATTTCATTCAAGAATAGAAAAGGGAATGTATTTCCCATCAGAAAAGGAATATACTTCCCAATTCACTGTAAGACAATTGGGTAGTGTCCTTATGGGTGTGTTCTGCCTGTCATAAAATGAGGTAATATCAAGGGCAATAGGAAGAAAGTGAACATGTCAAGGAAGGAAATGGAGGAGATACCATCATACAAAGATGGGAAAGAGTGGAGGAGAGTCTCAAAAATGGTCCATAAAAGAAAAATAATTTTCATTTTTTCAGTAGCATGTATCAACTGGAATGAAAATTTATCTATGCCATTTATATATGCCACTTCAAAAATAGATGCATTCAGTGTCATTAGGTACAAAGTTAATGGAAAACCACTCCGCTACAAAGTCTGCCAAGAAAATGTCAGCGAAAGCAGGCGTCCATCTAGGAGTTAGCAATGACGCGTGCTTGCACGAGAGGTTCCTTTCCTTCCTTTCCTTCGGACAATTAAATCACCCCCAAACATAAGGAGCTATAATACAATACTCTCAGTGACCACCTTAAGAAAAGGATAAAAAGAATTGCAGGTTTTTGCAAGACGGAACAGATGAGATTAATCTAACAACATCATGAAACTTGGAAATGCTTGAAAATAACACAGGTAATGGTATATGTAATTAGGTTAAAATCTATGCAATTACAATTTTATGAGGGAAGAAACAGAAAATAAACTGCATGCTTTTAAACTATGATTTAATTTAAATATGTGTAATCTAAATGTGGTTTTAATTAATTAATGGTTTATGGAGCCCTATAGAGAGAGTCCTTTATTTCTTTTACAGCCTCACAATCTGTTCTTTAGCTTTACTTCCTTAAAGAATTTCCAAGTCCTACGCAACAGAATGATTTGAAGGAATAATCAGCATGGTGAAATAAATGTGATTACTCTCTACTGTGATTTATTCTTTCTTTTATTGAGAAAGATCAACATGGCAAGCACACAGCAATATGAAATGAATATATTCATACAAGTTATTAGCTGATGTAATAATTCAGCATCTACTCTAATTCCAAACTAATCAAAGGAAAATAAGCATAATTATTTAGAAAGCAATGTGACAAGTCAGGACAGAACTCATAAAAACAGATAAGTACTTCTAATATAACATATAATTGTGAATCACACATCAGTGAGGTAAACCAAGCTGTCTATTAAGTTTTTAAAATGGCAAACACACTCCTAATTCCAGGTTGCATTAAAAAAACATGGTGCCATTTTCTCTTCTACCAAACAGTCCCTGACATACTAAATAGAAGTTCAGAGAAAAAGAAGATGCAATTTTAATAAATTGTCTCTTTCAAACACCCTGCAGCACATCTCTGCATTAATGGGTAGAAAGCAAAGCCTATGTGTTAATCGTTAGAATTCATACGGATGTTTTATCACACCCCATCTCTCTTTCCAGGAAGAAACTGCAAAGTGCTGTTACCTACATAGCCAATTGGTAATTACTGTGATAGACTTCTTAAAGCAACCAAATGGGATGGGATGTCACTTCTCTGATGAAGCAGCATCTTGATGTCAAGTTTCTTTTTTTACTTCCCATTTCAAGCAAGATCCAAATTGTATTTGTTCTGGGTAAAGCCAAATTACCTGCTTTCATTTTGGCCAAATTAAAAGAAAAGAAAGCATTTTCTTTGTTCTACTTATCTGCAGATGTGCAAAATCCACTCATACATATATAACTATAGATGTATCCTTTTTTGCATCCTTCCTTGGTGAAAAAAATGGATTGTTTTTTTTTTTTTTTTAAATGTTTGTTCTTGTCCCTTGATACTATATTTTAAAGCTGTACTGGAAAAACAAACAAAGAAAGAACACCTTATACAACTGTTTGTTTACTATGGTTCCTTGTGCTCAATAGTATACTTTTCTGTCCTCTTTTGCCTTATGAGCATCATCTTCTTTGAACTGCTCTGTAAGGGTAACTGACCAAATTGCCACACCTCCAGGGATGGCCCAAGACATTTTTCTGCCAGAGGTGAATAAATAATAATAATAATAATAATAATAATAATAATAATAATAATAATAATAATTTCTTACCCGCCTCTCCATTTTGATCAAGGTGGGGAACAACAGTAAATATAAAATACATAAAATTGAATTAAGAACATAATATACATTGTTAAAACATCCTAAAAACATTCTAAAAACATCCCAAGATGGTGCCTCCTCTCATTCGAAGTACAGAAGCTGACTGGACGGCCAGTTGAATCTTTCTTCAACACTGAGGATGGGACAGCATCCTTCATATCCCTGAAGGCAGAAGGCTAGCTTATGGGACATCAGGCAGGCCGCGTGGCACATAGTTCTCTCCTCAAGTGTCTTGCTGTTGGCTTTAACCTCCCAGTATCTGCTGCGTGAAGCAACTGCCTCACACTGCCTAATGGCAGGGTTGGCCCTGCGCACCTGCTTTAACCTGCTTTAAGTTTGACTCTACTTTTGCAATCCATTCAAGTCCCTTCCATGTGACTCATACTTCCATGCATCAGTGTCTTTGTAAATATGCTTTTGAAATAAAAGAAGTGAAAAACTTGTTTAACTACCCACTTCTGGGTAAGTATTTCAAACTGTAGACAAAAGCACCAACATTAAAACCAAATTAATCATGTTTAAATTAACTCACATAGAGGAATAACCAAGCTATACCATTATATGCAGGATAAATCTGGGGCTTCCCACCCACATCATCTCCTGTATTTGATAAAAAGTATTCAGGCTCTTTTCTGGTCTGCAGTCCATAAGATTATTCCAGTCTGTTTATATTGTCTTTAAAGCCACATATACCTGGCTTTCCCCAGATAAATTCCCTCTTCTATTTGCTCAGAGTGGTTTAAAGTTTCAGCTGGAGTTTCAGGACTGACATAGAAGACAGAGAAAAACAAATGGATGATTATGAATGCACAGTGTGTCATATTTCTTTCCTTCCCAATTTATTATAAAAATATACTCCATAATATGACTCATATGGTGAAATGCAATTTATTCAAGTGCAAAAGGAAGGGAAAAATACAGGTGTTCCCAAGATGTAGGGTTTTCTTTCTTTTCTTTTTTCTTTTTGTATCAAGGTTGTCTTGATAGAGTCTATGTACCATTTTTCTTATACCGAGAGTCCCATTGATAGGATAAATGATACTGAATGACCTATGTTAAGATGTGATTTTTAATCTATTAAATGACTGAGGATCAGAACTTCCAAAACTATGAAAAAAGATCCAGTAGGTGATAGTTATATGTGATGACAACTTCATCTTTCTGTCTGTGGAAGATTCACAGTGTTTATCTTAATACTTGCAATGAGGAGAGAACTATAGTCGTTTTGTACAAATTCTATTTCTACATTTAAAAAATTGCTTGATGTCTCCTCATACTAACTGCTGTTGGCAATAAGGACTGCAAAACACTTTGCACTTAAAAATAATTAGTGTTGATGCTTATGTGTGATGCTAGTTCTTTTCCAGCTGTGGAGACTCAGTCCTTCTGCAAGCTTCTTTTAGATCGCTCTTTAATGGTCTAAACGGTTAATGTGCAAGGAAGTGAGTATCATATGGCAATTCAGTAGGACATCAATGTATTACCCAAGGAAGTGGCACCACTAATTAAACAATTAATTCCTATTAACCCACTCAGCCTTTCAGCAAAGGTTTATACTGGTAATATTGAATCAGTGAGGGCTGTTATTCTAACATGATACTGTTTGCTTCGTTATTGATTGGAATTGTAAAAACAACTAAGCCCAATCTGGTTAGTATAAATTCTACTCATATGGGCCCTATGGGGCTTAATTAGAATTAACTTGGAAAAAATATAACTTGAACAAAATATGTCTTTATCAACATCAAACATGCCACAATTAGCCCTTCTATGTCCAACAAAAAATATGGACCTATTCCTTGTAGCCAAGTCCCAAGTGGTTTTGTATCTCCAGATGCTGAGTATTTTGGAAGTCCCTTTTGTAGGGTTTTCTTAACTTTAATTCACAGGGCAATCCCCAATTTGTAATTCAACATTGTTGTTCAACGTATTAGCCCTGCAATAATAAAATAATTATGACAAATATAAAGGATGCAAAAATGATTCCCTAACCCATTGAAATTCTACTGTACACAATAACAGTTCAATTTACCTTATATAAGGTGATAAGAGCCCATAATTATACAGCAATCCTCTATTATTCAGCTTTCCTCAGAACAGACTGACTCTCTTTTTTAGTTGTTTCTTCTCTAGCCCTCCCTCTGAGTGAGGACTCCGCCCAAGGGACTAAACTATCTACTCCATAGGAGTTACATTAGCATGTGAAATATCAGTGTGTGTCTATGACTGTATGGAATATTCATTTTTCTCTCGAAACCTAAAGCAATAGTCTTGCTAGCATCTTAATTTAAAGGTTCAACATTGAACAATGCTTTCTAATCAACCTGTTATTGGCAGCTTGAAAAAAGTAAGGCTATCTTATGCTATCTAAACACATTTTAAATTCCTGGGCTGTGTCAAGCAATCTATAAAAAAGGAATACAAGTTAATACCTCAATTACATGCACCTTAAAAGGACATACTTACTTGATTGCCATTCAATGCTGAAGGTCTGAGAGAAGGATAGAATTGCAAAATGCATCATTATATGCACAGCCCTTGCTTCCCTTTTTCCTAAGCAAGAAAATAGAAACTCTCTCCACATAATAAATATTTTACAACTTCCCGTTGTTTGCTGAATGACAGATTATGTCCTTTACTGTTATTAGTCATGAAGTTGGCTTGGATGGATCAATGGCATGAGCAAAAAAGGAAAGAAAGAATTTGTAGGAAAAGATGGAGGTTTCGTGGTATGTAAACAAACACTGAATATTGTGGAAAGCTACCAATGACAAGATTTTAGGTTGTCATAAGACCTGGACCAGGTCTGAAGGATGTAGGCAGAACAGAATTTATCTCTGGCATGTCTCATTCTTCCTCCTCATGTAGCGAGTGTCACCAGCACCCTCTTTCTAATCAGCTTGAAGGACTCATATTCCTTCAAGCTGATTAGAAAGAGGGTAACTCTGAGCATTTGCAGAATGCTTCATTTTTGTCATAGGTAACTACAACCGTCTCCTTGTCCACATGGTTTAGGAAGCAGGATTATTGAAAGTCTGTTTTTGACAGATCAGCCTTTCTCTTATTACTGCATATCTGCAACATTACCTATGAACTCAAGAGAAGCTCCAGCTGGCAAAGCGTCTTGGCCCTAGTCACAAAACGTCAAGGTAATCGGTTAAGCAGACACGTGAGTAAAGCGCCTCTATGAGAAGAAGCAGATGTTCTCCTCATGGGGAATCAGGAGTGTAAAAGGAAGACAAGATTGTGAGCAAGCCTCAGCTGTATGAGCACAAGGAAAACCTCAGTTCTCAGTCCTAGTGACAATGCATCAAGATAAACAATTAAGCAGACAAGGAATTTACCTGATTGTTTGTTGCCAAGGTTATATAAGATGTGGAAATCAATAAGAATATGCAATTAGGAAATTATGACATTTGGAAAAAGACAGACATGTTTCGATATATATAGACTTTTTTTTTTTTTTAAGGAGGGACTATTTCTGCTCATGTGAAAATGAAACAAGTGCCGGAATTATAGTATTTGTTATCGTATGAATATCTTCAATTGAGAGAGTATAATAGGAAATTAACACAAAATAGGTATGTTTAAGAGATTGCACAAACTAACTATGGGAGATTTAAAGTCTAAAATATATCAAGTAGTACTCATCTTTTCCTGTGAGGAAGAACAAGTTAAGAATTATATTTTACAATGAGGACAAGGTATGGGAAATCAATAATGTTCGATGATTTAGAATTTGTAGGGGAATGTGAGCATAATCTCCCCCCCCCCCAGTTGAAATGCTGATAAGAAATATACAAAATAATAAGACATATACAAAAGTAAATGCTAAGACATTCTACAGTTACATAAATTGTAATACATAAATTCAAAGTAATGAAAATAATGGCTATGGACAATGCTATCCTGGGATTTATCATTCTAAAATATAACACACACACACACACACAATTTTTCAATAAACATATTCTCAAACATTTGGTTCTCTTTTGCTCTTATATAGAAAGTCATTTTCATCATAATAGCATTGTCCCAGATCTCAAATAACTAATCAGACATGGAGGGGGCTATACTCTTTTGCAATATGACACTATAGAAATTTTAGCTGCAGTCAACATATTGGATAAGAGGATGGGGCTTCTTATAGATAGTTAACTGGGCACAGAAAAGGCAGAAGACAGTAATAATAAATGGACATTTCATATGATGGAGAGAGGGATGTAACAATGGAGGAGCTGCCAGGCACTCAAGAGAGGACCTTTTCAGTGGTGCATGCATATCTCTAAAATTCTTTCCCAAAGGAAATACAAATGACATTTAAATGTGCTGTAATTTTTTTTAAAAAAGACTATTTTTGCTTTACCAAGTGGACTTTTAAACTCATGCTATTTTTAGGTTTGCAATCAGCTTAGTTTGTACATATTCTAACATTGTTTTATTTTTCTTTAATCTATTTTCTAGCCACCTTTCAAGACCAGGGTCTTCCCAAGGTGCAATACAACATACGAACACTCCAATGAAATTCAAACTTATTAATAAAATAATATTAAATATAAACAATTTTAAATATTTTTTTAAAAAATGCAGTTATAATAGCACACAAATATTGTTTTAATTGTATTGTATGTTTTGCTTCCTCAAGAGTGCTTTACCCCTAAAAACAGCATATACATTTCTTAAATAAAATAGAATATGTAAAGAACTGAACAGTGAGGTGGCCAAGTGTGCTGACTACACCAAATTATTCAGGGTAGTAAAAACAAAAAAAGAATGTGTAGACCTCCAAAAGGATCTCTCCAAAATGACTAAAAGAGCATTGAAATGGCAACTGGAGTAAGGAAGTGTAATGTGATTCACATATACGCTGATATAATTTGAGCTGGCAGTGATTGACCAGGAAAGGGATATAGAGGTTGCAGTGTAGTTCATTGAAAACGTTGACACTGTGTGCAGCAGGTGTGAAAATAGCAAGTACTATGTTAGGGATCATTAGGAAAGGGATTGAACATAATACTAACAATACCATAATTTCTTGTGCTACCACAGTTGGATTACTGTGTCATGTTCACATCACCACATCTCAGAAAGGATATTGTAGAGCTGGCAAAGATGCAGAAAGTGGCAACTAAAATAATCCAGGGTTAGAACAACTCCCTGATGAAGAAAGGTCACAATGTTTGTGGCTTTTTGGTTTAGAAATAAAACAAGTGAGGAGGAATGTGCTATAATTTTATACAATGATGGTTGGTGTGGAGAAAGTGGGTAAGAGAAGCTTCCCTCCCCTACCTTTCTCATAATACTAGAATCCAGGGTCATCCAATGAAGTTGAAGTGTGGGAGATTTAGGAATGATAAAATGAAATATTTTTTCACACAGGATATATGGAGTTTGCTATCACAAGGTGTGGTGATGGCTGCCAACTTGGATTGAAAAGGGGATTGGATAATTTCAAGGAGGATGAGGTTATGAATTACATGTGCATGTGTTTATATGTTGCATGTACATGTTTTTTGTATTGTGTTACAATTTTGTATTTTTATGGTTCTTCTTCATGGTCTGTCATTCACACATCTGGGCTCTGCACCTGTGCGGAGCCTCATTTTGGGTGGGAACCCCTCCCCCGCTGCATATTGTGCATACCCAAAAGGGTCCCCTCCCATTCTCCTCAGTTCTCTTTCGACCGCCATCATGGCAGCATCGTTTGGTAACTTCTCTTTGGAATTCTTGTTAGAAGCATTTCTTCTTCTTCTTCTTCTTCTTCTTCTTCTTCTTCTTCTTCTTCTTCTTCTTCTTCTTCTTCTTCTTCTTCTTCTTCTATTGTATTTTTATGGTTTTAATCCTTGTAAACCATACAGAGAGCTTTGGTTTTGGGGCAGTATAGTAATGTAATAAATGAATGAATCAATGGTTTCTAGTCATGATGGTTATATACTACCTCCAGGATCAGAGGCAAAATACCTCTGAATACCAGCCACAGGTAACGAGAGCAGTAAAGTGTTATTGCCTTCATGTACTGCATGTGGGCTTCCTGTAAGCATGTGGTTGACCACTATGGGAAAGAGGCTGGTGGTCCAGGCCTTTAGTTTGTCCCAGCAAGGCTTTTCTTAGGATCTGAACATGAATCTTGATGTCTGTTTTCTGTAACTACCAAGCAATCACACCCTACAACATTGTAGATCCATAAGGGCATCAAATACCCTAAAATGGGTTGCATGCATTTGCTTTCAAGTATCTTGAAAATGACAGTAGAAACTCTTTTGCTGTATTGTTCTTGAAAAGAAAGAAAAATATCCCCTTCATCTACTGTAACTCTTGACCTTATTTATTTTTCCCTTTCTGAAAATGCCAGTGTCATTCTCTTCCATGGCCTTGTGGATGACAGAGCCGAATACTGAATTGCAGGCTTGAGAAATAGGCTTTTCCGTACTGACTACTTAACTGCAACTGTGAAAGATGGAACAGAGAAAATGAAACAAATAATCTGTGTAGACACCAGGAAGAGGCAGAAAGGGATCCAGTCTGAAGTTCTCTGCTATCCGGTTGGCAATAAATCTTTCTACATATCTGCAGGGGTGAATTAATCCAAGGCAGATGTCTTGGAACCTTTCTCTTTACAATTCAATTTGTACTGGTGGAAATTCAGGCTTGCCCTAAGTAGCTGAAACAAATTCAATCTGAGCTCTGTGCTAATGGGAAAAATGGTTGCTGAACAAAAAGAAAGAAAGAAAGAAAGAAAGAAAGAAAGAAAGATTTCTACACTATTTTGTTTTGGTGGGGGGGGATGAAGGAGTGGAATGCAGTGATTCTAGCTTTTATCAATGACCTTTAAGAAGCATGTTATCTTTATAGTAGTAGAGAGGCTGAAGAACATTTTCCAGCTCTAACAATAAGGGTGTTATAAAGGTCCGCTACCGGACCTTTATACCTTTATAACCTGAAGATTGCAAGAATGGCTTGGATGCTTCCAAAATGTCTCTGCCATAGTGTGGAGCAGAAGTCGCCCAGCACCATCTTCTGTCCACTGCCCGCCAGGTAGTATAATGCAGTGCCTCCATTGCCCAGCCTAGACTGGTGGTCCCAAAGGATACAATGGCTGATGGTATTGAAAACTGCTGAGAGGTCTAGAAGGATCAATAGTGCAATGTTCCCTGTTTGACTGTCAGGGTGATGAAGGCAGTTCCAATCTCAAAGTTACGTCAGAAGTTGGGGGAAAAAAATTCTAGATAGTATAATCATTGTCCTCCAGAAGTATCTGGAGCTGTAACACCAGCACATGTTCAAGTGCCTTACACATACATACACACACACACACACAAATACACAAGATTGGTGTCCAGGGTGGGTTTGTTTCATCAGTAGTTTCTCTACTGCCTCCTTCATGATGGGAAGGAGTAAGGAATGCAACAGATAGGCTGCAGTTCTCTGAGCATAAAGCCCGTATACACGGTCTCCAGAGATTAGACTTAATCCAAGCAGCTATGGCAAGCACAGACCAGGAGCTGCCATCACTATAATGGAGCAGGCCTTAAAATGGGATCTAGCTTATATTTGGGCAGAGGGTTTAATAGAGGGTGAGGTCCACGAGGGCAAGACTGAGACCTTCCAAAATGAAATAGGCATATTTTCTTTAGTAAAATCATACATCATTGTATTGCTAAGGCAGCTGTTATTGTCAAACCAAAAAGGCAATAAGGACTATAGTCCTGAGCATGTAGTTAACAATAGAATTAAAATAGTGAAAAGTCAAAGCTAAAATAGAGATCAAATTGTGATTTCTAGACCGTGTAATGGTTAATAATAATAATAATAATAATAATAATAATAATAATAATAATAATAATTTATTTATTTATTTATTTATTTATTTGTTACCCGCCTCTCCCTCTGGATCAAGGCGGGGTACAACACAATTAAAAACAACATAAAATACATAAAACTAATTCAAACATTTAAAACCAGTGCATCATTAAAAGCAGCACACCATTAAAAAGGGCATCTTAAAATTCAGCTGGGTAGGCCTGCCAGAAGAGATCAGTCTTTCTGGCTTTCTTAAATTCTGGAAGACTGTTAAGTTGACGAATCTCTCCCGGCAAGCCATTCCACAAACTGGGAGCGGCAGAAGAAAAGGTCCTCTGGGTAATAGTTGTTAGCCTTGTTTTTGTTGGCTAGAGTAAATTCTTCCCAGAGGACCTGAGTGTGCAGGACAGATTGTATGGGAGAAGGCGATCCCGCAGGTAGCCTGGACCCAAACCATGTAGGGCTTTAAAGGTGATAACCAACACTTTATACTTTGCCCGGAAACTAATTGGCAGCCAGTGAAGAGATTTTAAGACTGGTGTGATGTGGTATTACATTTGCACTCCAATCCTACATGTTTTCTCTGGTGCTTCAGTTTCAATGTTACTGTAATGAGATCATAGTAGAACCCATGCTTTATTTTAAATGGCATGCATTTACTTGTGCAGCAAGTCAGGGGGATTATTCATATTTGGTTGTCAAGCATGCTTATATGATGAAAAAGATGCCATATAAACACCCTCTTCTGTACTGTCTTGGTCACTCTGTGGGAGTCTCACCCTGTTGATTCTTTTGGACTTCTCAGCAGCTTTCGGTACCATCAACCATGATATCCTTCTGGATAGGTTGTCTGGATTGGGAGTTAGAAGAACTGCTCTGTAGTCTTTCTGCTCCTATTTGGCTGGCCGATTCCAGAAGGTGGTTCTTCCAAGGCACATTGCTATGTGCCTTGGCAGCTATGCTATGGCATTCCTCATGTCTCTATTCTATCCCCCATGCTGTTTACCATCTACATGAAACTGTTGGAGGAGATTATCCGGAGGTATGGTCTAACATATCATCAATATGTGGATGACATGCAGCTCTATCTCTCCTTTTCATCAAATCCAGCTGAGGCAGTGGCTGGCCATGGTAATAGACTGCATGAGGGTCAATAAATTGAGACTCAATCCAGACAAAACAGAGATTCTGTTAGTAGATGGTTCATCTGTCTGGCCACGTAATGTTCAAACTGTTCTGGAGGGGTTACATAGTTTGGGGTTTTCTCTTGGATACCGAACTATCACCCGAGGCAGAGGTCGGCTCTGTGCATAGATCACCTTTTATCAGCTTAGGCTGATATACCAACTATGTCTTTATCTGGACAGAAATAGCCTAGATACAGTTAGCCATCCACTGGTAACTTCTCATTAGAATTAGTGCAATGTGTTATATGTGGGTCTGCCTTTGGAAATGGTGGAGAAACTTCAGCTGGTCCAAAATAGGGTAGCAAGATTGTTAACAGGGGCTGGTCAACATGATCATACTATACTATATCAGCATGTTTCCATGTGCAGTGGCTGCCAGTCCATTTCCAGGACTGACTCAAAGTGCTGGTATTGACATTCAGAACCTAAAACATATACACCTGACTGAACAATAAGATCATCTTCAGCTGTCCTTTTCTGGGTGCCCCTGCCAAAGGAAGTGAGGTGGGTGGCTATTAAGAAGGAGGCTTTTTCTGTTGTGACACCCGGGTTTTGGAATGAGCTTCCAAGAGAGACTTGCCTGGCACCTACATTCTGTTCTTTCTAGCACCAGGTGAAGACCTTCTTATATTCCCAGGCATTTTTCTTTCAGCTTCTGTTTTAATATATTTTAAATCTTTCTGTTGCTGCTAAATTTTATTTTGTCTTTTACTTCTATTTTGTCGTTTACTTCTATTTTGTCTTTTACTTCTATTTTATATTGTAGTTTTAAACTTTACACTTTTATATTATTATGTTGTATTTTATGATTTTAATTGTTGTGAATTGCCCAGAGAGCTTTGGCTATTGGGTAGAATAGAAATATAATAAATAAATTAAACATATAAGCTAAAGTTCATTATACAGGAATATACCGACATTTGTTCCTCCGCCAGAAGGTTGACAACTGGATGAGCATATCAACCACCCTTAGCTATATTAACTTGATTTTGACAAGGGCTGTACAACACGACAGGTAGCAACTCCTACTTCATTTTCTAAATTTCATAGATCTCCTTCCTTGTTTTTTCATCCACTGTCCTCCTTCTACCTTTCCCAACTTCATAATTTATTTATTTTTATTTATTTATTTATTGCATTTTTATACCGCCCAATAGCCGAAGCTCTCTGGGCGGTTCACAAAAAATTAAATAATGTTTTATTTGTGCTGAGCCGTCTGGGATATGTGAAATCTACAGTAGGGGAATAACATTCTTAAGGTCAACCAAACTGTCACAAAACAGTGAGCAATCTTTCATGTTCTCCATTTGGTTGATCCTAATAAAGGTATTGACCTACTGTGGAAATTTTCTATGGTCTAAAACAGCTATTCTTGTTTTTTGTGTGTCTGGGATATGTAGTCGCTCAGTAGAAATGTCCTAGCAGCAAACCTGCAGAAACAAATAGGAAGGATAGGCAGGCATGTTTACAATAATCAGGGATGGTGAACATTCTGAGGCATTTGGTGACAGGTGATGACTGAGGCCTCCCACTTGGAGTTTTGTGGCCACATTGCTGGGGGGGGGTAAGGATTACCTGTGAGGCCAAGTCACCTCACCCGCCTGGTGTTTCACAGTGAAGGGTGACAAGGGAAGACATTCTTTCCCCATAAGGGGTAGACCTGAGGAGTGGCAGTCTTTGAGATGCCACTCTGGAGGCATTTATTTATTTATTACATTTCTATACCGCCCAATCCCGAAGCTCTCTGGGCGGTTCACAAAAATTAAAACCATAGTAAGAAACCAACAGGTTAAAAGCACAAATACACAATACAATATAAAAAGCACACACAGAATAAAAACCACGCAGCAAAATTGATATAAAATTAAAATACAGAGTTAAAACAGTAAAATTTAAATTTAAGTTAAAATTAAGTGTTAATATACTGGGAGAATAAAAAGGCATCAATGCTTCACCCAATATATATTGCCTGGCTAGTTGCTAGCATAGGTTAGTTGCCTGCCAAGGTATTTTTCCTTTGTAGATGTCTAATAAATGTGGCCTGAATTTTACTTCATAAAGAGGTGTCTCATCTCTTTATTCCACCCCTCCTTTCACTCACAGATGGGTAGGATTCTTCAGCTAACTGGATATATTGCAGGAGCAAAAGAAGCACAATGCAGCTGTATTGGTGAGTATAGTCATAATGCAATATAGTCATAATGCAAGTATCTTAAAGATCTGGTGAGCAATTAATTTTAACATATTAGGTATCATTTTAAAATGCTGTTAGTACAGCCAACATACACACATTACGTGCAAATGCAAACCAAAAGTCTAGAAAAGACATATAGATTTTAGGGTGTTTTCAGTGAGATCCCTTTGCAATAACTGCTTTTAGCACTGTAGCCAGTGTCTTTCAAATAAGAAAATGGAACCCTGGATAATGGGCTTTTTATTTAATATATTACCACAGACATTAGATACCATTTACCAATTACCTTATACTTAGGAAAATAGAAAGTGTCATCGTATGGCTGATTCATTTTCTAGCAAATTCCTGCACAGCTAATTCCCTGTCAGAAGATGACTGATTATACCACAAAACCATCCATTGCCCACCCAGGCTAGAGAGCATACTGTGATAACATTGGGGTTTCCTGTAATGTTTAAGCAACATTTTTCCCTCTTAAGTAAGAGCTGCACAGATTCTATCAGGGCTAAACAAATTGCATTTTGCCCCACTTAGAGCCATTCAAAAATACTGCTGCTTATACATTACCAATTCATTCTCCATTCCTCCTTTCCTTTCTGCTAGGGCTGTGCACGGACCCCACAATCTGCTTCAGAGCCTGATCTGGACCTTCCAAATCAGGCCCGATTTGCCTTGGACCAATCTGGTCCCCACCTGATCCACCTCAGAGCCGGATCCAAGGGGAGATTTGGACCTCTGAATTGAGATTTGGAAGCGTTTCTCCATAGAGTTCCACTGGGAGAAATAAACACCTATATTTTTTTCAGTTTTTAAGATAGCAACATGAATTTTTCTGAGCTTACAGATGGATTCATGGTTGTCATCTGTGGAAATTTTGAGAATGATCTGTTCACAGGTTTTGTTGCAATTAATTTTTTAAAAATTGGATTTTTCAGGTAATCCAAAGTGCTATAACTGTTTCATTTTTCAAGAGATCAACATGAATCTTGTTGAGCTTATACATGGTTTCATGGTTGTCATCTGTGGAAATTTTAAGAATGATCTGTTCACAGGTTTTGTCACAATTAATTTTTATAATTGGATTTTTTTAAGGAACAGTTCAAGCAGTCACCCTTAGCAAAGAGAGAAGGTCTGTGTATTCAAGAGAAGATCAGACACTATCCATTGAAGTGCACATCTCCCCTTCAGTGTTCTTTTGTGTTGTAAAAGCTGGGCTAGCAGAGCCTGAGGGTGTTCCCATTCAGACTCCAATTAGCAGTGAAGGACTGTAAGTTAGGGACTAGGTAGGTACCATTGTGATTGGTAGCTGCTGGACACTTAAGCAGGGTTGGGGGATGCAGTGCTAGAGGCTTCAGGATGATTGGCAGGTCAAGGTATTAAAAATTAATAGCAACAGAACCGCTGAACATATCTGTCTGAAAATTAACACACGTGACATACATGAGGCCATCTCTAAGTTCCCCAAGTTTCAAGTTTCTATGATAAAAAATTAAAAAGTTATAGGCATTTCCCCCCAATGAAAGTCTATTGGGGGGAAAAACAAACGGTTTGGCCTAAAAAGGCATTCACCTTGAGCCACTTTGGATTTGAGATTATGATCCAAGGTAGTGCACAGCCCTAATTTCTGCACAGTGCCTGTTCCCCAACCTGACACAATTTCTGCCTTATTCTTATCCAAAATTGGAACTATAAGGAGCATTCAAACAGTGGTTTCGGAAATATCACTTGTGAAAATGTCCAGATCTATGCAGTTTAAGACCACCAAATTCTAGCTGGTTAAACCCTCTGGCCAAATATATTTGTTGTTGATTATTGTCAAGGAGGTATGTGTACGTGGAAAAATAGGGGGTATACTCTGACAGTTTACAAATATTTCAAAGAATGAGAGGAGGTTAGGAAAAATATTCACTTTCCCCCATAGGGACAGACAAGAAGGTAAAGATTTAAACTAGAGGAAGCTAGATTAAGGATTTGTGTATTTACTAGAGGCTACTGTCAAGTTCAACTTGATTTACCTGCAGAATACCTGTAGCATCCATCATGGAAACATCTAGTTATATATGGCACAAGATGCTAGATGTGTTTAGTTCAAATTGCATCACTTTGAAGGAATTGAAATGTCCTTTCCAGAAGTTCTGATATGAAAATGGAACAATGCCAGCTTAACTCTGTGATCATGGTTTATTTTAATCATTTTTATCCTGCTTTTTCACATTTGTTCCAGGCAGATGACTATAAACATCCCCCTCCAGTAAAAACAATTAAAAATCATCATTATTATTTTAAACCCTCAGCAGCACCATCATTTCCCCCCTAATTTCAGCTCCAGGGATCATTCCACCATCTTCCTTTCCACTATTAAAGAAGACCTCAGTTAACCAATGGTCCTTGAATAATTACCTAAACTGTAGAGCAAGTCAGAATGATGTTCCTGGTATATTATCCCTACAACTGATAATATAACATCCTGAACAGATGGAATCTTAAAGGATAGATGAGGTCGTACACAGAGATCAGAGCTGTGCATGAACGGCTTCTCAAAATTCTGCATCCTATTTGTGGGCAGGGAAATTTCATCAAATTTCTTCAGGAGGAAGAGAATAACAGTTTCTTACAGTCATGGCTCACAATTGGCAAAGGTTGAAGCACATCATTATTATTATATTAATTATTTGTGCTAACATTTCAAGTGGAAGCCTGGCCTCCATTTTGCATCCTTCACAAGGCTCCATAGCTAGCATTGTTCTGGTGCATTGTGGTGAGGAGATGGAAAGCAGCTAGCTACTACTGAAAAATGGTGAGGAAAATTTGGAGAAAATTCTGCATAGTGTCTTTTTATTTTTAGGGGAAGAGGAAAAGAAAAATACAGAACTTTTCTGAGAAAAATGGCTTCTGAGAAATTTTGTCAGCTCAAGTTGTCTTTCTTCAGGGTTCAGCATCTTCCCCAGGGTCTTCCAAATGTTAATTTTCTGAGTGGTGTTTATGGATACATCTGCTTTTTAATGCAATTGCTTATAATCATGGCATTTCCCTGGAAGCCCTGGAGCATAGGGGTCCCCAAACTATTTTGGATATGTGGACATATTTGGGAATTTCAAATCCTGTTGTAGGCACCACTACAAAATGCCTAATCAGCTGATTCGCACTTGGGCATCTGGGAACATTTATGTCTATGGATCTTAGGCTGCGTCTTAGTCAGCAAAATCTTTTGCTTCATGTTTATTGGACACTGCAAAGGGATTAGAAAAACATCTTCAAGTAGCACAGTACACTGAGGTAAAGCAGGGGAGGATTAGGTTTTATTCCCATCCCCTGTGTGCTTTTTTAATATTAAAGGTTAACTCACTTTCACTTTATAGCCAGCTGGTGAGTTTGTTTTTAATGAATATGAGAGTATCTCGTTTGGCCCTCAGTTTCCCAGACATGTAACACCCACAAAAAAATAAGCTGAAAAGAAACACATTTGGGTGACTTGCTATTGTTTCTAATTGGAGGGAAAGGACTATTTTGGGGTAAATCAATTGAGTTCTTTGGCCTTTATTCAGGGCTCTGTGCTTTGTGTACAGAGAAAATTAAATTGTCTTTTATGTGAGAGCTCCATTTTTTCCTTGCAATACTATGTGTGAGGCAGTTTTCTTTTTACCTGACTATCTCTGAAGACTGTGGGATTACCTCAGCCTGTCTGTGGGTAGAAAGTAGAAACATTTTTCCAGTGTGCAAAGAGAGTTGGTGCTATCTCTGGAGAAATGGGACTGTCTCTCTACATGATCAATAGTCCTCAGGGGGGAAAAAAACTGACAAAGCTTTTGGCTGCCTGGATGTAGGCTATAGTTGCCACAACAGCAATTGCTCTTGACATTAATACCATTTTTTGTCAAAAAATACCTAATAAATATATATTGTTTCCTTCATCGCCTTGGATTATTCAGTGGTGGTTGTGTAAATAAAATTAATAGTTTTTCAAAAAAAAAAGCTAAGTGAGCTGACAGGGAGTAATGTGACAAATGAGCTATCCCTTCCAAAGCCCTGCGTGCTGAAATTGGTAAGGACGGGCAATAGGACAGACAAACCTTTTGTTTTCATCTAGTGTTTAAGAGCATAAGAAGAGCCATATTGGATCATAGAATCATAGAATAGCAGAGTTGGAAGGCCATCGAGTCCAACCCCCTGCTCAATGCAGGAATCCACCCTAAAGTTTGGAACTTCCAAAACTCTAAGTGAGCGCAGGAAGGACTTCTCCCCTGAGTCAAAGCCACACACACACAACATCCCTGCGAGGTGGGCAGGGGAAGAGGGAGGGAAGGCAGGCAGGCATGCAGCTGGCATTTCTGGGGGCATAAGGAAGTGAGCCAAGGATAAGCCAGTAATGCATATAAAATGGAATAAATAAATAAATAAACAAAGGAGGGGTGGAATTAAAAGCAGCAGTGTTGCTGAATAAACAACAAGAAGAACTTTAAAAAAAAGGCTATATCTGTCTTTTACCAGCAATAGGGGGACGTGCCCAGGGGAGGGGGAAGCAGCTGCCAGTTCAACTCATGAAAGCCATTGCTTCACCAACAGCTCTGAGGAGTAAACGCTCACTTCAACTCATAATAGGCATTGCTCCACCACTAAGAGAAGTAGAACGCTCACTTTGACTCATGATAGGCATTGCTCCACCGGGTTACTCTCTTTGGAAGGCTCTGATGGCCTTCCAGTACAGGAGAGAGTGGGGGCACGTCCACATGGGATGCCCTAGGGGAGCTCATCCCCTTGCACCACATCTTTTCAGTTGTTCCCCAAAGTTAGGGTGGGTAGCAGTGCTGTGTTTCTATCTCTTATTCTTGGCTTAGTATATGATTTCAGGTTGTGTTTGTGCATTTGGTGGGGCTACTGTTTTAAAAAACACTGGGAAAAGTCCGTTCAGATTAAGAAAGAGAAGTTTCCCAGAATCCCAAGTTACCCGTTTTGCCTATCCCCTCCTCCAACTTTGGGATCATGTGATCATGACCGGGAGTTGACTCTGCCCCTCAGACCTTCGAAAAAGGTATTTTTCCTGCCGATTTTAAAAAAAATTCTAGTGCGCAACCCGCACCACGCAGAGAGGTGAGAGTAGTCTCAAAATGACCCCCATCCATGACTCTCTGAGCACAAGAATTTTCAGAACGATAGCTTCAAAAACAACACAGTTATCCCTGATTCTTTTCCGCAATGCAATCCTATGGGCGAAAACCGCCGTTTGACCCGTGCTGTCCCTGTTTGTAATGTTTGTTTACCCATTTTTTTTTAAAAAAAATAGCACGCGAACCACACGGCGCAGAGAGGTGAGAGTAGTCTCAAAATGACCCCCATCCACGACTCTCTGAGCACAAGAATTTTCAGAACGATAGCTTCAAAAACAACCCAGTTATCCCCGATTCTTTTCCGCAATGCAATCCTATGGCGAAATGTTTCAAGATGGCGATCGGAGTGGTCCGCCTGAAAGAGGAGCTCCGAAAAATGGGCGCTTCTCTTCGCCTTGCTTCTAGGGGTCCGTGGTCCGCTTCTACTCCACCTCTGGGCAAGGCGGAGCAGGCCAATTCGCTCCTGCTTCTGTGCTTCTAATCGGAGCGGAGCACATGCCTACTATATACTAGAGAAAGAAGGTATTTCAAAGACAAATAGCTAGCTAGTTGCTGTTGCAGAAAACTCATCATTAGAAAGGTAGGCTAAATAATGCCAATGTTCATGCTGCAATTTCATTATTTCAAATATGTTGGTGAGCACTGTCAAGTCCCTAGATTTATCTGCAATTGACTATCTACTCTATATTAGCAGTGTTACAATTAATATTATAAATATCTTTTCATTTTATTCATTTGCAATAACTCTCCCCCTACAAGAAAAATAGGCTAATAACTGTAACAGCAATTTCACTCACTAGAAAGTACCATGTTAACAGTTAACCATATGACGTTTTTTATAAGGCTATGACAGTTAAAGAAGATAAGTATTGATGACACACACCTACAAATTTGGAGAATAGTATAAATAAATCAGAAAATCCAGGACTAAAGTACAAATCAGATTTCCTGTTTGACTGATATGGGGGTGGGGGAAAGGGCTGGGAATAAAAAATGAAAATAGATCTGCCAGAAGAAAACAGACAATCTTTTCATTTAAAAATTCCATATGTTCAAGCCAAGACCAGAAATGATTAAAGGCGTGTGTTGTTCAAATGATGTTTCCAAACTATTAACATCTTAAATTTCATCTCTTGGGCTGAGTGAAAAATGGCTTAATGTACTGAACCATGTTCCTGTAATATATTTAGATATGTCAGAACAAGGAAATGTTTTTCATCTCACTGAAAGTATCAACAATAATGCTAAGCAATATGCTTATCTTTTAACAAAATATTTGTTTAGAAACATGGGGCAAATATTACAAAACTGCCATTAGAGGAATCTAATATTAAATTTGTAGATGAATGAGATGCATTGCTTTCAGTAGCATCCCAGTTAATAATTTTGAGTGAAGCCCAACTCCCCACCCCCAGTTTTGCTTCTCCTATAGTTCTTTCCTCTGACACTATAACAAAAATATTGAAGATGATCTGTTCTGAACATGTTTTGTTTAGTAACGTTCAATTCGGTCATTTTGTAGTAAATCTAATTGGTTTCACTCAGATGCTTCAAAGCCAAGAACTTTTATTTGCAGTATTGTTTCTTGCCCTTCTGTCGCTGGTGCATGGTTGAATGCTATCTCCATGTCCCTGGGTTCTTATATATGGAATGTATATCTTCTGTTGAATGCAATGAATATTTCTTTTTAAGCTTAGCATGAAAATACAGAGGCAAGAACAACTTGTTAATGTATGTTCTGTTTGATTTAGGGTTGCCAGATCAGCAACCTAGGGAATAGCTTTGCTGTTAAAGTCATCAATGCATCTGGCCAGAAGTGATTGTGTGTGTGTGTGGGGGGGAGGTGTTAAAAGTCAACTGTCCCTGAGTAGCAGCCAAAGAGCAAGTATGTTCTCACTGAGTTGGGCTGCAAGGCAACACCCAAGACAGGGAAACTCTACCAATATTATGTCAGTTGCGGCTGTTGACTAGAGGAAACAAAAGAAGAGGCAAAGCTTAAGAATACGACTCAAGATGATTGTTTATCAAATATAATAGTCTAATATTGCAACTTGGCCAGGTTTAAGATTCTAGTACTAGTGTATAAAGCCCTAAACAATTTGGGACTAGGTTACTTTCTCCCTCATCAACCTGCCTGGTCACTGAGGTCATCTAAGGGCACTTTCTTGGGGCTTGTCTATACGGCTTGTTTACCCCAACCTAAATGCGCATATTTGCGTTTTAGGTTATATGACGCAGCCGTCCATTGGCCACAGCGCCAGGTTTCTAACCCGATAATGTGCATCTTCGCATTCGTGATTTACCGCGACTTTTAGATCATGTCTGAGTTTGCACTGTGTTAAGGTTATGTGTCTTTGGGGGAGTTTAATCACATTTTGACATGCGGGCAGAGCTTTGAGGGTAGGATGACATGATTGGCCGATTTCACACCAATCGGCTGCCTCATTTGTTCTCGCCGATTTAAGTTTGAAGGCTCTCTGCGGAGCTCCACAGAGAAAGCTTCTTAAAACAATTTTATTTCTTTATATATTTATTGCATTTCTGTACCACCCAATAAGTTAAGCTCTCTGGGCGGTTCACAAAAACAAAGAGGGGAAACGGGCAGCCAGAAGGAGGAGATGTGTTCTGCTTCCTCGTTCCTTTCTCTCAGCTGCCTCGTTCCTTCCCCCCACCTGCTCCTGGTTTGTGTGTTATATGAATCTGCAGAGCTCCACATATAAAATGTATAGCTTCGCTCCTTTCTCCTCCGTAGCTTCGTATATGCAATAATACACATGTGCGCATTTATAACTCACTATAATAAATAAATAAATTCAGGAAATAAATTGGTGTTTCTGCTGCAGTGTGACACTCTTTACCTACATTTGAATCAACACAATTTCAGATATATTTCAGTTGTCAGTTGTTTGTTGTTTCAACCATCATGGTCATATGCATACCCCAGCAATACACAAAAACTTTACAATACAAAGAAATAAAATACAAAAAGATACTAAAAAGGTTTTCATTAAAAGGTGCCCACAGATATGTAAAAGTTAAAAGGTCCATAAATATATAAAAGTTAATATTACTGATACATTATAACTTCATGTTAAATTTCATCATTACAGTGGGTTTATATTTAATGAGGAGCAATCCTGTTGCCATATAGATGGGGGCCTGGTGGTTCCACATGGACCCACAGTCCGATTGGAATCTACCAGAAGAGACTTCAATGTGGTGGCCCCCTTCCTATGGAATTCCCTGCCAACATTCCCGTCACCTCATGAAAGTGTTGTTGTTTCAGGAAGCTTTCTGTGTATGAGCAGATGCTGCTTACCAGTAATGGATTTTTAACAGAATTTTGTTATTTTAAAACTTATATTGTTCATATGGTGTTTTTATTCTTTTATACTATTTGTTGTTCACTGTCCAAAATCTTTTGGATTGGGAGTGGTCTATAAATATTGTAAATAAAAGTTTTATTGTAAAAATAAAATGCCCAATGTGTTTTGGTTGATGATAGCTTCTCCAGGGGAACAAGATTTAGGTCCTTTTTATCAAAACAATATCTCTCTGAACTTGACCTCTGATGCAGCCGTTTTTTATTTTACTGTACAATATCCCTGCAAACAGTACTATGTTGTTGCATAATGTAACGTCTAGCAACATTCCAGTACCATTTGAAAGCATGCAGGCTTTGGAAAGTAGCTGGGCTTTCTTGCTCTTATCTTTAGGTATTTTTTTTTAAAAAAATGATTAAAAGCCATTGGATCACTTTGTAACTGTATGTTTGCAACTGCCCCCAAGCAAATTACTTTCTTCCTCTCCCCCTCCTTCATTGGAAAGAAAGGTCTGACAAAGGTAGAGAAGTATCTTCACCCAGCCCTAGATGTTTCCCCATTTCTTTGTATTGCTCAAAGCTTGAATGAAAAACAGATAAAAATTTGAGGCAACTGTTGAAAGCATACCAAAGAGCAGAGGTGCTTTTTGACAATAAGGAAAGCAAATATGTTACAAAAATACCTTCAGCTCAGATCTAGTTTCTCTATGGCTAGATAATCCTAGATGTGAAGTTCAAAAGTCCCTTAAATGGATGGATTTCAGAATGTCTACATGCGTTTACACGTGTCCTCAATGTCTGCATGCTTTTTCCTATACCAAACTCTTGTATTGGTATAGGAAAATTGTCAGAAGTCATACTCCTGTTCCATGTCCAATACTTATATGATGGGGTAAAATCTGTCCACTCCTTTTGTAAAGTACAAATAAGTCTCAATGTCAGTCCCAAAACAGTACTGCCTATTGCAGGGCTAGAGTAGATTTGTTAGATATTGTGTTCACCTTTTATTTTATTTTTAGATTGCCAGATGACAAAACCTTTTTATCCATAAACATCATTTATTTAATGTATTTGCAATATTTATATACCACTCCATTCACAATTTTGGAGTGTTGTACAAGATAAATTAAAAGAAAAACAGAATAAAAACACATTAAAGATAGATTTTTAAAAGAAGCAAAATGCAAAGTGAACTGTGGCTGGTCATCAAGGGAAGGCTTCCCGGAACAATATTTTCAGGAGGCGCCGAAAGGAATACAAAGTTGGCTCCTGCCTGACCTCCAGAGGCAGGGAATTCCATAAGGGGGGCTACTGCGCTGAAGGCTCTTCCCCTGGTGGATGGGTTTATGTGGAACCACCAGGAGCATGCCCTCAGATGACCTCAGCGACAGGGCAGGTTGGTATGGGAGAAGGCACTCTGCTCTGTCAGGTATCCTGGTCCCAAGTTGTTTAGGGTTTTGTATACTAGTCCAAAAACCTTAAACCTGGCCCAGTAGTGAACAGGCAGGCAGAGCAGTTCCCTCAGCAAAGGAGTTACATACTGGAAAGGAGCGGCTCCAGACAACAGCTGAGCTGCAGCATTCTGCACTAGGTCCAGCTTCTGGAGCAGCTTTAAGGGCAGCCCCCCATAGAGTACATTGCAGTAATCCAATATTGAGGTTACCAATGCCTGAATCACCACGGCCAAGCTATCCCAGTCCAGGAGAGGCCGAAGCAGCTTCCTAAACTGGGTTTTTAATTTGGGACAGCAATACAATTGTAATGGACCTAGTGCCAGCTGTAAGTTTATATCAAAATATGTCTGATCTTGGGCCAAGGATCAACATTCTGTGCCAGATATAAGCAGGCACAGGCCATAAGTAGGCACAGAATCACCTCTGTGCAATGCAGTCTATCCAGTATTCTCCACTGCAGTGGAGATGAATACAGCATCCTTCAATACTGCTGATCAACTAAGCTGTTTTACTGGATGTTTTGTGGATCAGGATTTGCTGGATCAAAAATTGTAGTAAATAATATGTGGTCAATCAGCCAGGGAAATATAGACAAAGCAAAATGTATGAGTACAAATACCATAATAGTGATGTCACAAAATTCAGACTTAGCTGTTCATAAGTCCAGTCTAGTAGGTTTATAATTCTTCAATGTATAATGAGCCTTGACTTCAATCCACCAAACTTTAATACTTTCATAATTCAACCCAAAATTATCACATGTTTATTTATGTCTTTTGTGCCTGCGTGGTCTGCATGGCTCACATGACTAAGGGCGCAATCGTGCGCATGTTTAGATAGAAAACAAGTCCTAAAATTCCCACCATGCTGGGAGTTGTAGGAGTTTTTTTTAATGTCTAACATGCATAGTATTGCACCTTAAGTAGCCAAAACTAAACGTATTTCCATATGCTCAAATATTGCTTGCTGTAACCCCTTATTTACCAAGGGAAATGAAGTCCCAATTGCAATGCACATGGGCCGAATGATTTTACTTTAATGCTCAAGTTACTCTTTGTCAAAGGAACCAATCAATGTAGAGCCACATGTCATAATAGCCACAGTATTGCCATATTTCAAACACCACACTCCTAAGATGAGCGTTGGTAATGTGTATGCACAATAATTACATTGAAATATCATACTAGCAGTTTATAGGGTGACCATATTTTGGAAAACAAAAAGGAGGACAACACGGTCGCCCCCAAGGGGGTGTGTCCAGCACCAAGGGGGCGTGCCCACCCGAACATAGCCTTGGTCACATGTCTGATTTTACAGCATACATTTAAGACAAATCTCTTCTACATAACATCTTAATGTTAAAACCACTGAAATAAAGAACAAGTGAGAGATTCAATGTATCTGAAATTAACTTCACTCACTCCTACTTTTGTAGGTTTTGCTGTACTTTGAAGCTTTTGCTATACTCTTTGTGTTATTTATTTAATTACATTTATATACTGCCCCACAGCTGAAGCTCTCTGGATGGTTTATAACAATTAAAAATAGTAAACATTAAAAGTATACAAAAATTTAAAAAACATAAAAACAGTATAAAAACAACAGTATAAAAAGTGTTACATTCTCCCCTTCCCTCAAATATTTTTTCTGACTGTATCTTCACTCATTGCAAGCTGCTGTTGTTGTTAACAGGGTTTGCTACTGGCCCCAGATCTGTTTCAAATTTGGTATGGCTAAAGCTCTACCTAAAAGCTATCATGGTGCCAACTTTCAGCTCTTTATCTTTAAAAATGACAGTTTAAAAAATAATAATTTTAAAACCTCATTTTTTAAAAAAATCCTAAAAAATCAATGGATGAACGGATCTCTTTCAAATTTGGTGTGGCTAAAGCTCTATCTAAATCCTATCATGGTACAAAGTTTCATCACTTTAGCTTTAAAAATGACGATTTTAAAAATAATAATTTTAAAACCTCAATTTTTAAAAAATTCCTAAAAAATCAATGGATGAACGGATCTGTTTCAAATTTGGTGTGGCTAAAGCTCTACCTAAATCCTTTCATGGTGCAAAGTTTCATCTCTTTATCTTTAAAAATGACAATTTTAAAAATAATTTTAAAACCTCAATTTTTAAAAAATTCCTAAAAAATCAGTGGATGAACAGATCTGTTTCAAATTTGGTATGACTAAAGCCCTTCCTAAGAGCTACCATTGTGCCAAGTTTCATGTCTTTATCTTCAAAAATGACGGAGTTATAAGCATTTTTGTTAATTCCCATTAGAGCTGCTCTTTGTAAAACATCTGGATTTCCCCTCCCCCTCCCGGATTTGCCGGTTTACAACAGAAAACTGGACAAATCCGGTCATATGGTCACCCTAGCAGTTTATGATGTTGAATTCATAAATTGGGAAGCTAATTACAAATTATGACAGCATCAGTTTGCCCATTACTCATCATAACAATACACATATTTTAAAAATTGTGTCTTTTTGCCAGAATATATTTCCCTCCAATAACACAGAGCTCTAACAACAGGCCTGACTGTTCTTCTATGTGCTAAGAAAAAAGTCTCTTATCCATCTGTCCAAAGGCAAACTTTTCCTTTAAATACTTAAGCAAAACTTTGTTCAGTACTTATATTCTCAATTGTGTGTTTTGGGATAGGATTGAAATTGAAGTGTAATGTGGAAAGGCACTGAAAAAAGACTCAGAGTTGGTACTAGCTTGCATAGGCCATACTTTATTTATTTGGAGAAGAAAAGCATTTTATCTAACAAAGACATGGGCTTTTGAGCAAAGGTTATTTCGGCTGAGTGTGTTGGGTGGAAACTGTGTTTTTAAGCCTTCAGGTGCTTATTTAAAGATAGATGTTCTGCTGCACCTGCCTGTGCAGATAGCTTCATATTCAAAAGCTGGCTCCCAGCCTTCAAAGACCCTCTGCTGAAGAGATGTTGAAAAGGGTGCGTGCAAATTTTGCAACCCAAATAGCTGAAGAGCAAGCAGCTTGAAGGTACAACTGGTAAAGTCAGAAATACTTGTAAACTCGCCGAGCCCTGTAGTAAGTGAATATGTTTTTACCTTCCTTGACCCTCTTTAACAACAAAGAAACCAACAAACCACCACCAGCATCCAACTGTCAATCAAAGTCCCACAGGTGTGAAACGTAAATGTTGTCCCTCAAAGATCTGACTGTAAGATTGGGAACTAGGGCCAGGCAGCTGAACTTAGAAAGCCAGATGCCAGGATTTGTTAGGCTAGGGTCATTCAGCCCAATTTTTGTAACTGCCTGACAGTTTATTACCGTGACACTCTCAGGATCTACACTACTGCTTTAAAGCGCTTTATAACAGTTATAAAGCGCTTTAACTGCTTTAAAGCGCTATAAAACTGTTATAAAGTGCTTTAAAGCAGTAGTGTAGATCCGGCCTCTGTTTAGTCACAAAGAGGAAAGCAAAGATAGACTGAATGTGCTGGAGGCAAAAAGGAAGTGTGGCATCACTATAATGTGTTTTAGAAATGTTTATGTGAGGTCATTTGGAACCCTGTGTGTGTGTGGATAACCTTGATGCATTAGCCCTGGTAAGTCCCCCCTCCCAGCTAG
This sequence comes from Elgaria multicarinata webbii, assembly GCF_023053635.1. Classification (NCBI taxonomy): domain Eukaryota; kingdom Metazoa; phylum Chordata; class Lepidosauria; order Squamata; family Anguidae; genus Elgaria; species Elgaria multicarinata. The sequence continues at coordinate 64,523,710 of NC_086175.1, forward strand.
AATAAGGGCATTAATAGAGTCCCTGTGAACTGCAGAAATCATATTCAAACAACAAGAAAAGCCATTCTCCTTCCACCCACCACTGCCAATTAAGGTAAAAGGCCCAATTAAAATCATACCTATTTGAAATTCATGCATCTTGCTCTTACATCTGTGCAACTAGCAATGAGGGTTGATCAACTGAGTATTCACCAGACATTTGCCAAAAAAATAAATAAAAAATGACGAGATAGTTTCTGTGATCATTTGTTGTACTAGACAACAGCAGTGCAGTCATGTAGATGCTGACTTCACAATGAATCTCGACATTTGATTGTTCCTTTTATAGATGTCAGAGCACACTGGTTCATGATTGAAGGGGACAGGAGCAGGCAGAAGAAACATCATGGCCTGCTCCTGTTGGACTCTTCCCCCACCCCCACAGGGCAAACTGTCATCTTGGCCCTGTGGGGAAGAAGAAAGAACAAGGGGACAGGAGCAGGCAGAAGAAACATCATGGCCTGCTCCTGTTGGACTCTTCCCCCACCCCCACAGGGCAAACTGTCATCTTGGCCCTGTGGGGAAGAAGAAAGAACAAGGGGACAGGAGCAGGCAGAAGAAACATCATGGCCTGCTCCTGTTGAACTCTCTCTCTCTCTCTCCTCCCCCTCCTGAACTCCTGTTCCTTGTGTGTCATGTCTTTATTAGACTGTAAGCCTGAGGGCAGGGACTGTCTTTTTTGCTAAGTGTAAGCCGCTCTTAGAGCGTTTTTTGGCTGAGGAGCAGGGTATAAATATGATAAATAAATAAATAAATAATAAATTGAGCTGGATACAAGGTAACTGGTTTCGCTGTACATCATGTCCCATGCCTACATATATGTTAAAACAAAGCTAGAGCTCCTGCAAGCACTGGATGAGTGAAGCCAGGCTTGCAGGTTCATCTGCCCTGAGCCCTCTCCCCAATGAGAGGAGTCATGGGGCAGGTGATGTGGCTTCACTGCATGTTGGACCCCCTCAATGAGCAAAACCAGTTCCCAGTGAATGCGCTGGGAGGATCCTCCTCCAGATGCATCTAACCAGGGACCAAATGACATCAGGGGTTTGGCCCTGCCCCTTTGATGAAATTGAACTCATGCAGGGATGGGTGTGGGTTATTTGCCTCTCCACCCCATTCTGGTTCCCTGCCCCTGTGTTAAGAGGATAAATAGTGTAGGTGGATTTAATGGGAATTCATCATTTAAAATGAGATGCTTACACTAAGAGGACTCCTAGCTAAGACAGTAGCCACCTATACATAGAACTCCCTCAACTTAGATCTTTAAATCCAAACCATGAAAAAAAATCTTTAGGTTTACCATCCCATTTATTCATAGTATTTTGTTGGCCATGTAAGTAGGCCTTGTTTATTTCTGGCAATGAAATAACAACAGTATTCTATTATATTTGTATCCTTCCTCCGATGTATCCAGAGCTGTTTGGGGATAATGTTGAAGTCACCTGAAAGAGAAAATAAAGTAGACTTTTGTCAACCTATTTTAATAATTAGATTGTTCATATTAAAGGTGTTATCTTCTGTTCAATCCATTCTGCATTAACCAAAGTTCTTGTGGTTGTGGAATTTCATATTATATATTGCAAATAGATTTAGAAGTTGTCAAGAAATCTTTTAAAATGCTATTCTGCTAAAAAAAAAAATATCCTAAGAAAACATTATTGACTTTCCTCAATCAAGTACAGGAAATAATCTTTAAGTGCTTATTCAAAAAGGAGATGCATTATTGAAGACTGATATGAAAACTACACAAGAGTTGTTTGTTTAAAGGTCATTTTCATCTTGTTTTCCCTGTGGCTATCAGAATACAGAGCACTTTACATCTCAGTAATAATTACAAAGGAAGACAAAGTGCACTTAAGTTCTTGATGCTGGGAATGGGGCCTTCAGAGACTCACTTCCTTCACAATATTAATTCAGCAAAAGTATTTCATGTGATACGGACAATCTGCAACAACTTTTCAGAAAAGGTGTGGTTAGCTATTCAAAAAAAAAATTTTTTTTTTAAACAGAACTGTGTTATTCACATGCTCAGCAATATAAAACAGTTTATCCTTACATTCACAGAGGGCTTTGGAGTCCCCCCTCCATTCTTTAATCAACCTGAATGGTGATATCATACATCTCAAACCACAGTGATACTCATAAACAAGTTCTCCATCAATGCTAATAGGACTTCCATAGATTTGTCAAACAGAAATAATGGATATTATGAAATCCTTTCCCATAAAAGAGTGTATTATTACCTGCAGTTGGAAGTGTTTTGTGTTATATCTCCAACCTGGATGCTGACTCAAAGGAGGGGGTGCCAGAGAGCTCATGGGGCCTGTATGGTCATCTGCATCAATCTGCAGAGAAGCCAGGTATAGCCCAATTCTGGAAACCAACTAGGACCAATACCAATGCCAGAACCTCATGAGTCTGAATCCTTTGATGAACAGCCCTACCATTTATCCAATGTCTCACAATCTCCTGGACTGTCTTGCCAAAGATGCCAATAAAACCATCAGGAAACTACCAAATCAAGATAAATTGCCTCCTGCCTGATAACTGTCCTTGGTTCTACAGACCCTGATGGTGACTCTGATTCTGCTTCCTTTTGCATCAACAGTGCCTGGCCTCTCACAGGACACCTTCCTGCTCATTGGGTGGTGTGTTTATGGACTGCATTCACTCGTTGCCTCAGACACTTCTCCAGTGACTTTAGGCTGATTATTCCCCTGTGGGTTCTAACCTGTTAGAACGGGACAATTTATTTCTGCTTGTTAACAACTAAGCCTGTTTCAATTGACAGAATATTTTCATAAATATTTATTTAGCCCTACAACCATCACCAAAAAGGAAGTAAATTACTTCAATGCTGGTTGGAAGATGCAGGAATCAATGTTTAATTCAACTGATGGACATTCAAGAAGATCGGTTTACAGTCACATATTAATTAGTTTGGGTATGAGCTATGAATGAGTGTATTTTAATATTTATGGATGGATAAATCTAGATTGCAAAGGTGCAAATTAGAAATTTGATTAGACTATAAAATTAACATTGTCTTTTGTTTTCTATAACATGCACATTTTAATGCAGAAGTTCATCCTGTCCAATTTATGCATCAGCCTTGTGATTTTTTTTACAAGTATGCACGAAAATCTGTACACATTTTTGTATTCAATTTTCTCTAATATACTTGTGAGTTTTTTGCAGGCAGGTTCTTCTAATATATAATTTTCCTAAGAACACAGGCAGTAGCTTTCTTTCATTTACAAAAGGGTTTTTAGTGTAATGTCCAAATGTAAAAAAAGGAGTTTATTGATGGGCGGTGGTAAAGGAAGGGAAGGCAACAATCATGCACATAAATGAATAAATAAATAAAGTCAATCTAATGTAGCTAGTTACATGTTACTTGCTTTGGTAAAGCTTCCGTTTTCAGAGCAGATCTAGAATTCATTGCAGAGACAATGGTCAGGGATTAAATACCTTGGTCTCCAATTAAATGTTATCAGGATGGTGACAAGGAGCAAGCAAAGTCTCATATTTATGGGAGTTCAGCTGGCCCTATTATGAGAGATTGAGTGTTGTTTTGTCCAATAGTGTGATACGCTTCGTTGTTAAGGCCAGTGGTCTAGCCAGCCAATCAGAAAATTACTAAATGACTGGACCCATCTTCATAAGGACCCAACAGGTGAATTATAAAAGAGTTGGTCAGTTGTAATGGGACAATCTATTGTGTGAAAGAGCTTAGGTTTTGGGTGCATATTGGAGGGGGGGAAAGGTTTAGCCTATTCATGTTTCACAGCATGGTGCCAATTTACCAGACACTCTACATGGCACTGTTGAGCTAATCAAAATATAGGGCTTTGTCACAAGCATACACTACAAGTAAACACACAAACACAACCAGTTTGATACAGAACAAATGTCCTCCCTGGCCTAACCTATGCTTGCTGATAGATGAGAACCCAGCTGTGAGCAAATGCCATATAACCAGGATAATCTAAAGAACAGTGCAATTCCTGCCTTTGCAGAGTATTCAAGAACCATATGTATGACCTGTGCTCACTAGAGAAATAAAGTTCGTGGGTGTTGACTCTTTTCTCTTAACAAATGCAATAAACGTGTTTGAAGAGTGAAAGGAAACAGCAAGTAGGCTCCATTCCAGGAATTCATTCTGCCAGTTTGTAAAATAAAATCGTTACCTGCAGAATATCTCATTAGACTTTTTTTTTTTTTTTTAGAATTAAACAAAATTCTAAAAATTCATTAGTGTTATTATATTCAGGCCTTGCCTTTGCTTTTTCCCAAACAGCACATTATAGCGATCCCCCCACTTTTGGAAAAGCCCATTCCAATCACCCTTCTCCCACATTTGTCTAAAAATTAATGAACTAGATCTACAGCCAAAAACCAAAACCAAAAACCAAAGAAACAACCCCTTTCTTGGCAATGCACATATTTCTATTTCAAATTCTGGCCATATGCCACTTTTTCAACAAGGCATGCACCTTCTAACAAGCATTTTTTTCAGGTAAACAAGTACCATTTCAAAGCAAAGTATTATGCCTGTCAAATAATGGCTTTTTATTTTTGTGAAAGCATTTAAACTAATTGAAACCATTATCACATCCCAATTACAGAAGTTATTTGTCTCACAATATTTAAATATTTCCCACAAATGTATGGGACTTTACTACTTAAGTAAGACTACAACCACACAAACACTTTGTTTTGAATTCAAATGCCATAGGAATACTCCTTTTGAGTCACAAAAACTTGGACAAAATGGTTGGTACATAATTATACAAAAATGAATGCTAAGGAGCACACAACAGTACAAAAAATATTATGAGTGACAAACCATTACACAGAAATACCAAAAAAGGGGGCACCAGTTGTGTGCTACTTAGCATTCATTTTTCGTTTCTTATTCAACTGGTGCCTTTCCCCCCCCTTCGTATTTCTGGTACATAATTATCACCTACAAACTCTGTCTTGCATAGAATTGGCCTACATAACAGCTGGCTATAAATCTTGTACTTCTGCTGAGACAACATGCCCAGACAGCTCTTCCCCACAAGATGCTTACAGTGTAATGTATGTTATGAGTCTACATCTGAATACACATATGCTTAATCCCCACGATCTTTTCCTCTTAAAACAAAAAATAAAAAAGATGTAAAGACTGTGGGAATTGAGCAATGCAGGAGCAAGCTTTCTCTGGTTCCACTGTGAGGAATCATGGCTAAATCCATGAAGCTGGGATCTGCTAGAAGATAAGGAGATCAGAATGATGAAGCACAGTCTGATTGCCAGGACAGCAGTGACAGACTCCTATGCAATGGTCAAAGAGAAGGAAGCAGTGTGTAACAGTCCAGGGCGTGGGCAGCTGGGAGGGCAGACTGGGTGCCGGGACCCAGGAGAGCGAAGGTGTACAGAGACTAACACACACAAGCTGTCTGGGATAGACCGGTTTACTTGTACAACCACGACATGGTGGTAGCAAGAGGTGGGGAACGAGGTTCCGGGGGCAACCAGGTGGCAAAGACCAGAGTCCAACAGGGCCAGCGGTAGTAGCAAGTCCAGGGCCGAACAAGGGTTCAAAAGGCAAGGTCAAACTGAGTCCAGTCAGGGCCAGAAGCAAGGGCATGGTCCAGGGCACGGTCCAAGTTTCGAACAAACAAGGCATGGCAGAGGCAAGAGCAGTAGCATAGTCCAGAGAGCAGTCTGAGGGCAGGAACAAACAAGGATTAGGAAACAAGGCACACGGGAACAGGAGCTGAGCACCACAGAAACAGTGTTGTTGTGGCAAGCCTATGCGGCAGAGTCTTGCTATTTACTGTTTTACTCTGTACAGCACCATGTACATTGATGGTGCTATATAAATAAATAAATAAATAAATAAATAAATAAATAATAATAATAAAAGCTGGAGCCCTGATGTTGGTCCTAAACAGCCCTGATTCTAGCTGCTCCCAGCTGCACTGAATTAACCCACCAGGAAATGCTGTTGGCCAGGGCCTGAGTTCTGCTAGCACTCTGCAGCAGAGCAGCACTTTGAGCACGGACCTGGTTCCTGTAAGCACTCAACAATAGTACCAATCCTGACACAGTGGCAGCTTGGTTGCCATAGCAGTGGTTGATGTTTCCACCTCTGGCTGCCAAGGATGGTGGGAGGTCGTATTTGTAGATGCAGTGCCTTTAGAGAGGTAAACTCTGCCCATTCACAGAGGTGACCAAGATGTGTTCTCATGATGCTGCAAGACACAAGAGCCTTGAGAAATATTGGTGGATGAGTGGTCAGAAAGTCATATTTAAAACTATAGATTTGGGCCAAAGAACATGAAGAGATGTGAGAACCCAGGGGGTTAGAGAAGGAGGACTTAACCTCCCTCCTGCTGAGGGTGTGTATTTTGTGCAGCCTGGGAATCCCTCACAAAAGTATACATGCATATGGATGTCTATATGTTCCCACTGCATTTTTTAAAAAAGAAGTTGGATGCGGGAGAAATTTATTCAGTTCCTATTTCAATGTGAACTTGCCTATTTTCACAATCATGTAAGACACCTTGGGTTCATTGCAAGAGGAAAACAGATAGGATATAAATGTACTCCACTATGTGAATTGAAAATCAGTTATCCTTTGAAATTCACTTTTCCTAATTTTGCAATGGAGTTCTCCAATCAAAGAATACATACAAAAATACATATATAAGGGAAGACAATGTTCAAAAGTGCATTTATATTAGGATTTAGAGCATCATCACACAAGGGAAATTCACGTTTCCTTGCCAACACTTCTCCACCCACGCAATTGTCCCTCACTACTTCCTCTTTTGAAAGAGGAAGTAAACAACGTGCATGTGGCCCATTCAGTGGGCCATTTTGATCCTGCTGCTTCAGAACACCACCAGGACCACAGGAATAAATTTTACTATCCTGATGTCCTCATCACCTGCCACTTTCTGGGTTGTCATTTGACAACCCCAGGGCTTTGGCTCTAAGGTTCAGCCCTAGCTGCACCACTGTTACAGCTTTTTGAAGACATATACTTGGTATATGTCTGCTTGCACCATAGTAATGCTCTGATTAAATAGTTGTTGCTGATTCATAGTCCCATCAGTGTCTTAGATGTCATAAGTTTTCATAACCCAAAGCTAAATAGGCCTCCCAATTTTGGAATGCACCTTTCTGGAAGGAGAAGAATCACCCAAAAATGGTATCACAAACTCTCAGCCTGCAAAGACAGCCCAGAATGATGCTGTGCTCTGGTGGACTCTCTTTCATTGGAACTTTTAAACCAAGGCTGGATGGCCACATAACACTTGAATGCTGAAGATCGCTTCAGCATTCTTGTGCATTGGCAAGAGGATGGACTGAATTATCTTTGATATACCTTCCAATTAATAGGGTTATAATCCCACTGCTCCTTTCCGAGTGTACGTCATCCATCATGGCAAACAAGGCGATTTCTGTACTAAAACAAGCTCCCCAAATTAGACTAATTTGGCCCACCAAATTCCCTACACTTATCTCCTTCTCTTCTCTACATAATCCCTTAAATATAATACATATACATAAGAGAGGCCAGATCTACACCAAGCAGGATATAACACTTTGAAAATGGTTTGAAAACTGTATATGTAGTGTGTTCTGGGCCTCAACAGTTGTCACTGCTGTTATAAACCGTTTCAAAACAGTAGCGTAGATCCTGCCAGAAGGTATTTCTAACATGTATGTATCATCAATGTACATCAAACATTAATCAACTTTCTGACATTTACTGTAATATATAGTTATATAAATGTACACATACAACTGGAGTTGACCAGGTGTTTTCACACTTCAAAATCTGTCACCCCAGTTATTTCAACAATCAGGTGGAAGGGAGTCTGAGCAAACCTTGTAAGGTAATATTAAAGAATGAGAGTGCTCACACAGGTTCATATTATGAACACTAAATGTTTTGAATTCCTATGGGGTGGGGAATCTATGGCCACTGACACTTCAGAGACCTAATAATACCATAGAGGGATGGCTTGGTACATTTGGCAGTGCGCGCACAGATAAAAAATACATTAAAATGAATGTTGAATAAAATAATTCCTTTCATTTTGACTTTAGTTATATTGGGTTAGTTTTAATATCCAGTCATGATTTAATGATGACTAAATGTGCCTCGTGTCTAAAACACACAAGGACATTCCATTTTAGAAAAGGTCAAGGTTTTTGTTTTGATGCAGTCATGGATAATGAAGGAGGGAATTTGATTAGAGGGAACAGATGAAATGGCATCAAGGATTCTTTGCCTCAAATAAATATGCATGTGTATGAAATATATTTTAAAATACAAGTTAAAAGCAATTCTTCTAATTCTGATTTTCCTTCTTCTCTTCCACTCCCCATTTTAAGAGTTTTAAAAGTCTATCAAAGAAGAAAATTTTATTTTTATGCAAAATTGCTTAGCTAGTTCAGACAACCAATGTCCAGGTATAATTAAGAAATGAATTAAACCTACCACCAGCTAGTTTGATGTTTAAACCTGGCTGGATCCTGAGAGAGAAGGGCTCTCCCCAATGAACCTTATAAAAGGACAGTTTATTTGGAAGGCAGGAGGTTAGAAGGAAGCATATAAAAGCAGGCTGGAGAATTAGGAAAGAAAAATGTGCAGAGCTTTAGTGCTGGCAGTAAAGGATTTATCAACCCTTTTGATTTTAGTACAAAGGAGCAACAGAATGGTTTTAAAAACAAGAGCTTCATGATTAGATAGGGACTACTGGAGGGACTATTGGGCATAAAATGACCGCCAGCATTTAAGGAATTACCTTGGGCAAGTAAGATAGTACAGTTCCTCAAGAAAGAGGGGAAAATAAAATCTCAGACGAAAATAAATTATTACTTCAAATGGCAGAATGGACTTTTCAGCGGATAAAAATACAGCAGAATCCAAAAACAGCATAAAAATGAGAAATACCCCTAGAGAAGTACATGTGTCCCCTCCACTCACTGCATTCAGCCAACTCACATATTTACATAGTACCAAAATATTGTGTCCATCTAGATGCAGGAGAGAAAGTTGTGTTGCTACCTCTCAGTGAATAATACTTAATGGTAGTATACTGTCTACAGTTAAATGTAGAAGAATTAATCAATGTACAGGCCACGTTTTTGAAAATGATATATTTACCAAGAGTTACTTACATCTTCTTTGACATTGTGTTAAAGGGTTTTTGAAAGACCTAAGTAGACCTCACAGCTACTTGGTAGAAGAGGGATAATGTAGCCAAGTTTCTATCCAAAAATACGTATAAAATTGATGAAGACAAACTCTAGCATGCAATCTTCCCTCCATGTGCTGCAATCTGACAATCCCTGTTGATGCATTTCCATGGACTATGGATACAGCTGACAATACCACTGACACAATCATGGAGCCTAGAAAATGTGCTGTCACAATAATGGAAATGGCAAATTGCCAGCAACATATCTGTGGGTGGGCTAGGTCACACATTCCATCCTCTACTTCTGCCTTCCCCAACCTGCCTCCCTCCAGATGTTTTGGATGATGTTATGCCCAATGGCTGGATGAATCCTCCTCTGACAATGCCAAGGAGACACCCATGTCAGGAGATCTAGGGGAGGCTAGGCACTCAGAGAAGGTCACCACTAGGCAATCCCTGCAGGAAGTGGGGAGTTTCACTTTTGAGCCAGAGGCTGGGCGTCATCCCACCTATCCCTTGAGAGTGTCACCACCTCAAGAGGTTGGCTAATAGGGATGTCTGGGAAGATGTGCTCAATCACAAAGAAGGACTCCTTGGGAACAAGGCCCTTCTCCTGAGTAGGGCCTTAATGCACTGCAGCTGAGCCCTCAGTGGGGCTCAGAAAGCTCTGGCTGTATAAGCCTTCCGTTTTAGTCTAGCTAGTGCTGGGACAACTTTGTTTCTTGGCCCTTGCTTTCTGGAATGTGCTTTGTGATTGCCCTTCTGTGCTACTGTCCCTTGAATTCCTGTTTGACTCTGTTTCTGGACTGTGTATAGTAACTTACTGTAATTGTCTTTTGATCTTTGCTTGTATCTGGAGCATTCATGCTTTTCCCTGATCCCATACTGTAGTGGAACTTGTGCATGACAATTTGCCTGCTTTGTTGTCTTCCCTTTTGGATTGCCCCATAATTGGCTCTAACGTGGAGTCTGACTCTGCCTTAGCAGGACAGACAACTCTAAGCATTCCTGACCATTAGACTTGCTGGCTTGGGCTGTTGGGAGTTGAAGTTTAAAACTTCTGCCGGGCACCAGATCAGAGAAGGCTGCTGTGCTGTATGTATATGTATTCTCAAGGAATCTTGGAGGTGAATCACATTGAGAAAGTTTTTGACTGTCTGGACTGGTTCTGAATCCATGGAAAATAAGATTTGGCATGGTATTGTTGTGATAACTACTTCCAGTTGTTTGTATGTTGGTTAGTTGTTTATTGATGATAGTGGATTATTAAGGCCGTGCACACACATTATCTTAAAATGCATCAAAACACATAGCAAGAAAAACAAGCAAAGGAAGATGTTATACCCAGATGGCTTCCATGTTTTGCTGAATATGAATATTTTATTGAGGAAATAGATAACAATGTTAGTCTTTCTAGGTATGTTGACATGCATCTTGAGGCTGCAATCCTATTATCACTTTCCTGGAAGTAAATTCTATTGAATTCAAAAGATCTGACTTCAGAGTAGACATGTATAGGATTGATGTCTTACAATGCAAACTGTGCAACCTTAAAATTAGCATCAGAAGGTGTCCTTATTTCCAAAAACCTGGTGAAATTCGCAAGGGTTGGGAAAGAAGATAGTTATTTAAATGGAGTGGAAATTTAGTGGTGCTTTGATATTCACTACAGTTCTAGCTCAGGCTTCATGGATTTTTACTTGACTCTTTTTTATGTGCTGATTTTGTATTTCTATAAGAAGCAATTTATTATTTTAGAGGACAGGTTTCAGACATATGTCAGCAAGTAAAATTTAAATTACTTTAGCATGGTGTTCTTGATGAGACTTTTCACAATTAGTGCCGAAAAGGATAATTTAAATTGTAATCATGGATGTGTATTTTGCTTTTTAGCTTGATGTCATGTCACCTACTATTGCCTTCCCTAAACTAACAAAGGTGAAGCTGAATTAATGATAAAGTCTATTTTTACATGTAATAAAATAGCCAAAACATGGGCTTGTTTCTTACAAAGTCATTAGTAAGCTGATGCCCAAAATGGCAGAGTGCTCTGAGATGCTGAAAGTATCATTACTCAAATAAGATGTAAAATTAAAGCCATCAACTATAGTTATTAAAGATTCAAGCTTTAATTGGAAGGGATATTAACAAGTTCTGGCAGAAAGGTCAACTTCCATATTTTGTTTATGTCCCTACCAAACAGATTACTTAAAATGGGCCACATGAATAAATTGCTTTAGTCCATTGGTGGTAGGTGGCTTCAAGGCTGAAAGGTTAAAAAGAAAAAGACTTGGAGAGGTTATTTATCGTCTTTAGTCCAAGGACATATTCACTGTGGTATTGCTGGAGGAACAGAATGCTTACCATTCAAGTGTGATTGTGACTTATGTATTATACTGTAAATTAATAAGCATTTATCAAGATCACTGAGAATCTCCAAGATATTAAAACTGCTAGCACTGGTAAAAATAAATTTTATCCCCTTCTTCAAAGCAGAAAGGAGTAACTAAAAGAAATACAAGTCAGCCCATCATATATTTTGAAAGAAATTATATGTACTTTCTGTTATTTTCCACAATGTGTTGTATTAGCTCAAGTAGAATATTTTCAGATATAGAGAATTCTGGAGTACTGGCTCATCACAGCCATACAATGGAACTTCAACCAGACTTATTTCCAAATATTCTTAGGATAGCAGCCTTGAAAAGTCATATGCATACGTTCTTCCAAGAATAGTCTAATGTGTGCATGCATAATCTTATATACAGTCATTATGGGGTAATACACATAATTGAAATGATCTATAGGAGGGCAAAATGTAGCAAAAGCACCAATTCCCCCACCCCTGGCAACACTTCATTAGCTTCCCATGTAACCCTGTGTGCAAAGAATGAGGCAAAAGCCTCCTAACAAAATGCCCATGAGGTTGACGTACAAATGAAAACTTGGCTCATTTACTAGGCTCACAGATACTTTCACAATTGCCGATAAATGTTGTCACTACTCTTATTTTCTTCACCAGTCTTTCTTCAGTCAGATATGTAAAGTCCAAAAATGGCATGTCTGGGAATATCTGATACAAATAGTTTGAGTAGACAAAAGTCAAATTCTATTTTTTAAAGTATTTTTCTTAAACAATCTAGGGATGTTGCGGTAATCTGTAGCCAGGATCATTCTGCAACACAGATGGCTTAGTTCCACTAGTGTGGATAACTAGCATAAACCCTCTTTTTGTATAATTTTTCCAATTTCCATTATATATATAATATGATTAAAACCTCTGCATTGCACAAATTGGGCCTGTTCAGACTACACGCTAATCCATGGTTAGGCCACTAATCCTTTTACTACAAATAGCGAGCATGTTTAAACTGTGGTTATGTAGCCACCATGGTTAGGAATGGTTCACATGACCCGCTAAGCCATAATGTTTAGCTCAAAATGTTTAATCACTGTGACTTAGCATGTCATCTGAACAGGGTCACTGTTTCCGCAATGATCAGTTTTTGAAAGTGTCAGTGAATGTGTAGTTTGTACTAATGAGTATCTGAAGTACCTTAAGATCAATATCTATGGGACCAACTAAAATGAATTGGGTCATTTCTCCCCAAATATTCTATGTTACCTTGCCTCGCTCTGAAACTGCTATGTAAAGTTTTGCCATTATCAACAGTAATTTGCTTCTGGGATACTTTCACAAGCCAGAAAATTACTCTCAGATTATATCAATATGGGAGTGCCTGAACTAATTTTGTTGCATTAAATTGAGTAATTATGGGAGGGATGGGGAGTCTGGTGGAAAAGTGAGTGAAAATGTTCAGGTGATATAATGCCATACCTTTTGGTTGTGATAATTTCAAGTTACTTCAGCTTTGGAGAGGAAAAGATCACATACTAGACATCTTATTAAATGTGAGAAAAACACAATAATGCCTAAATTGGATTGGCACAATTTATAATTACATAGCTCTTTTAATTCCCAAAATACTTTAATTTTTTATTATTTACACATGCACCCCCTCGTTCTCAACTTTCCTGTAAATTAGATCATTTTTATTACCGTATTTCTTCGATTGTAAGACACCATCGATTGTAAGACACACACTAATTTCAGTACCACCAACAGAAAAACAACAACCCTAAGACACACCCGCGATTCTAAGATGCACCCCATTTTTAGAGAAGTTTATATGGGGAAAAAAGTGCGTCTTAGAATCGAAGAAATAGGGTACTTCTTTTTACATATAGGGAAAAGAAGCTGTGAGGGAGCAACTTGCCCAAATCTGCACTGAGCTTTTCTACACAAGGCTGTTAATCCAGTGAACTGAAATCTGAGCACTACACAGAGTGCTTCCTTCCTTGCTGTTCTGCTAGATAACCTCTAAGTGGCACTGTGGTATAGCAAGTAGCTTCTTTTGCTTTCACACATAATACAGCATTTCCCCTGCTCTAAGAAAACTTCCTGAATCTCATTTTAAAACAAAAGCGAAACTGGAGGAGTGCAGTGTTGTCTAGAGAACTTATAAACAACTGTGAGTAGGGAATGATGAGTGCAGAATGAATGTCTCATGTAGAAAAGCTCACTGAACAAGTGGGAAATGAATGTACAGCTCTGTGCACCAATGCCAGTTCCTTTTTTGCCTGGACTTCCACTTGTTACACACATGTGCATATTAGTCTACTACATATATTTTATTTATTTAGCTGATTTTAAATCCACTTCCAGGAGACAGTTTCCACCCTAGGCAGTTTACAATAGCCAGAAAAACATAAGATCACACACACACACACACACACACACACACACACACACAAATACAACAGCTTTTCTTTAAATTTATATGGAATGGGGGGGGACTAGAATAAAAAGATGGAGGGCCAGTCATTTTAAAATTTGAAATTATATTACACTAAAATTGGTATTAAAAGGATTCTGGATTGTTAGAGCCAAATTCTTTTATTTCCTTGTTTCAAAGAGATCTGATAAAAGCTCCTTTGCATGAAACACTATGGGAAAACAATATATGTAGAACAATTGATGCCTCCCCACAAATGTGTTAATTTCAAATTTATTAGGAGTATGGGATTGGTATAAAAAATTGTTGAGCCCATCTGTGTTTTTTTTTTAGATCAGCCATAGAAACTTTTGAAGCAGAGATACTCTTAAGTTTTAAAAGAATCCTTTTATGTATAAATACTATTTGGAACAGAATAATATATTTGGAAATAAAAAGGAAATTAAATGGTGTTTCTCTCCCACAGCTTGCTATTCCACAGATTTGAGATCATTTAGGCTGCAAACCTAATGCACTTATAAGGGAATAAGCTATTGAACACACTGAGACTTATTCCTCAGTGAACATGCAATGAATTAGTGTGGTCATTTTCATGTTGATTGACTTTATTACTATACATTTAAAGGGCCATGTGCCCCTTTAGTTAAGTTTGGACCGTAAAACAATATTTTAAAAATGCATTCTACCATTATAAAGGGATAATTGGGGTGGTGGTCATTCTAATATTCATAAAATCAAAATTGTTTTACCAATCTTCCTGAAATTTACATGTGCCAGAAAGAAATGCTGGTTTTACATACCCTGAAAATTTCAAGAACATTGGTGAAAGATTGAGGGAGGAAGGACAGTTTAAAGTAGAAAAAAAGTGTTATGTTGAAAGAAAAGCATTACCAATTCCTAAAAAATCAAGGACTACTTAGGAGCTCTCAGGCCACAGCTAGACCTAAGGTTTATCCTGGGATCATCCAGGGTTCGCCCCTGCCTGAGCACTGGATCCCCTGTGTGTCACCTAGATGAACAGGTTTGACCCCTGGATGATCCAGGGAGAAACCTTAGGTCTAGCTATGCCCTTAGTCTCCCAACTTTCATCTTTTTATCTTTAAAAATGACGGAGCTGTAAGTACTTTGGTTAATTTCCATGCGCTATAATGGGCTGTTTATTCCAACTTTAAAAGTCCCATTGTCTTCAGTGGGCCTTACTCCCAAGTAAGTGTGCTGAGACACCAAATTACTTTGGCAATCCAGCCTGACTGGGAATCACAATATTGGTATCTACTGGATGAGTGTCTTATTAGCTATGATGGGTTTTAATGTTGATAACTGGGGAGGAAGATGTAGTGTAGGGAGAGGTTTGGGGTTGGGAAGTCTTATCTTGAAAGAAAAGCATTACCAATTAAAACAAATCTTTAAAATTTGAGAAAGCACTTGAGCCCCAAACAGTGCTTTTCTATTTTGCCATGGCTAGGACATGTAGTTTTGTCAAGATATAGAAGGTAGCCACTTGTTTTTTGACTGCCTGGGGTTTGTTGTAGTTAAGGGAGATCCCACCCCACTGCCAAGTGCTGAAAACAAAGGGAAAGCTAATGTATCCCCTGAATTATTTCCAACCCACAGAAATAAAGCTTCCACCCACACTCTTTCTTTTGTAAAAGTCTGTAATCCAATGCTTGGGTGCAGGATCCTCCTCATTAAGAATGGGACACTTCTGTTGGTTTAGAGTGCAATGCTAAGGTTTTAGTGTTGGGCTAATAATGCATGCTTACTCAGAAGCAAGTCCTACCAATTTCAAAGGACATAGAGTGCTCGGCACTGGCTGTAGCATTCTTGGTTGTACAGCTGACCACCATACCAAGTTGTACCACAGTCACCTTTGCATATCATATTCTCCATCATGTCCTCATGGTTTATCTGCTTTGGGAGAATGAGAATTTCACTTGCACTTTCTGCCTCCTTAGGGTGTGGCATTAACTCCCAATTTCCCTGCTTTTTGGTGCTTGGTTGAAAACTGTAGAGCCTTAACATTGTTTTGTAAACTGTAGGTTTTTTGTTTAATGATATATGTATTTCCCAGTAACAGAGTGGTTCCACTTAACCACAATGAGCTCCATCAAATGAGCGTTTTATTGCATGCTCATTACTGGGCACTCAGGGATTTTCAAGGGTCCCTCTCATGATGTTGTCTGCCTCCTGCATGCCTCCCACCCCTTCTAGCCTCCTTCATGTGACAAAAAGCCCACCCCAGTAAGTCCAACTTATTTTTAGAGACAGAAGTTGCTGCTATCTCCTGCTGTGTGCAAGAGAAGCAACAATAAGCACACACAATTTCCCCCTGTGTAATGACACTCAATATCATAACATCCAACACAGAGTACAGCCCCATCAAGCAAAAATAGTTTTAAAATTAGGTTAAATAAACCATGATGGGGAAAAAAATGAACTGAAAGCCAAAATAGCAGATTTTAAACAAAAATGTAAGGCAGGCATTCTTAAACAGGGAGGAAAAGTTAACAATGGTTGGGCTCCGGAGGACCAGCGACATAAGGCAGATTGATATACACACTCCTAAAAACTCTAACAAAAGCAATTTCTAATGTTTTAAAGGTAAAAATAACATACACACATTTTCCTAAAGTAGTGCTATTGCAGGGTTTTTTAAAAGTAAATTGCAATGAGTTTTGCAATCAGAAGACATCCTAGGCACTGCAGTGATTAGTAATATGAGCTATAAGCTCTTGGGTGAGATGTCAATTTCCTGGGTGATTTCTTATATCTGAGCTTTAGCTCCCACCCCAGCCCCAGGTGGAAATATATGGTAATGTTTTTAGTCTACTTTACAGTTTTTTTGTAAGGATTATTGAAAATATTTATGTGAATTAGAGCATGAATTAGAGCGTGCAATCTGATCTATGACTTGAGGAGGAAACTTAAAATGGATTCACTTTATTCAAGGATGATGATCAAATCATCCAAGAAAATAATCACTAAAAGGATCCATCTTGAAGGACAGCCAGATACTCCCACAGGTGAATTTTAATGTTACTTAAAACAATTCTTTGAAGGGATTTCTAGTACTTGCATGAAGAAAGGCACAGCATCAATATGATGGCCATGACAGAAAGAAAACTGAAGCAGAGGCTGTTTAAATTTTTCGTTATTGGAACAGGAGGCTCCATGCTGTCACTTGGATGGATGGAAATGTAGCCCATCACATCATCACTTGAAGCCAATATTTTGACGTTGAAGATCAGGTACGAAAAACCAAGCAGTATGCAAAAAGCATCCCAGCAGCTAGGAGAGAATGGTTCCTGTTGCCTGTGTAATAAATGTGATGAAACCATCCATCATCTTGCTACTGCTCAGGCCTATACATCATGTACATGGCAAACGTAACATCTTAATCAGATGCATTCATTGGACTCCAAGGATCATTTCTGTGCGAGGAGTTCCAACAGCATAACAACATTTAGAATACTTAGGGCTATATCAAAAGACTAATATATGCGGTTGCAACTAATTTGTTGTGGTGGGATCCAGATGTATTATTACCAGGAAGTACATCCAGTGTGAGGTGAGGTCGATTTCCCCCTCCCCACACATGACACACACCAGCTAGTATGTTAAAAGGATGAAGCTTGAAGCCTGAGCCTAATTAGGCCTCTTTGGATCATTTCTGTCTTATGTTTCCCAAAGTGGAGCAGGCTTCTCTCCAAAGCTACTAGAAATGAAGCTGGGCTCTGCATGAAACTTCATTCACCATTTGAGCTTTGGAAAGGCAAATGAGTTTGTCTCTAAAAAGAGTGTCATTTGGTTTTGTTTCTCTAAATTCTAATGCGGGAGTGAGTTGAGTTGAGTTGAGTGACAGCTATACTTTCCAATCATAAGAGCACATTTTACCAGGGGCCCTCCAATCACTGTTCTCTGGGGAGAGCAGGGATAGAACCATGAGATGGCTATTCTGTCAAGTCATCAGGGTTCATTAAGTAAAAAAGGTTCTAACTGGTTTTTAAACATTATAACTCCCTAGACCCTGCACCTATCCTCCAGAAACTTTACAGGTTTTATGTTTGGAGACACCTCTGTGATGTGTGTCATTTTCATACAAATTGTGCCTCCTGCCCCCCAAATATCCCTATGGAAGAGAAAAGCGAAACGAACAATTCATCTCCCCAAATCATTGAAGACCACCATTCCACATGAACCAGTGTGGTTTTCCTTCATTGTTTTCTTATTAAGGCCACCTCTATGCTGACTGACATTTTCAGAATAGCGCTCCACAAGGAACATAGGACGGTAAGTGCATCATTGTATTAGATACAAATGAAAAGGCCGTTCTGGCACAACACACCCTGTACCTGTTCATTTGAAACCTGGCAGGCTCAATCCTCTCAGAAGGGGTTTCTCTGCCTACAAATGTCATCTTTGTCTGACAAACAGAAAAAAGTTATAGCCAATTTTTAATTTTCCATAATAGCAATAGGAAACTGAAATCTCAAATTGGGCTTGGTATCCAACTCTAAGTGGGTGGTCAGTTGGTCCAAGCAGAATCAGGCCATTTTAGCTGTTTCTCCCATTACTATTCTTTGGAGAGGGAACATAGCTCAGTCGTAGGTCACATACTTTGTAAGGCAGCTTCTTGTGTTGCTTCTGCAACATTGTAGAAAGCAGCATGGCTGTGGAAGAAACAGTGCTTCTGTGCCTTTAAGCCCTCTTGCTCTTGAAGGTGGGGAGGACTGTAAAATGGCTTCTGAAGGGGAGTAGAGCTCATAAACTCCAAAGTGTTTAAGGCAAACTTCCCTAATCTGGTGCTCTCCAGATTTTTCAGGCTTTAAGTCCCATTAGTTCCAGGCAGCACAGCTAATAGTCAGGAATTCTGGGAATTGTAGTTCAAAATATATGGATGGCACCAGGTTGGGGAAAACTGGTTTAAGGCATCGTGCAAACAGTTCTATACCAGTTGGCAAGCCATGTCTGGAAAGTCTTAGAGAAATGTACATTCCAGATGCACCATTAGAGCCTGAAATTTGAAAGGGATATGAAGGATAATATAGTTCATGGAATGGATAAAAGTGCTAGGAACATGCTAGGGAAGGGTCTGGTGGAATTGAAACAGCAGCCATGGATTGGAAAACTTTCTGAGGAAGTTAAAGGCCTAAAAGTGGGAGCAGGCTAAATAGAATTTCTCTGTGAGCCCCTGCCAAAGGAACTGAGGCGGGTGGCTACCGGGAGGAGAACCTTCTCTGCTGTGGCACCCCGGCTGTGGAATGAGCTCCCTAGAGAGGTTCACCTGGCATTTATGTTGTACTCCTTCCGGTGCCAGGTGAAGACCTTTTCCCCCATCCCCAGTATTATATTGTGGTTTTATATTGTTGTTTAAGTTTCCATATTTTATGCTTTAAGTTGTACTTTATGGTTTTAATTTTGTGAACTACCCAGAGAGCTTTGGCTATTGGATGGTATAGAAATGAAATGAAATAAATAAATAAAGCATGGAAAGTTTATAAAGTCAAACTAATTTAAACCAGGAGGCCTGATGAGTTTACTGATCACATTTCTAAAGGGAGAATGTTCAGCAAAGCTAGACTTTTTAAAAAAGAAATGCCTCAAAGTGCTTTAGTGAATCAACTCTACAGAAAATATTTAAAGGTTCATTGGGGAAAACTAACCTCACCATTGGAAGGCCATGATTTTTTGTCTCTCTCTAACTCCAAGGACATTTACAATGTTACTGAGACCATTAGTGTCTTTGCTAGAAGTTTAGAAGTAAGATTAATATACTTAGACGATATCTTAATAAGTGTGAAGCCACAAGAGATCCTCTCTTTTCATATTCAGTCTGTTCAGCATTTACTTTCTACCTTGGGGTTTAACGTGCATTTAGAGAAGTCATTTCATTGCCCATCACAACACTTGGAGTTAAAGCAGTAAGCATGGATGGGAGTAATTGGAAGATGCATCAATTAATTCTTTAATCATAGATTAAAAATGTGGCTTTTGTATTGGATTTAAATTGGAACTATCCCTTGTGAAATGAAGCTCAAGTGCTGAACAATGAGCAACAAGTTACATTATTTTCAAAGAAGCAATGTTCTTTGCACGTTATGTGGACTGATCGTTAAGCTGTGACATTACATTATTTTAAATTAAATTATTATGATTAGGAAAGGATGCAGCTGTTGCTGCTTAAACAGCAACTCTTATTTTCAGAGAGAGAGAGAGAAAGAGAGAGAGGTTTGTGCAGTGCAGACCAAAGCATGTTTACTTAGAAGGAGTTTTGATTTGGGGTTTGAATATTCTGAGTTGGTTTGGCCTGTCCTGCAATGACAAGGCATATTAAGTTCAAGGGGCCTTGGTAGCAATAAATGAGTTCCTAAGGGTGCAATCCTTTGGGGATGCCCGCCAGCGATTCAGAGGCTGACAAGCATCCTATGCAGAGTGGGAGATGCACAGAGGCGATCTTTGCCTTGCGCTCCTCCTGCTCTGCATTTTTGCTAGACAGACTCTTTCACTTGTGTAGCTGGGGCTGTGCAGAGCAGGAAGTGAGGAGGCTGGAGGATTCATCATATGCCGTCCTCCACAATCCCTTCCCCTCCCTGCCCACAGAGCTGTCCCCTTTGCAATCTTGTAGGCAGCCAGCGTGGTTCTCTTTGGGCTGGCTACAAGGGGGAGGGAGTGGGGAAATCAGACTCGTGGGTTAAGTTAATAAGTTTTTTTAATTGCTGGTTTTATCTTATCATTTCTGGTTTTATCTTATTCATCTATTTATTTAATTTCAACACCTCTATATTGACCACTTAACATAGTCCTTCAGGCAGTTTATACAATTTAAAATAACAAAACACTAAAACCTAAGCATCAAATAGATCAAAATCCCTACCACAGTACAAATGAAATATAAGATGGGAATGAGTGACCAGATCTACACCAAGCAGAATATAGCACTATGAAAGTGGTATGAAAGCAGCATATAAGAGGCAGGAGCCACACTACTACTTTATATCAGTATTTAAGTACACTGACAACTGTTGGGGCCCATGACACATATCATATGCTGCTTTCATTCTGCTTTCATACTGCTTTCGTCGTGCTATATCCTGCTTGGTGTAGATCTGGCCAGTGTTGGAATCAAGCACTCCTCTTTTGCCCCGTCCCTCCTCCCAGCTTGCACCAGCTTTGGTATGAAGAGTCTGGCTTGTATTAAGCCAGAGTTCCCCACTACGTTAGAACCAGTGAACTCTGTCTTAATGTCACTTAAGAAACCAGGAAAATAAGCCAGGTTCATAAATGTTATCAAGATGATTTTTCAAGGGTTTCTATAGCATGTTATAGAAATTGCTTTATACTGAGTCAGACCATTGATTTGTTTCTCCCAATATTGTCAACTTTGACAATGGTGGTTCTCTAAGGTCTTAGGTAGAAGTCCATTCAGGCCCTGTAACCTGAGCTCCTTTAATAGGAAATGCCAAGGATTGTTCTTGACACTTCCTGCATGCAAAGCATGTGCTCTATCACTGATCTATGGCTGCTCCCCAAGCTCCTAAAATAGTCTAAAAATCTACTTTTCATCATTCAGCTCTCATTGGTAAACATTATGGAGAAATAAAACCACTCTACTATTCCTTGGACAGCTGCAACTGTCATCTCTGCGAATATTTATGTCAAAACAGATGAACGTCCCACTTGTCTTATGTACTATTTTTCTGAGAGTGAACTTTTATTATTGGAAAAATTCTGCCCCACTTCCAACGACATGCAGTTTAAATTACTCCATATGTAAATGTGAGTGCAGACAGCTGCCTATTTATTATTTTGAATTTGTGATGATCACTAGATTAGTGCTAGAATCATATTAGTAAAACCTTCACATCCACAAAACAGGTGGAAAAGTCAGCATGGACATTGTGGATGTTTAGGAAAATGGAAAAGGGAAGCTGTCAAAGTCATTTGTTAGCTCTAGGGCTTTTTTTACTATCTAAAAAGCACATGGCTTCAACAGATGCCATGTCAAATCAAAAGCATAACTTTCTGTAATCAGCATATATTTAAAGTTCAGGTTCTTGGCAGAAACATTACTTAATAATCAACATGTCATTTTACAGCATAAGCAAACTTCTACTTATGGAGGTACTGACTAGGCATAAGTATGATTTGCTTGCAAACAATAGCAAAATCCAAGGAACTACTTCAACCACTCTAAGAGGTTTGGGTCCACCACCTGGGATTTGGGGTGTTTTTTTCTTTAAACAGCAGGCATCCATGTAATATCACACAAGCAGTTTTTCAAAGTCACCTCCATAACAGATGTGGCTTGCTATGAAGCATGGTCGGCTGCTGTTCAAGAAATGCAAACTCAACACCCTCTTGGGTGCATGGAATTAATTGTGCTGTTCTTTGAATCATGGATGATGCCTTACATTTTCTTTTAAGGGACAAATGGTTTTAGTAATTCCTTGGCCAGACCCAATCTACAAACAATCTCACCACTCTCAGATTAATGCAGATTTTACATTTTAATAAATATTTTCAGGGATTTACAGACTGTTCTGAATAATTTTTTGTTCAGATGTAAATTCTACTGATTTCAATGAGATTTACTTCCAAGCAAGTACATTACAATTGCAGATTTTTTTCTTAATTGTGTGCCACAAGCCATAAATATAACCTTTAAAAATCTCTCTTGTAGGTTTGGGAATGTGTCTGGAGTTTGCATTCCTTCACACATATATTCTGCATAGAAGAAAATTTTCAGATTAGGAGATCCTATATCTATTTGAACATACTGTAATACAGAACCCACTAGAAAGGAGAGATTATTATGAAATCCTCATCTGCCAAGTTTCTCCATGGATTTTAAGTTTTGTATTATTGGGAAAGGGTGGCATTTATAATGTTGTTATAAGCTGCATCTTCTTTGAACAGAAGTTCCAGCCCAATGCTGATATTTTCAAGTGGAAACATCCTACACCCAATAAAAGAATAAAGCAGCCATGTTCCCAAATGTGTTTTGAAATTACTACAACCACAAGTACCCAGCAGTACTGCCAGTTAGGAAAATATCAACTTGCCATCACTTGACTGATGCTTTAAAAGGCTTGCTTGGCTCCAGAATTATGTTCTCAAGCTGCTCTCATGCAGCCTTTGGAAAATCATTTATGTGATTGCCCCTTAATTTAGCCATTTGTAAAATATATTTTTAACAGCTGGCTGCAGGTCCTGAGAAGCCTGTTTAATGAATATAAGACTTGGGGGGAATCTGTTCTATAGAAAGCCAAGTAAAGTATTTGGAGTGGTAAATAATAAAACAGTGAAAACAATTTAGAAGATAACAGATTATTTTCTCACTGGGTGGAGTATGACTTGCTGTTTTGCATTACACACCATATGTTCACCTGGGACAATCATCAGTGGAAACATCAACCTCCAGAAGTTGAGATTGCTTATACTATTTTACATGAATAAAGCAACACAGGGCATCTTCTGGCAGGCATTTACATAATGCATGACATTTTTCCATCTTGAAAGCCTGCTTCTGAGGAAAACGGTGTCAAACCCATAACAACTGTAGCTCCGTAATTATTTTCTGATTCAATATTTTGCTTATGAATCCAGAGCATGTACTTCCAGTAACAGGAGTGGAAAGCAAAAGTGGTTTTGAAGATGTACATCTTTTCTTACAATGCACTCAATTTCCTCCTTAGCAGACTATTGATGCTGTGAAATAAACTGCCTTC
Source organism: Elgaria multicarinata webbii (assembly GCF_023053635.1). Taxonomy (NCBI): domain Eukaryota; kingdom Metazoa; phylum Chordata; class Lepidosauria; order Squamata; family Anguidae; genus Elgaria; species Elgaria multicarinata. The sequence continues at coordinate 64,547,479 of NC_086175.1, forward strand.
TGATTTGAATATCTAATCTATAAAACTGCCATTCACTTCACCTAAGAAGCTATTTTTGGAAGTTACAGGGATTTGAACATGGAGTTTTAATCTGTCTCTTCTTTAGCAAGATTCCTAGAATTTTTCAGGACATTAAAACTAAACTGCTTTCCAACATAATATTAATTATGTAATATTAAGAGAAATACAGGAAAAAAGAAAACTTACACTGTGTCATGATTTCAAATAAGCGAGTGACATCAACTCTGTGGAATAGAAAATGAGGAGGAGCATGATTCCAGATATCCTCAGGGCAAGATTCTACCTGCTTCCTTGTTGACTGCCACACATAGGGATTTGTGCATGGGAATGCAGGCATTTAGAAATAAGAGAAAAAACCCTGTTAAACTATGTTCTATAGTGCAGTTCATCCTCACTGGGTTAACAGCACGTGTATCAATCTTACAGTATAAATGTAAACTTTTTTTTAGTTTTTATCTTCCTTCCTTTCCAAATTCATGGTGGTTAACAAATTAGGATACAAAGAAATCAAATTTAAATATTACCTCCAATCAAAATACCTAGTATATTGGCTTCTTTTTTTACTAACATGCTGATATTCATGGTGTTTTGGAGAGTCATTTCAAACTGTGCATGTATAAAACCTGCTAATAAAAAAGCTGAGATGTATATTTCCACACAAATATTTTATTTATATATTTATTTGCTTTAATAGATTTATATGCCATGGGCCATATTTAAAAATATTTTTAAGCAGTTTACAAGAAAAGTAATACATTAAAATGCATTACCATCTATGTTAAAATATTAAAAAACATAATTGCTAAAAATTTATATGAAACATTAAGACATTAAAGTTGATTAAAACCAATACAGTACCATAATTACAAACAAATTGGACAGCACACTCACTGAGGGAAGGCCTGGATAAAGAAATGGGTCTTTGATTGGCCCTGCATGCATGCTGCAGTTGGTGCCTCCTGAACAGTGGTGCTGGTGGAGGAGTGATTTTCAATTTATTTATTTATTTATTTATTATTGTATTTATATCCCACCCCTTTTATATATCCCACCAGACCCAGGAGCAAGCTGATAAGGCCGCCAGGAACTATCTGGTTGGGGTAGGAACCAGAAGAGGGGGTAGCTGTAAGGAATTCTATAATTCACATTTTCTATAATTCTATAATTCACATTTTCTATAATTCTATAATTCACATTTTCATCTCCCCCAGGGATTAAATAATTTGGCAGAGGTGAGTAGGTAAATTTGAAACTGCTAATTGGTCAATATTGGGGCTGATTTTAAGAGGGAGGAAAGAACCATACAATAATGTTCTAAACAAAACCAAATATAACTTACAATATAAAATTTAGATGTAAATACTTAATGCAAAAATCACATGGTGCTAACTTAAAACCAAATGCTTAAACTCATGTCCAGATAGGATGGTTTCTGGGGGGGGGGGGTTGGAGGGGCAACGATGACTTACCATCTGCTTCATATCTAGGCACAAACTTTATTCATTCTTCTAGATAATACTTACCTAGTTCCCTCATTGTTGTGTTTTTGGCACCAGGTAAAGACCTTCTGATTGCCTCAGGCTTTTTAGCCCTTCAGTTTTAAAATTTAGTGCCTTTTTAGATCATTGCACTGCTGCTAGCTTTTGTCTTGGTTACTACTTTGGTTTTATTCTGTTTTAAATTTATAGTTTTATATTTTGTTTTATGATGTTGTTGTATTTTATGGTTTTACGTTTAGTCTTATAAACTGCCCAGGGAGCTTCAGCTAATAGGTGGTACAGAAATGTAATAAATAAGGGAACCTCATTACTACAAGAGAAGAATCAAGAACATCTCCCTGTAGCTCCTTGCTTATAGGGAAAAAATGATGGGCCATTTTGATTACCACTTACCATTTGATCTGCTACACCACAGCAGAGTTGTGCCATGGATCAGGACCCTGAACCCTCATTCTCAGAGGATCCTGAACCCCTTTTCCTTAGAAAAAGAGGCCCCATAGTTAATAGGTCAGAAAAAATGACTCAACCATGGAAAGGCATTACAAGGCTTCAACCTCTCCAGGACCCAGTTTCCCAGAAAGAACCTAGGGGTTAGCTCCCCTGCATCCAAAGGATGTCATATTACAGTCATCAGACTTTGAGGACTTGGGCCAAGAGGACACTAAGATATCACAGTCACTTCCACAATGTTGCAGCCTAAAACTGGCCTGATCCTTTTAAATGACCAAGACTCAATCAGTAAGGAGGAAGGGCCTGAAGGCAGCAAAATTCCTACCTACATCTCATTTCTGCTCCTTGTTGGAGTTTTCCATAGTTCTGATTTTTTCCAATGTGGCTTACCTGAGAAATGTGTTCTAACCTAAACCCTGCTCAAGATTTGATAATAGAAGATCTCAGGTTATAGTGCAGAACCCATGGCCTGAAATGGCACAAAAGCCAGGAAACATCAGAGGGGTTCAGATGAGCCCACTCACAAATCTAAGCCATACCTCAGGCTAGCCATTGCCCCACCCCCATGTCTACCTGTCATCTTGCCAACATTGCATATTTGGCAAGTATGTGATGTGGCCCTAGGTATATACTGACTTTACAGGGAAACACGGGAGTGTTTCCCTGTGTTAATAGGTGATCAGTGAAAAGAGCATTCCACCATGTTAAAGTCATAATTGGGGGTGGGTCATTCTGACATTCATAAAATGGAAAATGTTTCACCAATCTTTCTGAAATGGAGACCTGCCAGAAAGAAATGCTGGTTTTACATACCCTGCGTGTTTCAAGGAGATTGGTGAAATATTGAGGGCAGGATGGCAGTTCAAAGTAACAAAGTGGGAAAAGCCTCTCTGCTTCAAACTGACACAGATCTGCTTCCGGGTGGCGATGATTTTTTTGCACACTAAAAGCTCTGAATTGGGACCCTTACCCTTCAAACCAGTGGTGGGATCTTGTCCCCCTGTCCTTCTTGTTGGTGGAATGGCTTTTCTTTTTTTCAAAATTCGCTTCTGTTGATTTTTAATTAATATATTTCTTTGCCCCATTAAAGTGAATGGAAGGCCCTATAGAGCAGGAGCATGCTCAGTAGCGTCGCTCCCCCCTCCTGTCTCAGATAGATTGGATTGTTGGAAATAAGATGGCCGCCTGACTCATTTAGGAGCCATTTCCTTCTGCAGATAAGCCAAGGCCCTGTCTGGGCCCTCTTCTTCCCCACAGTGCTGTGGAGGCCAGGGAGGGAGAGAGAAATGATTTGCCTTGCTTGGAGGGAGGCCCTTCCCTGGCTTCCAAGGAAAAAGAAGACTTGGCTGGCTCAGGTAGGGGTTTGATAGAGGGATTGACTTTGTTGTGTGTCTGTGATTGTGGGAGTTGTAGTCCAATACCTTTGGAGGGCACCAGGTTGGGGAAGGGCTGCTCTAAACAAAAAAGATAAGTAGGTGGCCCTAAGTTGTTCATCATCAGTTTTCCACAACCCCACAGTCACCTCTGCATATCCTATTCTCCGTCCTGTACTCATGGTTTGATTATTGATATAGGTATAGAGCACCCATACAAGGGAAAACCTTGGAGGCATGGCTAGTAGTCTCTAGTAGGTGTATCGGGGAATGGAGGGCTAGCATGAGTATCCCTGCATCTGACCTCAATGTGTGAGGCCTTTGGATTTCTTTTTGAAAGCATCCCCCCCTGCTAATTGAATGCGAATGGTTGAAACAAAAATGTGGAATAAATTTTCAGCACAGCACTAGTCCATACAAGCCCTTGGGTTAGAGATGGAAATAAATATATTTGTGAATCTCCTCATCATAGTAGCTGTCCTTTGGGAAGAAAATGTTCATAAAATGGCATACAAGTTTAGGCTTATATAAATGATAATAAAGAAATTGAAAAGGAATCATGGTGCAGACCAAGTACTTCCTATCTGTGATCACAGCACGAATCAGCTTTTGAAACAGCACATAAAGAGCAATCAATCAAAAGCTGCCCAAGGTAACTAACGGTACGCAAAAAGAAAAAGAACCACAGGAGAACAAAGCTATTAGAATCTCCTCCTTAGAGCTCTTTCTACACATATGCCAGAAGAACTCATTGCAGATTGACCCTGTTGAATTGACTTCAGTACATCAGATTATTTCTAGTTATCTTTTTTAGGATAGTTACTCCCGGTAATATAATATAGATTTTTTTATTAGGGCATATCCTTTATATTTAAAATAAATCTAGTAAATATGAAATAGTTCTTTAATCTAAAAAAAATCAGCTGGCCTCCTCCCTAAATTAGCCTCATACCTCAGCTTCAGTATACTTATGTTTTCCCCTGTCATGGAGTTTAGCCTAAACCTACTGCTTTACAATATGACTTTACTCAGATAACAAGGCGATTTCACTAGAGATGGTTGCTAGGATTACAATTCTTCCACTGGAGGCAGGATTCCCAGTGATCACATTCAGAGTCATTTAAAAGGAATAGTCCTTTTTTTAATTTGGCCAGCATCCACCCACTCTAGTGGCTTGACCCAATATCCATTACAGTTCCACCACATTTGATATGCTTTGGGACAGGTTACATAAGGACCCTCATCACTGACTCATTTACATGTGATGAGATGCTAATGTGAATTTTACACTGCACTAAGAAGGGAATTGCACTGATTTTACAAAACAAAACATGCCATTTTCACAAGATTTACCACTGACAACTTAGCACCATGGGAATGTGCTCCTTAGGACTTTCAAAACCCAGATGCTTTCTATGCTCCAGACTACAGTACAAACTGCGACTGTAAGCAAGGACAAAATAAATCCATTCTTTTTATGCATAAACCACTGAAATTCACAGTATCCTTTGTGTGTTCTGCCATCTGGTGGTGAGCACTTGAGTAATTAAATGTTGCTCTGAATTCTAAAAAGATACCCCCCCCCCCAAAAAAGCCAGGTATCAGATATATTGGTTTAAAAACTAATTCACAAATGTTTGTTATCAACATCTATATATTAACTTATTTGCTTTTAAAAAATGGTGTAATAAACCACAGGGTAAAATGGTGTAATAAACCACAGGGTAAAAAACTAAAAAATTACATCAGTTCAGACAAAGATCATTCAGATGAATAAAATCATGTTGCAAAAGAATTATATATACATAAAAACACGAATATCAATGTTTATATTACTTTCATCTGCCTGTTTTGCTCTGGAGTACTAAAATATTATTTTGAGTGGCTGAGTTTTGAATCTTGCAATAAAGACAGATGACCAGAACTATAACTGTTGATAGGCTCTCTTACATATATGAGACTTTTAAAGCAATGACACAATAGGCCTTGTAAATCTGCACTCTCTCTTTTTCTCTGATGTCTATTTTTCTGTATTGATGGATTTTTAGATAGATAGAGCAACATTCCATCATATGACAACCCACATACAGTCCGAAGTGGTACAACCCACCTTACCTCCTTAGTCAGAAGGGGACATTAGTCAGGGTTAATGCCGATAATACTTTAAATTTTCTATCTAGCAGCAACATCTCTCCCCACCTTCCCTTTTTAGGAACAAGGGTGTTGATCCAGATCAGGACCCTAGCATGGGGTAATGGTGGAAGGATGTAGCTGGATGCCCAAGTGGCTGCAGCAGCTCGGAGTGCCTTTTACCAGCTTTGCCTGGTTCACCAACTATGGTCTCTCCTGGACAGGGATAGCTTGGCCAGAGTTGAACAGGCACTGGTAACCTTGAGGCTGGATTACTGCAATGTGCTCTATGGGGTGCTGCCCTTAAAGCGGCTCCAGAAGCTGGAGCTAGTGCAGAAAGAAGCAGCTTGGCTGTTGTCTGGAGCTGCCCCTTTTCAGCATGCAACTCCTTTGCTGAGGGAACTGCACTGGCTGCCTATTGACTACTGGGCCAGGTTTAATGTTCTAGTACCAGTGTACAAAGCCCTAAACAACTTGAGATCAGGTTATTTGAGAGAGTGCCTTCTCCCTTATCAACCTGCTCGGTCACTGAGGTTATCTGAGTGCATTTTCCTGGTGGTACCACATGGACCAATGGTCCAATTGGAGCCCACCAGGAGAAGAGCCTTCAGTGTGGTGGCCCCCTTCCTATGGTATTCACTGTCTTTGGAGGTCAGGCAGGTGCCAACCTTGTATTCCTTTTAGTGCCTCCTGAAAATGTTGTTCCAGGAAGTTTTCCTTGAATGACCAGCCAAGATTTAATTTATTTGCACTTTGTTTCTTTTAAAAATGTATTTTAATGTGTTTTTATTCTGTTTTTATTCTTTTATTCTATTTGTTCATGCTCCGAAATCATTGGATGGTGAGCAGTATATAAATATTGTAAATAAACATAAATAAATAAATGTAGAGCTTATTGCCATATTCTAAATGGGAAATCACAAAGGAGTTAAGTATTTTTTTGTTTGCTCTGAGCACTGAGAGCACTTTCAAATACATTAACGGAAAGTGCATCTGGCTATCAGAATTACCTACACCAACCCAAATCTTCATATTTGAGTTCCCTTCCCCCAAACCTCTCTGACACTCTTCTCCACTTCTGTTTAATATTATTATTAGCTTTACAGAAGAGCAAAAATAGTTCACCAAGCAGAAATAAAGCTATATGTGATTTCGGTTCACAACTGACTACACTATTCAGTGGTTTGTTTTGTTTTTTTACTGACGCCGTGAATTCCAATTTGCCTTCCTGTTTGCTTGCAATGTTGCAAGCACACAGACAAAAGAAAACACATGCTGGGAGAGTGTGGGTTCATTGCCAAAGAAAGATTAGGCCACGGACTTGTAGAACACGGAAAAAGACACTGCATTATTTGTCATGGCTGAGCACAACAAGCGGAGCTTATCACAAGGTTCAGGGTTTAAATGTGGCAGATGGATGCAGTCTAGCAGCCACCAAGAACAAAGATGCTACTCTTACAGAGAAAGGTGTGTGCAGCTTTTGGAAAGAAGATGTATCTCTCAGCAGGGGATAGCGACACTAATCTTATTTAGATTTTTCATAGGAACAACATGAATCTCTCATGCTCACAGTCTCAACTCTTCGCTAGTGATATGCTTTCCCAGCAAGCTGATGGGTTTCTTTTTCTCCCTCTCTTTCAATTCCCTTCAGTGTAGAAGATTTTTAGAACTTTTCAGGTGCTCTTGAAAATCCTGTGGGCGTGGGCATGTGTGTTTGTGTGTGTAATATATCTAGATAGATAGATAGATAGATGTATCAGTGAAGATATATGCATTTCCCTACAAAACCATGCAGATCATTCACCCAACAAAAGAGTTTTCTTCAACCATTCAAATGCACAGTAGAAAACCTAAACACCGTTTTTATGGGTCTTACCATTGCTAGACATTTCAGTCATTCAGACAGCATTCTCAATATCATAGCTCCAGGGATATAAGTAGATAGAGAGATAGAGAGATAGAGATAGAGATCATATTGTTGATTGTGCTGGCAGTTTTGTTATATTTTATTATATATGTGCGATTTTAGAGAGTGGGTTGTAATCGTATTTATTGGTTGTATTATGTTTTATGAAAGTTGTTAGCTGCCCGGGGCTCTTTAGGGAAAGATCATTGGTCTATCTAGCCCTGTATTATTGATACTGACTGGCAGTGGCTCCATTGGACTCCATGCACGTGTTTTTCCAGGTCTACCTGGAGTTGCTGGGGATTGAATTTGGGACTTTCTACATGCAAAGCAGGATCTCTACCCCTGAGTGAAATCCCCTTCCTGGTGAACATGGCTTTTGCTAGATCTAATTCTAAAACCAACTCCAGCTATCTTCCTTGTCTGTTTAGTTCTGAAGGATACTTATTTCCCTACAAGATCCTTTCTTTAAACAGGTGCATTAGTAGTATTGGTACTGAAAATAAAACAGCCGGGCTACTTTCCTCTGGGCACAGCCATTCTCAGAATTCAAACGTTGTGGTATGTGTGGCTGTGGAAGGGAATTGGGAGGGTATAGAGAGACCACCTTGTGAATATTAATGCTTATGGTCCTGAAGTCATGGTAGAGATGGAAATTAGGAGTGTAAAAAGACACCCTTGAGAGTCTTAATTCCTATGATTATGAACTCGTAGCAGAGATGCGGAGGAGGGGATTCGATGTGCCCTGCATCTCTTCTAGAACTGCTCAAATGTGATTTCCCACACAATCACTTATCTTTCATTATATAGGGAATTCGTTTTAGAAGCAGCCATTCAACAGATAAGGTGGCCGAATTAAAGAGTTGAAAAAGTGCCTGATTCATTCCGGAACTGATGCTGTTCTGAGGATTTGGATACATAAAGCTGTTGTTGGTTTAGACTGTGGCTAGTCTACTGATAGAACATCTTTAAAAGAAGCAGGACAGCGAGATAGTAGATAGGGAACTGACTGTGGATCTAGGTGACCTGAACTAAAAAGACTTCCAAAGGATATATTCCAAAGGATATAGCACTATGAAAGTGGTATATAAGAGGCAGGAGCCACACCAAGCAGGATATAGCACTATGAAAGTGGTATGAAAGCAGTATATGGTATGTGTCATGGGCCCAAACAGTTGTCAGTGCATTTCAATACCACTATAAAGCAGTAGTGTGGCTCCTGCCTCTTATATACTGCTTTCATACTGCTTTCATAGTGCTATGTCCTGCTTGGTGTAGATCTGGCCCATCTCTCTGTTTCAGTTCCTGGAAAATGGATATTTTAATAGCCTACCTTAAAAGTTGTTGTGAGAATCAACCAGATAAAGACATCAGTGTACTCTGCAAATTAAAAGTGCTGTTATAAATTATTAATGTTGTACAAAGACAGAACAATTATTATTAATAATTCATGAAGTCCGGTATAATCTTTTTTTCACTGTATCATCATAGGAAGCATATGAGATAGGTCCTCCAATTCCTGTCTTGTCCAAGAGTGCAGAGATCTGAAAACAGATCTTACGAGTCCTGTACTATTTACCATGCCATGCCATGTGTGGCCTCAAAATCAAATGTCATGAGAATCACTGAGCCACAAAGACACAGGTTACTATGGGCAAGAATATTATCAGTGTACACTAACAAAGCTGTTTACAGACAAAACTATGTATTGTGGCAACATTTCCACAAGAAGAAGAAGTGTGTGTACAGTAAGATCTCAGCTATGCATGTTTTATTATTGTGTCTCTCTTCTTGGATTCTACGCAGCAATACGCATAATGGTAGCACTAAATGCAATACAGCTTCATCAAAAATTAGATAAGCATTTAAGAACATTGTTCAGTTAATGTTTATTTTATATACATAAAGTTTGCTGGCACTCCTACTAATGCTTGCTGCAATAAAATGAACCCTGTGCTGCTATATATTCTCTCTCACGGGCTGTTAGCTGAAGTACTGTAAGATGTAGCTTTTGAATCATGTTGCTCTTTTTAACATCAGCACCATTATGTGCACCCCCTCTTGCTTTTTCGGATAAATACTTTCATCTGCTAGTTAGAAACAAACAAATGGTCCAGATTAAAAACCAGTAAGGTTTGGCGATCACCAAGAACACAGTTGATACAGCTAACGTTGCTCGAGAGAGTTTGGTTCAGTTGCTGGCATCACTAATAAGGTCAGGAATCTCAAGTGGAGTAATAAGGAATGAGCATTTGGGTTTTATTAGCCTTACCATGACATTATTTCTTCTGGCAGCTGTTCCAGAGAGAAGGAATTAAAGAAGCAGTTCCGTGCAGTGAATATGGCTAGCCCTGCAGGAGAGAGAACAGATTGGAACTGACAGGGCTTATTTAGGCAGGCAGGAGGTCATAGTGCCAACCCTGCCGTCTCGTTTTCAGCTTCAAAAGGTGTCATCACAAATGCCACCTAATGCAAAATGGCAAGAAGGGTGGAAATCCCCTCTAGTATGTGTCATTGGTACTAAATAAAACGTGGAGTAGTTACAGCAGTACAAATGCCATTGCTAGGCTAGGGTGATAGGTCGCCTTTCCCCACATGGGATCTAAAGTGAATTCTATCTAGCCCAGGAAGATGGCAGTCAACCACAGGAGATAAAATATAGCATGCAAGACTTTTTCTTCTGTTGCCCATGCAAAGACAGAGAGCCAGATTCCTATTATTTATACCTGACTTGGCTAATCCTGGGTTGAGAGCAATCGGATAAGAACAAGCAATTCATTTTCTAATGGGCTTCCTAAAATGCCTTCCCCAAAGGTGTGGGTAAAACGTTGAGCAAAACATGAATGTGTTGTATTTCAAAAGTGATATCTGCTAAGATACCTGGTCAACTACCACCAATGTGCTCCTGTTATTGTACTCCAGCCTTGACCCTGACATTAGCGAGTAAGGTCATCTTTTATTAACCGGATGTAGATAGTAAGAAGGACCTAGTATGACTTTTATTTCCAGCAAGTACAGCCATTATCCACAAGAACCCTTTTTTGTTACACAGGATCAAAAGCCTGCTCAGTCTTTGCTATTTCTATGAGTGGTGTCTGGTTCATCAAAGCTGCGATGTCAGAGCCTTTCTCTTAACAGTATAAAAATCCTCAGGTTTGGGCAGTCAGGGACCCCCACCCTCCTCTTCCCAGAGGCATGGGGCTTTGCTGCTGAAATCACTGGTTGCCTTACCCTCCAAGGATAAGGTACCAGAGTGCTGCTGAAATCACTCAATAAGTGTCTTCAGACAGGTGGATTTTCACATTTCCCTACCATTGCTATGTCTCCTGCTTCTGTCCCACAACACTGACGGTGTCTTTACACAGGGGGAGAAAGAATAAGCAGCAACGACCACATGGCCCTTTCAGGGGCCATTTATATCACACTGCTTTTCCTGCACACAGCAGGAAATGGTGGCACATTCTGTTTTGTTTTGCTTTAAAGATGGATTAAAAGGGTCTATTTTGCGACAGAAAAATGAGCGGAAGGAGCGAGAGGCGCATGGGAGGTGGACGTCATCATCTAAAGGACGTGTGAACATCTGTAAGTGGGCAGTAGCGAGCATGCAATAAAATGCTTGTCTGGTGATGCTCAATGTCTCTTGACTCAGAGGAAAGGCTCCATGCTGAAATCACTGAAGGACTAGCCTCCTTTCCGCTAAAATCACTGTGTTCCATGCTTGCCAGAGCAAGGTCCTACCAGTGGGTGTCTTGCCTCCCATAGTCAAGGTTTCCTGCTTTCATTCCTCTTCACTTAAGACCAGGAGTTGCAACACTCACTATTTTTTGTCTGCAGGAAAGGGCTTCAGCCCAATGAAAGGAATATTGCTTTTGAAGGTTCTCAGTAGAAATTGTAGCCTCTATGCACTCCCCACGCACCCACCCCTGCTTTCTCTGTGTGCTTCACGCCTTTAGGGGACTCCTTCTCATAGTCTTGAAAACTACTTTTACGCCTGGAGCTCAGCTTTTGAAGGCATTGTCTGGTTTAAAGTCTGGTTTAAAGTCAAAAGAAACAAAAGGAGGGAGAGCAGAGCAATGAAGGTGCCCATCAAGACTTAGCACCTGGACAGCAGACTGAGCAGGCACAGGTACCACCTGGTCAGTAGGGATGGGTGAGAAATTCATTGCAATCTTGAGAAGAATTTGCCCAAATTTCTTCATATTTGGGATGGAAAGAGTTTGAGATTTTTTTTAAAAAAAAGTGAAGAAACTAAACCTGACAGATTCATCCATCCCTACACATCAGTCTTCTCCACTTTCATGAGATATATTGTGTTTCTATTTAAATTATAGTAATTACTTCTAAATTTGCACTTATACATACGAATTTGCATATGAAAATATTATGCAAATTGCTGTCCTCTTTTGTCCTCTTTCTTGGTGCTGCAATTCCTCTTTTTTGGCCATGTGTAAGTGGCTACCCTAATTATAACACCCATTTAACTTCCAGTTCTTCATCATGGCCCTAGATGTTTTAGTGACTAACAGTGCAATTCTGTACCCATCTACTGAGATGTGTATAGGATTACAGCCTAAGGCACAAAATCCAAATGGTGCCCATATGATAGTAAAAGTACAATTATATAGATAATTTACTGCCCTTTAATGCTAATAACTTCCCACTTTTGTGGGGTCATTTTACCCTGCTTTAGCAGTACTAGTTCTGCACTATCAAATATATATATAGGAGTTTACACATTTTTTTTTCTTACATTTGTCTGCAATCTATGTTAAGATAACCTGTCAGTATTCAGTTGCTCTTGGTCATGTTTAATCACACACAATGCTATAACCCTGGTTATTGAACCTTAAATGGAATGTGATTTTATTTTTACTCATGTCAGCACCCTCACAGTATCCATATATGTATGAATTGGATTGGTATCTCACCACTGGAAGGAAATAAATAAGTTTGTTTTAAGTGGATATTGTGGTTTTCATGCTTTTGATGGTTTTAAATTTTTATATTTGGTTTTTAATGTTCACTGTTTTTAACTTTTGTAAACTGCCCAGAGAGCTTTGGCTATGGAGCAGTATATAAATGTAATAAATAAATAAATAAATAAATAAGAACAATGCAGTGCTTCAAAGTCAGTTTGGCTTTGGACCACAAGGAAATGCTACCTACTCTTTTGTTTCCTTTTTCTTTCTTTCCCTCAGCTATTTTTGAATACATGTAATATGGCGGGAGTTGATAGAAGGGCAACAAAATGTTTCTTTTGACCACTTAAGGCTGAGCTCTTCTCTTCACACACCCCGATCCTAATGTCTTGACTTAAAATTATGGAGTGAATTGATCAAGGCCTACCCAAGCATTGCCTGTCCCTTTAAAACTTCACAAGACCAAGGACATTTCTTCAAAGCCAAACTAGCACAGTTCAGTTGAAATCCACAAGGCAAGGCTTGGATGCTAAAAACAATTGTCCAGCATGATAGCCAGGTAATAGTCTCACTTTTCACCTCTTCTCCAACCTAGGCAAAACAATAATTGCCCAGCAGCACCCATCTCCAAAGGTTTTCCTGAGTACATGGCCTTCCTCATATTGGCTCAATCTTCCTTCAGTTAGCTACCCTACCACTATCCAAGATATTGTTTAGATTATATGGTTCGTCATCTTGGTCTTCTTCTTTTTCTGCATTATAACCAACTAGAAGATCCACGCCTTTCCAGGATGTAAGTGTTGAACTTTTTTGCTTTCTCAAAATTAGTACTATCTAGATGGTTAATTTATGTTTTATTGTACTCTGCTTACCTCTACTTTTGTGAACCGCCCAGAGAGCGTCGGCTATGGGGTGGTATACAAATGATAATAATAATAATAATAATAATAATAATAATAATAATAATAATAATAATTTCTATTACTTTATCTTTGTAATTAAACCTTTACATTTTGGAATACTGGAGGTTTATGGGTTCATTTAGAATACTGTACTTTATCTCCAATGAGCCTTGGTGTTCTGGCTGCATGTTGGTTTGGGAAGATGAAGAATCTGGAGAGGATGGGCTGACTCTTCCTTCCAGGGATGCCTGGGAAGAGTTTGTTGGCAGTTTACCATTCCCAGGATAACACCCCCAGGACTGTGGATTTTCTTGTAATCCATCATCCAAGGGATTTATGAAAAGGGTAGTGGCAGAAATCCCTAAAGATTAGAGGCATGGGTCATTTCTCAGGGACACTGCATATGACCACTATGATGGAGAAATTCTTTTTAGCCATTAAGGACAAGCTCTTCTCTTAACACAGCCTGACACCAATGTCATAATTTTGAAGCAACTCTCATTTAAATTAATGGAGCTAACTTCCAAACCAATGAATTAAGGTAGTAATGAACTAAGTATTAGAAAATGCACTATGGCTAATTTGCCATACTCCCAGGAAAGTGATCTACAATATTATCTGCAATAAGTGATCTTGTATACTACTACTACTACTACTACTACTACTACTACTACTACTAATAATAATAATAATAAAGTTTTTTTTATCATGCCCTGGTTTAATTCAACTGATAACTGATGTGAATATTTCCTAACCAACAGATGCTTTGGGGACTTGATTGGGAAAGTATTTGAATATACTGTGCTATTGCTGTGAAATTTAAGGAAAAGATGTCTTTAACCATATGTCTTCAATCCCTCTGGCATCAGTAGACTTTATATCCTATATCTGGAGCTACTTCAGTAATTTTAATCAGGGTCCGCAATGACTCCAGACCACTTATCTCTAATTTACCATACTTAGTTTCATGCATCTCCCCAAAAGAAATGTATTTTCCTGACTTAATTTCATTCCATGCTTAACGAACGTCACTGATTAGTTTTTTTGGCAGTTGCAGCAAAATGAATACTGATATGCCACATATCTTTAATAATATTTAAGTTTATTGAGAAATAGAATTTGAACAGTCACTATGAATCATTGGGACAGCAAAGGAGTCATAAAGACAGTTTCATACTTGAAAATTCTCTCTCTTTTCCTTAAGAATAATGAACCATAGAATGGATTGGCAACTAGTGGTCTATAAACCAAATTTAGTCCACTGAAAGATGCTGATTGATCTCTAAGCCAAAAGATCCATTCTTCTGCTACTCACTAGGCACTACCACTTTTCCTTTTTACTTTCCCCCATTTCCCTCTACTCATCCCAGCCCTGAGGAATTGTGATACCTTCTCCTCTTCCTCTTTCCTCATGCTCAGGTAGGAGCAATGGTCAAGAGTGCATTTTACCAACTTCACCAGGCATGCCAGCTGTGCTTTTCCTGAAGAAGACAGACATGGCCTCCATTATTTATGCTCTTGTCATTGCCTGGTTGGATTACTGTAATGAGGACTGTATGGGGCTGCCCTTGAAGACAGACTTCATAGTGCTGCACATAGCTGCTAAGGTTTCATCCACGGTTAAGAGTACAGATTGTGTTATGTTTTAATTGTATCAAGTGTGCTCCTTAGCAATTCCAGGACTCAATTGAAGGTACTTGGTTTGACCTTTAGTGTGCAATCTCATGCAAGTTTAGACAGAAAAAAACATTTGACAACTCCTAGCATTCTCCAGCCAGCACTGCTGTCTGGGGAATGCTGGGAATTGTAGCAGTTCGTTCTTTCTAAAGATGCATGGGACTGCGCCCTTAGAATCTTAAATGTTTGGGGACTGGAGTATCTCTGGCACTTTCCATATGAACCTTTCTATGAATTCCATTCCCCTACAGAGGTTCTTCATGTTTCTCTGCCATTGGAATTGGCTTTTTTTTATTTTATTCCCAGATTATAGAACAGAACAGCTTCCTTTGAGTGGTCCAGGTGGTCCCATCATTGCCATTTTTAGATGGGCAGTGAAAGTTATATTGTTCCAGCTATGTTTTATAGAATTGTTTGTCTATTTGAAAGATTATCTTGGTCTGCTGCAATTTGTCATTTTGACGCTGTTTTTATTGTGTATTTTAAAAATCTCATCTATTTTCACATTGAGTATATCTTATAAGATATACATTAATTAATAGTGCAGCCCTATGAATATCTACTAAGACTTAAGTCAGACTGAGTTCAATCAAACTTACTCCCATGTAAGTATGTATAGGATTGCAGCCTGAAGTACAAAAAGAGATGTTCAAGATCAGTGCCATTTTGAGGATTTGGAGCAAGACGTGCTCAGTGGGCAAGACACACTCATTTCTGGATTGAGTCAGGCCAACAGAGCTTTCTCATGTGAGCTCGATTACCTGCCCCATTCCAAAAATGAGCATTTCTGTTCATTTTCAGTTGCTCCCCAGAGCGCTAAATCTCCCACGTGCAAGCAGAGGGTCTTTCTTGCAGAATGGAATTGGCAGGGTCATAGTGCCCCACTGGATACTGCCCTGGTGATTCTGTCCAAATTATGACCCGGGAGGAACTCTCACAACACCACCCTGCTTCTATTCCAAATACGTACTGGGCTCTGTTTCCCTTAGTTAGACAACTCTGTGTTATAACACAGCTCTAAATCTGCTGAAGCCAAGCCTCAGATCTGGTGCCCAATAGGTCCACCTGAACAAGTGTTGATGTCTCCAGTCTGCGTCCCAGTCCTGAAAGGACTTATTGCTCCAAAAATATGCAGACATCCATCTGAACCCTCATGGGAAGGATCTGAATCTTCATGGGGAAATCCAACTTAAAAAAATATATTATCAAGTGCTCTAATTTAATGCTGGCTGGGGAATGCAGGGAGCTGTAGGACTTTTTCCATTTAAAAATGCATACGATTGTGCTAGGGTGACCATATGGAAAGGAGGACAGAGATCCTGTATCTTTAACAGTTGTATAGAAAAGGGAATTTGAGCAGGTGTCATTTGTATGCATGCAGCACCTGGGGCAATTCCCTCTTCATCACAACAGTTAAAGCCACAGGAGTCCTGCCCTCTTTTGCATCTGGTAACTCTAGTTTAGCTCCTGCAGCTTTAACTGTTGTGATAAAGAGAGAATTTCATCAGGTGCTGCATGCATACAAATGACACCTGGGGCACATCTACATGAAGGGTTTTCCCTGGGGTTGCTTTGCAGTAGTGGCATGTCATCTACATGATGCAGCTGCTATTGTGAAGCCATCTGGGGGCAAACCCCTGAAACTCCACTGAAAAAAAGTTGGGCACTTACCCCAACTTTTTTGGCAGAGAAGGCTTGTTACAGCCCATGGCGCGCCCTGAATGGTTGCCATGGGCTGGACAGGGAAGGGGGTGGACTGCAGGAGCTCGGGAGAGCCCTGTGCTCCTTGGAAAATAATAATAATAATAATAATAATAATAATAATAATAATAATAATAATGGGAGGAGAGGAATGGGCCCCGCACCACTTTAAAAAATAAAAAATGTGGGGAGAAGAGGAACAGTGCCCATTCTCCCCCTTTGCTTTTTTTAAAAATATTATCTGTATCTGCACAGCTGCACAGATACAGATAATACAAATTAAGAAAAGAGGGGCAGAACAGGCAGCCAGAGGAAGATGAGGGGGTTCGGGCACCTGGCATCCCTCCCCTCATCCTCTGGCTGCCTCCTTCCTGCCCCCTCATTCCTTTCCCCCGCAGTGCCAGGGTGAAAGTTTGCACTTGCGTTCCTTCCCATGCAGATGCCAGGAAGGAACGCAAGTGTGTTAGCAAGACGTCTCGTGGTGCCAACATGGGGGCCTGCTGAAATTCCCTTTTCAGTGCAACTGTTAAAGATACAGGAGTCCTGTCCTCCTTTCCATATGGTCACCCTAGATTGTGCTATAAGGATGCAATCCCATGCATACTTATCTGAACTCAGTATAGAATTATACTGTGCAAACTTATATCCTTTCACCTGGGAGTAAACCACGTTACTTCCTTCTGATAGACATGTATAGGAGTGTGCTGTAAATTCTCTAATTTATTGTCTGTACTTCACAGGATACAGTTGAGTTCTATGAACTATCTGAAAATAATGATGGTTTAAAACAAAACAAACCTCAGAGCCCACATGGCTTCATGATTCCAAAAATGCATAATACAAAAGTGTCACGTAATATTATCAAAACTTGTATTAGTTTGTTTTCAATTCATTTCTGTGAACTTGCCATCTGAGAAATTGAAAGCATCAAGCAGTGGGGCATTTCATACTGAGAGACCTCAGCAAGAGTGCATGTCCATTATAAAACCTCCATTCCCACCGCTACTAGTGTATGCGACGCTTGGATTTGGCCAAGGCTTTCATTTCAATGCACCACAGGCTACTAACCAAACGCTGCAGTTCTTCTTATGTGAGCATATATTTTCCATTGCATGCTACTAATACATAAATTTTTCGTTTTGTCTCTGTGTGCTGTACAGAACTATACGCTAGTGCCCTCCCCCTCAAATTTAAGCATAATGAAAGAGGGAACCTTTCAAAAACAGAAAGCGGATTTCTGTATGTGTCCCTGAAGGCTGCAGTGCTGATGTGAAAAACACCAGAATGTGGAATATTAAATGACTCTGGTCTCTTCACTTTTTCCAAACGAGGCAAACATCCATGATATCTTCAATTAGGCATTCCCATTAAAAGAAGAAGAAGAAGCTTCAAATGCATTTGTCTTTGTTCACTGGGAAGTTGTTCCAAACCAATATCTTTTTGAGACAGGGAGCATCATCAGATGGGTGGATTTTCATGTTTCCTACCATCGCTATGGCCTCCTGTTGCTGTCCCATGATAGCAATGGTCTCTTTACATGGGGAGAGAAAGAGGAAGCAGCAACGGCCACATGGCACATTCAGGGGCTGTTTATATCGCACTGCTTTTCCTGCACACAGCAGGAAATGGTGGGACATTCCTTAAAAAAAAAAAAGATAGATTAAAAGGGATCTATTTTGTGATGGAAAAATGAGCAGAAGGGGCAGGAAATGTGTGGGAGGCAGATGGCATCATCTAAAGGATGTGTGAACATCCGTAAGTGGACAGTAGTAAGGGTGCCATAAAATGCTCATCTGATGACACTCAGGGTGATCAGATCTGTAAATAGGGTTCCAAATGTAGCCACAACATAGATGCAGATATAAACATTCCGGCAGTGATGGGCACTACCTACATTTAAATCCATTGAACAACGAACTACTCCCTAAAAAATAGCTTAACTACTAGTTAAGCTACATTTTCATAAACATAGTTGAAACTACTTTGGCAACTACTTTGAAGCAACTAGGTCAACTATTCTTGTAGAACTATTTCTCTCCCCGCCCTGAAGACAATACAGACAGAACACCAATGTGCCATGTACAGGAACAAATACATTGCATGACAAACAAATGACCTCAGATGACATAAACATGAGGAGTTATGCTGCCGCATAGCACTAGTTAGGTAAAATAAGTAAATACAGTGCAATACATGCATTAAGGATATATAGCATTTAAAGGATATTCTAGAAGACATTGGCCTCATGTTACAGGTGGTGAACAATGAAGTCCTATTCAGGCTTTATTAGTTCATAGGATGAAGAAAGTAAGAAAAGCTGTGCTGGATCAGACCAGGGTCCATCTAGTCCAGCATTCTGTTCACTTAGTGGCCAACCAGCTGCCCACAAGCAACTGGTTGTAGGAAACCTGCAAGCAGGACATGAGTTCAACTCCACCCCTTCCCCCCCACATACACTATATCATGTGAGGGAGACAGCAGAGTTACATTCAATTTCCCTATCCCCACCATTGCAGCCCCCTTGAGCCCAACCCTGCCATGTATACATCCGGACAAGGTCTATAGTGGGGAGTCTGTTTTATAGTTGTAGGTTCTCTGCATGATTTAGAGTCCTGCTCAGAATGACACCCTCCTGCCTCACACACTCAATTCTCCATGATATCATATCAACTATCAGCTTTGGAGCAGGACACCTCTCCAGTGTCCTTGAAGGGCTCACCTTTTAGTTTCCTTCATCTTCTCCAAATTAGCAAGCATGGCCAACTGGGGGAAAAATGTGTTCCTTGAGACGTTCATTGCACTGAGCAAATGATCCAAATTTGTTCAATGCAATGAATATCCAAATTAACCAGCAGGCACTTAGTTATACACATGACATTCTGATTCTGTGCAATACATTGGATAGCCTCCATACCCCTATTAGCTTTCTAGCTTCTTAAGTACTTTTGCCTTTAAGGCTTCATTTTAATTAATGAAGAGAGATGTTGTGGCCGCCATTTATGCAACTTGGAAAATAAACAATTTCCAATAATGGAGGCTCTAGCCAAATGACCATCCCTATTGACAAAGCTGTTACCATAGTTATAGTTATGCATGTTTGTGAAACGGCCTTAGTGCAGGGCTGCAAAATCTGAGGCCTGGGGGCCAATAGAGGCTGGTGGCTCTGATGCCATTGGGGCTGTGAATCCGCTCTAGGGCCTAATCAACACCAAGCAGGATATTGCACTATGAAAGTGGTATGAAAGCAGTATATAAAAGTTAGGAGCCACACTCCTGCTTTATAGCAGTACTGAAGTGCACTGACAACTGTTGGGCCTATTGACACATACCATACACCACTTTCATAGTGCAATATTCTGCTTGGTGTAGATTCAGAAACAAGCAGAATGCTAAAGGAGTTTTCTGATGTACTGAACCTTCAGTACTATGGACAGCTCCCATACAGATCCCTTAAGCTGAAAGCCATGGTGGATTTCCAGCCCATGACAGAAGAGCCACCAGCCTCCATTACTGGGGGCCAAATCCAGACAACGTGGAGCTCCTATCTAGTCCTCAGGTGTTCTCCAGATGGCTATGCCCCTTCACCTTGCTCCCCAACCCCCTTTTCCCCAACCATCTATCGTAGTGTTTTCCCAGATTTTGCAGTTTTTTCTCTATTCTAAACTCTTGAAATGCCTCTCCTAAGATATAGTTAGTTCATAAGAGTTCAAAGCTAAAATATGCTGATATTTCTGGCTGTGCCCCTTTTGCCTTTGGCTTAACCCCCTTATGCCTCTGGCCACACCCACTACTGGAATGCAGACCCCACCCTGAGCTCCTCCAAAATGGAATTCAGCCCTCTGGCTGAAAGAATGTCAACACCTGGGCTTTAATGCTTAGCCTCCTCAGCATTATATTGTTGCTGAACTTGCAGCCTCACCTACCTTTGTCTTGACGTGTTGCTGGTGCAGTGATGCTTCTTTGCTGGATCTCCCCTGTGTTCATGAACTGAGGTTACCTCACAAGCTACCTTTAAATATAAACCTGTAGCTAGTCTCCTTTTCCTCCATTTCTCTTGAAATTCCGATAATTAGCGTTAGAGGGACAGAGGGTTTTTTTCTAAAGAAGTCAGATCTTTACTTATGAAATGCTTGGATGATTTTAGAAGAATCAGAAACCTGTGCATAAGCATTCATGCAGTCAGGAGAATAAACAAAGCAGATGTTGCACTGCCCTCTGCTCAGTCAAGTCTGTTTGAAATTGCCTCATGGGAGAACGGTGTCAATGGTGCCTCTTTAAAACTCAAAGAAATGAGCTCTTTGGAAGAACTCCAAGCCCAGTATGAGACAGCACAGTGGCAACATTAACTCACAGTGTGTCTCAAATCTCCATGACGTATAAGGCATAACAAGTGCTTAAAAGTGGGGGAGGAATGGAACACTGTACGGTTTCCAGAATGTCAGGGCTCTTCTTGTCTCTTACAGTTCCCGAATGTAACAAACAAGATTTTGAAAAGAGCATCAGAGAGCTAAGGGCAGTCCTTGGGTTTGTGGGATCTTCTTGTTTGTTACTAGAACCCTGAGATCCACCAACTGATGCCTGGTGGAATTAAATTCTGAGCCCAGGTGGACCAGAACTCAAATGAGCTCCTTCCACAGAAAAATCCACTCCCTCGCTATCTCAAACTTTCTTCATCTCAGCTGTACAATTTATGACATGACAGGGTCATTTTGTTGCTTCTATTATTAAGTAATTGGGAGTCAGAAATCTTTTACTGATATACTACAGATAGCAATGGGAGAACCAGTGAAGCTTGAGCTCATCAAGGTTTTCCAGTTTCATCCTCAAAGCTCATTTCACCTTGTTCCCATTCCTAAATGCAAGAGTCCTTTTGTTTTCCTTAGAATGGGAAAAGTGAGCATTTTCAGATAGGAAAAGTGAGCATTTAAATCACCCACACCCAAATGTGCACAAGCGCAAGAATGTCCAATCTTTGCATGGAAAAATGTGATCATGTTTGGGGTTGTGAGCAGGACATGTTCTGCTGTTTCGAACTGAATCAAAATACTCATACATCTCTAACTGCAGATCATCCAGAGACTTGCGACCAGATCCAGATCTACTTTCTGCCTATTACCCAGCCCTGATTCTTCACCAGCCCATGCAGCAGATGCAGGACCTGTTGTATGATACAAGCTGCATGGTCTGCATCAGGATTGGGTCTACAGCTCTCATAAGGCCTAGCCAGCACAGCTGATTTGAAGGCACTTGAAGCAGCCACCTTGCTGAAGCTGAGCAGGTCTGGATCTGATCAATGCTTGGTGTTTAGAACACTGAAAATCCCAACTAGCCACCTTGGATTCCATGCTGGAAGAAAGTTGGGATAAAAATGTAATAGTGAATGAATGAATGAATGAATGAATTAAAATAATGAATGATGGGTGTTGTAGGCCAAAACACCTGGAGGGCCACAAGTTGCCCATGCTGTTCTGCAAGGGCAACTGTGGATGGGCCACAATCTTGAAACTGCAATCTGTCACAAGTGTCACATTGCAATATTTTTAGTAATGTTAATTCCTGCAGGCAATTTCACACATTTTGAGAAAACAAATCAGGGTTTACCAGTTTATCTTTTACATAGCTAATACTGATTCTCTGATGATACATATATGGGACACCTCTCTAAACACATTTTGGTCAATGTATATGTTACATTTTGAAACATCAACTGAAAATCTCTTAGGCGTACAACTAAAAAAGGTAATAGGTGAAAAAAATAGGGATTTTTGGATGTATGATTAATGCAGGAAAAGAACTCTGTACAGATGTACCCCAAATCTTGATTGTTGCATTCATGCATTGTGATTTTGCTTGGGTATGTTTAAATGAGTGAGGATGGACTTAACATTGCAGTGCCAAAGAAACTGATCAATTGAAGATGCTGTAGCAACTAGGCCTGCTGAAGATGCAGACAAGCTTGGTCTCGGAAGCTTCTGTTGCATCCTTTAATGTCGTAGTGCTCATTATAAGAACAGACCACTACCATGAGTTGGCACCCATGTTTCATCAGCTTTCTAACATTGAAAATAACAATAGCAGCACATTAACAACAACAGGTTTTGGATAATAATCATTCATTAAGGATTCAGATCATCATCATCATCATCATCATCATCATCATCATCTAAATATTGCAGCATTACAACTAACCAGGGTGAGACAAAACTGAAGAACTTCCAAAATAACCCAGTGGAAAAGAAAGAGCAACTCTCAGGATTTAGAAAAATAAAGTTTTATTTATTATTATTATTATTTATTTATATAGCACCATCAATGTACATGGTACATATTTATTCCTCAAGATATATTTTTTTGCGGGGAGATCCCTGCAGGCTATTTATTAATTCTAACCCCTGAAGAAAGCCCCAAAGTCTATGCCACAGAAACACATTGCACTATTTTGAAGAATAAAATTTTATTTTTCTACATCCAGAGACATGTTTTTGGTTTTCGATTGTAGTGTTAAAAGTAACAGAAAAGAACATGGAGTCTGACAAATGATGCCTGAAAAATGGTCAGAATGATGGTGAAGTGGCAAGAAGAACCATCCAGAGAATCACTGAAGGACAATAAAAAGAAGAGCGAATCACAAAGCCTTCTGGGCTCAAATGACCTATGGTTCACTGGCTGACAGATGACTGCTCACAGTGGAATCAGAGGCAGAGACACTTTGCCCTGCAAAACGTGTGTCATTTGCCACAGGAGTATACTGTGGCACTGAGCAATAACACTCAGAGAGATAAGTATCTTAAACAAGTCAGTTTGTTGCTCAACTGCATGTGAAAAGCGGGGAGGTCTTTGCCAGCTTTCTATCCTGTAAAGAAGGAGAAATGTACTTAGCTGCACCAGAATCTATTTACTTCAGGGCCAAAATAGGTGTGGTGTTTATTTTGTGAAAGCTCACCCATAATACTAGTACCCAGGGTCATCCCATGAAGTTGATTGGTGGGAGATTCTGGACAGATAAAATGAAACCCTTCTTCACACAGTGCATAGTTAAACTATGGAATTCACTACCTCAAGATGTAGTGATGGCCACCAATTTGGATGACTTTAGAAGGGAGTTGGATATATTCCTGGAAGAGAAGGCTGTCAATGGCTATTAGTAGGGATGTGCTCCGCTCCGATTAGGAGCGTAGAAGCAGTAGCGGATTGGCCTGCTCCGCCTTACCCAGAGGCGGAGTAGGAGCGGACCGCGGACCCCCTAGAAGCAAGGCGAAGAGAAGCGCCCATTTTTCGGAGCTCCGAGTTCAGGCGGAGCGCTCCGGTCGCCATCTTGAAAACATTTCGCCATAGGATTGAATTGCGGCAAATAATCGCGCATAACTACGTTGTTTTTGAAGCTATCATTCTGAAAATTCTTGTGCACAGAGAGTCGTGGATGGGGCTCATTTTGAGACCACTCTCACCTCTCTGCGTTGTCTGGGTCGCGTGCTATATTTTTGTGAAAATCGGGTCAACCGCGCGGCTCAAACGGCGTTTTCGGCTTTTCGCCCATAGGATTGCATTGAGGGAAAGAATCGGGGATAACTGGGGGGGGGGTTAAGCTATCATTCTGAAAATTCTTGTGCACAGAGAGTCGTGGATGGGGGTCATTTTGAGACCACTCTCAACTTTCTGCATCGTACGGGTCGCGGGCTATATTTTTGTGAAAATCGGGTCAACCGCGCGGCTCAAACTGCGTTTTCGGCTTTTCGCCCATAGGATTGCATTGAGGGAAAGAATCGGGGATAACTGGGGGGGGGTTTAAGCTATCATTCTGAAAATTCTTGTGCACAGAGAGTGGTGGATGGGGGTCATTTTGAGACCACTCTCAACTTTCTGCATCGTACGGGTCACGGGCTAGAAGTTTTTAAAAAATCGGCGGGAAAAATACCTTTTTCAAAGGGCTGAGGGGCAGAGTCAGCTCCAGGTCATGATGATCCCAAAGTTGGAGGAGGGCATAGGCAAAACAGGTAACTTGGGATTCTGGGAAACTTCTCTTTCTTCATCTGAACGGGCTTTTCCCCATGTTTTTTAACACAGTAGCCCCACCAAATGCACAAACACAACCTGAAATCATATACTAAGCCAAGAATAAGAGATAGAAACACAGCACTGCTCCCCACCCTAACCTTGGTGAACAACTGAATAGATGTGGTGCAAGGGGATGAGCTCCCCTAGGGCATCTCATCGTGGACGTGCCCCCACTCTCTCCTGCACTGGAAGGCCATTAGAGCCTTCCAAAGAGAGTAAAACGGTGGAGCAATGCCTATCATGAGTTGAAGTGAATGGTCACTTTTCAGTGGTGGAGCAATGCCTGTTATGAGTCGAAGTGAGCGTTTTACTTCTTCTCAGAGCTGTTGGTGGCTGTCAGTGTCTTGAACTGGCAGCTACTTCCCCCTCCCCCGGGCACGTCCCCCTATTGCTGGTAAAAGACAGATATAGCCTTTTTAAAAAAATTCTTCTTGCTGTTTATTGAGCAACACTGCTGCTTTTAATTCCACCCCTCCTTTGTTTATTGATTGATTTATTCCATTTTATATGCATTACTGGCTTATCCTTGGCTCACTTCCTTATGCCCCCAGAAATGCCAGCTGCATGCCTGCCTTCCCTCCCTCCTCCCCTGCCCACCTCGCAGGGATGTTGTGTGTGGGGTGCCCGATTTTCAAAAATTCGCCAAAAATCAGGGGATGATGGGATTGCTTTGAAACTTGGCGTGCGTGTGTATATCCCCATGAGGTGTCATGGTGCCAAACATGAGGTTTCTAACTTGAACAGAAAAAAAGTTGTATAATTTTTTAGCTTTCAATGCAAGCCTATGGGGGGGAAATGGAGCTCCGGATCCGGATCCGGAGCTCCGAGCGGAGCGGAGCGGAAGTGGGCGGAGCGGGGGCAGGGCGGAGCAGCCCGATCCGGAAAATGGCGGATCTGCAAGTGAAGCGGAGCGGGGGGTCCGTGCACACCCCTAGCTATTAGTACTAGAGCCAGTGTGGTGTAGTGGCTAAGGTGTTGGACTGGGATTCAGGAGATCGGGGTTCTAGTCCCCACTCGGCCATGGAAACCCACTGGGTGACTTTGGTCCAGTCACAGACTCTCAGCCTAACTTACCTCACAGGGTTGTTATTGTGAGAATAAAATGGAGGGGAGGAGGGTTATGTATGCCACCTTGGGTTCCTTGGAGGAAAAAAGGCAGGATATAAATGTAATAAATAAATAAATAAATAGTCCTGATGGCTATGTGCTACCTCCAATACCAGAGGAAGTAAGCCTATTTGTACCAGTTGCTGGGGAACATGGGTGTGAGGGTGCTGTTACACCATATCCTGCTTGTGGGACCCTGGTCGACAGCTGGTTGGCCACCATATAAACAAAGTGCTGGACTAGATAAACCCTTCATCGGATCCAGCATGGCACTTCTTATGTTAACTAATATATGTAAATAGCCAAAAAATAAAATAAAATAATGAAAACTGTGATGCTAAATTAATAATGCATCCCCAGGAGCAGCTTTTAGGGCTGATCTGTAGCCTGAAGGATTCACAGCATAGATTCCTTTCCATGCTGGCTCCTTGTATGACTTGTGTGGTAGCAGAATGCTCCAATCTGGATCACACAGTTTGCAGTTTGCACAGAATTCTCTAGGCAATGGTGTGTGTACTGTTACCCAGAGGTCAAGCACATTCCACAAACACAGGTGATGAGAGGGGTTCCATGTGGTTCCACGTCATAGAAAACTGTTGAAGCTATATATCTGAGGTATACTTCTTTATATGTCTGAAGTATACCTCACCTTCCTCTCTAATTGTATTGGGCATGGTGTGGAAAAGCAGTTCCCAGACATGCTAACAGCATAGAAATGGTCCTCCTTTTAAAACGCGGGGGTAGAATAAAAAGAAAATTGGGGGGGTGGAGCGACAATTTGCTATTAAATTCCTTTTATTAGGGAAGGTACTTGAGAGGGTTGTGGTGGAGCAACTGCAGGCACTCTTGGAGGATACTGATTACCTAGACCCATTCCAGTCTGGGTTCCGATCTGGTTATGGGACTGAATCAGCCTTGGTCGCCCTGATGGATGACCTTTATCGAGAGAGGGACAGGGGGAATGTAACCCTGTTAATCCTGCTCGATCTCTCATCGGCTTTTGATACCATTGATCGTGGTATCCTCCTGGATCGACTCCGTGGGATGGGCATCGGAGGCACTGTGTTACAGTGGTTCCGGTCCTACCTATGGGGTTGTTTTCAGAGAGTAGCATTGGGTGACCAGTCCTCAGCCCCTTGGCAATTGAGCTGTGGAGTGCCGCAGGTCACCATCTTGTTCCCAATGTTATTTAACATCTATATGAAGCCATTGGGAGTGGTCATTAGGGGATTTGGAGCTAAATGCTATCAATACGCTGATGACACGCAGCTCTATCTCCCTGTGACAACTGAATCAGGTGAGGCTGTACAGGTCTTGGACCAGTGCCTAGACTCAGTAATGGGCTGGATGAGGACCAGTAAACTGACACTGAATCCTGGCAAGATGGAAGCCCTGTGGGTGAGTGGTTCCCGAGTCTGGGAGACAGGCTCATTGCCTGTTCTGGATGGGGTTGCACTGCCTCTGAAAGTTCAGGTTCGTAGTTTGGGGGTATTCTTGGACCCATTTCTGTTGCTAGAAGCTCAAGTAGCCGGCATGGCTCAGAGTGCCTTTTACCAGCTTTGGTTGGTTCACCAACTACGGCCTCTCCTGGACAGGGATAGCTTGGCCACGGTGGTACGGGCATTGATAACCTCAAGATTGGATTACTGCAACACGCTCTATGTGGGGCTGCCCTTTAAGCTGCTCTGGAAGCTGGAGCTAGTGTAGAATGCTGCAGCTCGGCTGTTGTCTGGAGCTGCCCCTTTCCAGCATGTAACTCCTCTGCTGAGGGAACTGCACTGGCTGCCTATTCGCTACCAGGCCAGGTTTAAGGTTCTTGTACTTGTGTACAAAGCCCTAAACAACTTGGGACCAGGATACATGAGAAAGCGCCTTCTCCCCTACCAACCTGCCCAGTCACTGAGGTCATCTGAGGGCCTGCTCCTGGTGGTTCCACATAGATCCATCCTCTGATTGGAGTCCACCAGGGGAAGTGCCTTCAGCGTGGTGGCTCCTCTCCAGTGGAATTCCCTGCCTCTGGAGGTCAGGCAGGCTTCAACCTTGTACTCCTTTCGGTGCCTCCTGAAAACATCTTTATTCCAGAAAGCCTTTCCTTAATATGCAGCCTTGAGTCTCTGTATTTGTTTTTTTAAAATCTGTTTTAAGTGTTTTATTCTGTTTTTATTTTCATTTTATCTTGTACACCACTCCAAAATTTTTCAATGGGGAGTGGTATATAAATATTCTAAATAAATAAATAATATTAATAACAAATCTTTAATTATTAATTGTGCTTAAGAATAACAATATTCAAATTACAGATGCCCCTTAACACAGAACAAAAGTCATGATTATAAACAGGGAAATGGAAAATTAATTCAGTCTGCATGAGCATAAATCCCAGTGAACACAATGGGACTTCCCTTGGAATAAACAGGCAAAGAATGGGCACAGAATATCTATCACATACGTACGTACATCCAGAATTACTCAGAAGTATGTTCCATGAGTTTAATGTTATTTCCTCACTAGTAATTTGTTTAGGATTACAGCCTTAATGATATATCTTCAGACTTTATCCTAACTGCATATGTGGAAGGGAAAGAACCATATAATAAATGTAAAAATAAAACAAGCCATATCCATATAATCTTAAACTATGTACAGTAAACAACAGATTCTATAATAGGTATGAAAAGGCTGCTATACACTGCTGGGAACACAAACAGGAGGGTATTCTTGCACTCATGTCCTGTGCTTTAAAATCCAACAAGTTAGATATGCCTACATTTATATAGGGACTGCTCATTGCTTCTCATCTTTCTACTGTTAAGGGAATGAATTTAAAACATGAGATGGTTAGAGAAAATATCCTGGAGATCTGAAGGACATCAAAAATGACATAAGAATATTTTATATACTAGAAGTGCATTTCAGTGCGTTAAAACAACCTCAACATTTTGATTCCCCCCTTCCCCACCTTTCAGACCACGGGAAAAAAAGGTTTCATTCTGGGCTATTCCCCTCCCCGCCCAAAGACCTTCACCTTAGCCTGTAAGTACCCCCTTAAAAGCAGTAATTTAGGATGTAATGGTATTCATGTTTAGACAGAAAAATGCCCTACAAAAGTCTATGCTGGCTGGGAAATGCTGGGAGGTTTTTCTGTCTAAACACGCATAGGATTGTGCCCTTAACCTTCTTATGTCAGACCACACACCTCATCACCCTGCTTATAACTGTCAGTTAGGGCAATAAGCCTCTGATTTAGATAGATGGGCCTTATTAGAATGCAGAGTTAGTTCAGTACATTCCACTCTACATCTGCATGGTATTACACGCTTCATATATTGATAATGAAATATATACTACTGAATATCAAAGCCTTGTTCTGAAGTGTTAGTGGATTAAATCAAATCCATTCATTTAGTAGGACTGCTGCCCAAAAAACAAATGAACAAACAAAAGTCATTATGCTTTTTTTGGTGGTGGTGGGGTTTCATTGATCAACCCACTAAAACAAAATATTTTAGCACCATATGTGTAGGTAAGCCCATACATAATTTTAATGGCATTGTTCATAAACATAACAGAAAATTCTTCTGACTATTTGCATTTAAACTGCCTCATCTCAGTAGAGAAAAAGAAGGTTCCTCTGTAATCTCTGAAAGCCAGACGAGTAAAAATGAGAAGATGTTGTATAAATTAGAGTCTCTAGAAAAATGGACAAAAAGCCAGTTAAGGGTGCAATCCTATGCAAGTTTACATAGTAAGAAGTTGTTCAACTTCCAGAATTCCCCAGCCAGACAAGCTGTAGCTTAGAATCAGATAAGAATTCCTTTTTGGATAATTTTTGATGAAAATTGGGCAAAAGTCATGAAGTTCTTGAGTTCTTGGGCTAGAAGTTCTTAATATTTTGGCTGGAACTTGAGAATTTAAAAATCTGCATGCAGGGAAAAGGAACTTGCAATTGGCTTACATGGAGGAGGGAGCAAAGACGATTCTTGCCTTAAATATGTTGGTCTGAGACAGGGGGAAAAGGAATATTAGAAAAGGATGAAGAGCTTTGCTGGATCAGGCCAAAGGCCTAAACAGACCGTGCTATTTCTAAGGTGGCCAACAAGATGTCTATGGGAAGCCCAGAAGCAGGACACGAGCTCAAGAACCCTTCCTGCTCATGTTCCCCAGCAATGGATATTCAGAGGCATACTCCCTCCGAAATAAAGTAACATATAACCATTATGACTAGTAGCCATGACTAATAGCCTTATCTTCCATGACTTTGTCCAATCCCCTCTTAAAGCCATTCTAGTTGGTGCCCATCACTTCATCCTGTAGAAGCAAATGCCATAGTTCACCTGTGCACTGTGTGAAGAACTACTTCTTTTTCTCTGCCCTGAATCTGAATTTCACACCATTTAGCTTCATTGAATGGGCTTCATCCGATGCTGTTTTTCTCCCTCTCCTCTTTCTCTGCATCCTGCATGCTTTTATGCACCTCTATCATGTTCTCTGCTACATGCCTTTTTCTGAGCAACCTCCCACCCCCATACACACAAATGTCATAATCTTCCTTCATAGAAAAATTGCTCCAGCCCCTTGAACATGTTGCTTGCCCTTTTTCTGTATATTTTCCAGCTCTACTATATCTATTTTCTAGTGCAGTGACCAGAACTGAATGTAGAATTCCAATTGTGGTCACATCACAGATTTATATAATGGCATGATATTGGCAGTTCTATTTTTGATTTCTTTCTTAATGACCCCCGACAAGGAATTCATTTTCTTCACAGCAGCCGCACACTAAGTCAATGTTTTCATCGATCTATTCTGCACAATCCCAAGATCCTTTTCCTGGTCAATCACCACCAGCCCCAATATACATCACATTATACTTCCTTACATTGAACTGCATTTGCCATTTTAATGCCCATTCCTCCAGTTTGTAGAGATTGTTTCAGAGCTCTTCACGATCCATTTTTATTTTAAGCATCCTAAATAATATGGTCTCATCAACAAACCTGGTCACCTCACTGCTTAGCCCTAACTTTGGAGCATCTACGAACAATTTAAAAAGCACCTGTCCTGGGGGACCCCACTGATAACATCCCTCAATTACCAGAACTGTTTAGGATTTATTCCTCCTCCCTGTTTCCTTTCCTTTAACTGATAACTGACCCATAAGAGGAGCTCTATTGTTATCCCATGACTCCTAAGTTTGCTCAAGTGTCTTTGGTGATGGATTTCGTGAAAAGCATTTGGAAAGCCCAAATACTGGATCAATCCTATCCATGTGCTTTCTGACAATCTCAAAGAACTCTGAAAGGTAAACATGACAGAGCTTACTGTTGCAGCAACCATGTTGTGTCTTCTCCAGCAAGACATGCATTTTTGGCAGTTTACTGTGGAGTCTGAGGGTCATAGGGATGAGTAAATGTCCAGTTCTACTGGTGACAACTCAGTTGACAAAACATCTCAACGCAAAAATAGACATTACTTCATTTTTACTCCAGAGTAGGCATATGGGGCCTCCTCTTGTACAGGGCATTAGCATGAGATGTAGAGGAGCTTTAATGCTTTTCTGCCCATGGGTCCAACCCAGATTCCCCTCTCTTGGGCATAAAATAGCAAAAACAGAAGTCCATTTGCTTTATGGATCACTAGCAGCTACATCTTAAAATAATGTCTATTTCAGCCCTCAGCCCCAAAACAGTATCAAGTTTCTTAGGACTGTGCTCTGCCCATGGCTTCAAGACTAAACATTCAGGTTTGATATGCAGGAGGAATGCCTATGCATGCTATTATTTCCTACTCTCCTGTAAGCATGCATGTTCCTAACTTAGATCAGGACCACGGTGCTCTGGGAGGGGGATACCTTTTTCTTTCTTTCCCTCACTGGGGTGGGTGGGTTAGGATTTCTTGGGGTGGGGGACAGGTGGTGGGGGAGGTTTAACTCTCCCCTTCCAGAACACCAAGGTCCTAAATTAAGATAGTACATGCTCACAGGACTGTAGGAAAAACTAGCATGTTTACATGAACATTCACTTTAGCCCTTAATGGTGGATTAGCTTTCGTCTTAGGGTTGCCAGTGATCAGGATGGAATGGAGAAAAGTCTTTCTCTTCTCCTTTTCCTCCTACATATCAAATTTGGCAGGATTTGCTCAATCCTATATAAATTTCACTTATGCCTCATCTACACCTACCGCCCTTTCACAAAGGATGAGGGGTTGTTGTGAGTTTTCCCGCTTGTGTGATCAGTTCTCGTGGGGCACACATGAGGGAAGTTTCCCGCACATAAAGGACAGCCATTGCAAGACAATGTGTGCCCCCTGATGGCGCTTCTGCATGTGGATCAGGAGAAGTGGGCGGGGATACGCAGAAGATTAAGCTACAGGGCTTTTTTTATGAGTTGGAGGGATGTGCAAGAACACAAAACCACAGCTATGCATGGGGAGGATAGGAGGTCCAGCGATTATGCAATGCTGTGCAGAGATATGTTATAAAAAAAAAAAGTACACATGGTCAGTATCACAAAACGCCAATAGCCAATCAGAAACTGTGCTGAAAATGGCAGACAGTCCACTCTTGCACACCTCTGAAACCGCTGGACATGCCCCTGCCAGTGGGTTGCCTGTTCACTGAGCCAGGAGCTTGCTCCAAGCAACAACAGCTTTGCGAAAGGGGGCACACCAGTTGTGGATGTTGGGATTGTAGCAACAGAGTGGGAAGAACCCTTACAAAACCAGTCAGCCATTTCATGATTAACTGAGGGGTCGACCCAAGATCATAGCGGGATCAGCTGTGTGTCATGTGGCCTGGTAGGGACGGCTTCAATATCATGCTGGAATAAAGACAGCCAGTATGGTGTAGTGGCTGAAGTGTTGGACTGGGAGTCGGGAGACCGGGTTCTAATCCCCACATGACCATGAAAATCCACTGGGTAACTTTGGGCAAGTCACAGGCTCTCAGCCCAACTATGTTGTGAGGATAAAAATGGAGAGGAGGAGGATTATGTACACTGCCTTGGGTTCCTTGGAGGAAAAAAGGCAGGATATAAATGCAATAAATAAATAAATAAATAAATGCCTGGTATAGACATGCCCTTTGTTAGAGCAGTGACAGAAACATGGGGATTCGTCTAGCCTAGATAGGTGTGCTTTAGGAGTAGCATTCCATGTGTATTTATTTATTGCATTTCTATACCACCCAATAGCTGAAGCTCTCTGTTCGTTAATGTTCCATCAATATGGAGCTCTGATCTACTGGTGGATAAATCCCCTCCCCCCCCAAACACATGACTCAGGCTGTAATGAGTCAATTACAATGTCTGGAAGGGAATGGTATTCTGAGACCTAAGGATTGGACATAGCATCGTTGCAATTTGAAAAAGGGATCTCTGATACAGGATAATTAATTTTGACTGTTATACTAATACCTTATAAGACAAAACCTTTTTTCCTGCTTGTGCTTGCAATAAGATTCTTGAAATGGCTTGATTTAGTGAAACAACTCTAATGGATTAGATAGGCCCTTTTGTTAGCTAACAATCTTTATATGCGTCAGCCTCCAAATTTTAATTTGTTGCACATCCCTAGTGAAAAGGAAGACATGGGCGAAGGCAGGAAAGTTGCATTTGGGGCCAAAACAGACATTACTTGAAATTTGTGAGTAGCAGCTCCATCTTTTTATTTTTTCATTTTTCATTTAAAAGGATCCTGATCCAGATTGGAGTCTTTGCACCTACCTTAGAGTAAAAAGTGAGGTGGGGTAAAGGTGAAACTGCTAGACACAGAATTGAAGTAATGATTTGTCCCTTTGTCTAAGCAAGAGGATGAGCCATCCAATATATATCCTTGTTACAGCTCTACGCTGGTGCTACAATGTGGCAGTGGTGGAAGGTTTGGGCTTGCCTATTGGCCCTTAGGATTAGGGTTGCTTGAGGAATTTCAACTTTGCGCATTGTGATACAAACTGACCTGTGCAGTTCAGAACTAAGTTATCTATGGGCTTTTGCTCTTCCCAAAAATACATTTACTGTGCAATCTTATACTTGAAAGAGAGTTCCATATTGTTTAAAGAGGCTTATTACTAAACAGGCATATGTAAGATTGCAACTCCAGAAAGGCATACATTGAAAATACTTTGTTTAGAAATGTATATTTTGAGAGTAATGTGTTTTGAAATATGTTTAAATACAATATTCATAGAGGCTTAAAAAACAGATTAATGTTAAAACAGGATGAAATAAGGATTGGACATGGCCCTCTTCTAATCCATGGCTTGTGGACAGCGGACTTTCATCCCCCTCAGCCGGCACAGCGTGAGGGAAAGAAACAATAGTTGTGGTGGGGAGGAGGGGAATAAAGGGCTCACGTGTTGCACATGTGGGCAACATGAGGCAGGGGTGGGGCCAAGCCTTTAAAGGCTGGTCCCGCCCCTTACTCTGTAAGGGTAAGTGGGCTGGTCGGAGAAGAATGCACTGGGGTGGTCTCCTCCAGGCATTGTTTTATGCTGATAATCTTTTTGGCCCACTGCAATAATCTTGGGCTTCTGAAAGGGAAGGCCCTAATTATGCAGGCCAGGGCAGACTTTGAGACCATGGAGACATTGGCCAGATACATGGATTGTATCGAAGGATGGGATGCCCATAGTTTAAATGGGGCCATTAAGAAAGTGTACGGGCAGATTTGGCAGGCTCTACAGGGCCGACAAAGTTGGGTCATTCCACACCTGGTCATTGTACCTTACAGAGAAGGTCTTTATGGGGTGGATGGGGTCCACCTCTCCAATGCAGGGAATGATATTTTACTTCAGGATCCACATGCGAGTTTGCTGGAATTTTTCCAGAATTGCTGGGGGTAGGGCACCTAAATCGAGGCTTGGCACCCTCCAGTGGCAGGATGTGTGGGAATTTGCTGTCCCAGAGTAGGGACAGTGACCACTCTGGCATCTTTTAGGTGATTGGCAGAGCCAGAGCTCCTGCTGCTTGCAAGTTTCATGGCTCACGTGTCTGGGTGTGGTATGCCTTTGGAGATCCTCCTGCCGAGAGCTTCGGCTATTGGGCGGTATAAAAATGTAATAAATAAATAAATAAATAAATAAATAAATATCTACTCAGGGTGTTACGGTTCTGTGTGGGGATGATGTGGGGTGGTCTCCCCACACTCTCAAAGTGTTGTGTAAGAAAGGGGCCGAGTTATCAAACTCCTGGCTTAAGAGAGTGGCTTGCCCTTAAAACAGGCAAGTAGCGTGAGATTAGTACGTATTGATTCCCGCACTTCTCACATGCAATTCTAGGGAGAGGTTGAATTTCCCTTGTTGTTAAATAAAGAGGCCCTAGCTCTGGTGTCTGTGTCTTTATTCCGTGCTTCCTTCTCCACTCACAATTGTCTGTCCTTTCGCCATTTTGGAGATGGAGCATGAGACCGCAGTACTACAGTATATAGAAAGAGCAGTAGGCCAATGAGAGGAGGGGATGTGGGCTGCTTTAAAATACAGGTACCATCACCTCTCATCAAGAACATATCTCTGCAGTGCACTGGCATGCACACACACACACACAGAGTACAATCCCTTGCCTAAGAATGTGCAGTGTGGAATTTGCCATTCTCTGTTAGGAACTGAGTAAGGACTTTTGGCATGTCTTTCACAATGTACAATTGAGAAAGACACCTAGTTCATGCTGTAGTATCAACAACTTTTTTTAGCCATTTAAATTGTTTTAAATTTTATATGCTAAAATATTTTCAACCATGTTTTATTATAATGTTGTATTATGTAGTGTTGTATAAGTTGTAGTTTGTATTTTGTGTGTGTGTGAATTGTTGTAAACTGGCCAGAGAGCTCGGCTTTTGGACAGTAAAGAATTGAAAACAACAACAACAACAGGAATATAGTAATTTGGCTAGTTTGGCACATTACAGCTTTTCATCATGGTTTGCAGGTTCAGTGTGGGTAAGAAGGGAATTAAGCAGGGGCTACTTTGGTGGGAATCCATATAGTGAAGGGGTGCTCATCCAGCCAAACTGCATGAGGGGATATGGAAAGAGAGCTACCCATTGACTCTGATAGGCCCCATTCATGCTGCTTAACCACAAAATGGTTATGGTTAAGCAGCATGGTTTAGCGTGTTATCTGAATGGGGCCATTGTATCTAAGGCTGTCAAGCCAGGTTGAGATGGGATGGTCAGGTGCCTTCTCAGAACACCTGTCTTACCTTAAGATGAGGGTGTCCACACTGAACTGTTGAGTCACCCAATTGCTAATGTGTTTTGCTTGTTGTAGATAAGGGGTGGGCATGTGCCCCAGGCCTTTTCTCTGTTCCAAATGGCCACCAAATTGCTACCAAATTATGGCAGCAATTTGGAAGTGTTTTTGGATTTGCAATGGTGGTTGAGGGGACACAGTGGAGTTGCTCATCTGTATTGTAGATTCTTATAAGTTAATAAAGTTATGGTACATTTATCTCTTATGCTATCGTGTGTCTTCCTTCTGGGTGGGTGCAGGCAGTAATTTGCTTTATTTTCCCATTCCTGTTTAGTATGAAATCCCAAGTTCTTCTTGTCATATCTTAGCTCCTCCTCCTATCTCCATGTTTGCTCTCCAGTCCCTCAAAATGATTCATTTTTAACAGCATTGTACAATTACGATATGAAGTATTTGAACTGTACAACTGATAAGGCAACCAAAGTCCCCTTAGATAACAGTATGTCAGGAAGCCCCCCAAATCCATGAATGCTTTTAAGTCTACCTTGACTCAAATTTAAAGATAAAGACAATAATTATGGCCATTGTTCTTGTGCTTAACAAGTATGTCTAACAGTGGAATCCTATATGTGTCTACTCAGTAAACCTCACTGAGTTCAATGGATCTTACTTCCAGGTAAGAGTGCATAGGATACAGCCTAAGTCCTACCTCCTCTTTCCCTTGCAAATCTGAACGTAGGGCCCGATAATGTTTTTTTAAAAAAACACCTGTTGTATAGCAATGACAGAACTATCTAAATGAAATATGTTTATGATGATATCAAACTCTAGGTTGCTTTACAAAAGGACTTATTCTTCATTCAGCTCATAAACATAAATATAACATAAATAGAATACAATGTATGTTCTGCACTTAATGGGCCTGATGATCAATCTGTACCTATTCAGCTAAAATGGCTGCTTGAATGATGATGTAGGAAAAAATAATTACTGAATTAATTCTGACAATTCTCAAGAGAAAGCCCAGTATTTCAGGATGAGGTATGAGATAGAGCTGAAAATTTCCTGCATGTGAGACAAAGAGAAATTTTCACCAGAGTGTATAAATTGACTCTATTCTGCAAATGTTTTATGTTTATTGTAAAGGACCACGATGCCAGAAATGGCAAGGTGGCGCTATAAAAATGTTTTAAAATAAATAAATAAATAAAAATAAATTATATCAATTTTTAATGAAGTATATGAGTGTTTATGCTGCTATTTTTACCCCCTATATCAAAAAACAATACCTCAAGTGTGACCACTTGGGGACTTTTACGGATTGCAAATAGCTCTTTCTTTCTTTCTTTCTTTCTTTCTTTCATTACAAATTCACAAAAACATAAAATCATTATATTTGGTGCAAGATGACCCCGTGTGGCTAATGTTTGCTTAGAGTTTTTCTTAGAAAAAAGGGCTCTGTTGCTGTGTTGATCTCTGTATTTTGTCACACCTTATACAAGACCAATTTAAAAGACACGAACAGATGGAATTGAAGCCATATTTCTCTCAAGTTAACCAGTGCCAAGTTCATTGTATTACAGCAAAAGTGGGGATTTCATCAGGTAGCACATCAAATTATGTATCTGTTATTCAATGACACCACGGTGAAATCTTTTAGCTTACAATAAAGAAGAAGGAGGAGAAGAAGGAGGAGGTGGTGGTGGTGGTGGAGGAGGACTGTATTCAAGGATTGGGGGAGAGACTGATGGGAGCTGGTAAAGACAGTTAGGCTCTTCAATCTGATCCTTCTCAGAGTTCATCATTTTCTCAATTACTTTTCATCAGCAACTGAGAAAAACTTTACAAGAGAAAGAAAGGGGCATAGGTTAGACATAGCGCTGGTTTGAGCATAACACTAAATCAGCTTTCTCCAATTTAGCATCCTTCAGAGGTTTTGGATTACAAATAGGGTGGCCATTTGTGATTGCCCCCGAAAGAGGACATGCCTCAACAAAAAAGAAGACAAAAAAGGATCCCTATTTGCATTATTTATTTATTTATTGCACTTATATACCGCTCCCATAGCCAGGGCTCTCTGGGCGGTTTACAGAAAATTTGCATATGTAAATTTAAATGTATAGATGCAAATTTAGAAATAATTATTAAAATTAAATAGAAATACACTACAACTCACCGTAGTGTGGAGGACTGTGACCAGGTGGCCTG
Organism: Elgaria multicarinata webbii; assembly: GCF_023053635.1. Classification (NCBI taxonomy): domain Eukaryota; kingdom Metazoa; phylum Chordata; class Lepidosauria; order Squamata; family Anguidae; genus Elgaria; species Elgaria multicarinata. The sequence continues at coordinate 64,585,610 of NC_086175.1, forward strand.
TATGCCTTACTCAGGGTGCTGTCCAGGTACTGTTGATGGTCAACTTCAAGGCCCAGCTCTCCCTTCTGATGGTTCTTTAAATCTATAATGGATGTAGACTGGAAGCCATTTGAATAGAGGATGAGTTCAAAATAGAGGCCAGTCATCTGGTTGCTCTTCAAACAGAGAATTGTCCTCTGTGAAACAGGGGCACCAGACCACCCTACAAATCCCATCATCCCATACCACTGCCCATGCTGGCTGGAGCTCATGGGAGTTGTAGTACAAATATCTGGAGGGCACAAGGTTGGGGGAAGGCACACTAAACAATAGTAAGGATAGTAAAGATAGCATACTAGGGAGCTGTGGAAAATGAAACAGGCTGGACGTCAGCTAGAATGCAAATGGTGTAAGACGCGAAGTGAAGATGACTGAGCATGCTCTAGAGTGCATAATCGTGCCTATTGTGTGGTGGTGCAGGCAGCAAAGAAGGCTTATTTTGCTGCCTCCATTGAGTAGCGGTCCAGTGGAGCTCTTCCAGGTGGTCCACGGGCTGTTAACACCCTTCCCAGCAAATGGGCCCCTGGCCCCGTCGAGGATCTGCTATGACCTTTTTGCATTGCACTTTGAGGGTGAAATCACTTCTCTCCACAGTGAGCTTGACGCCATTGTTAGTGCATATCCAGTTGAGGTGTCTGATGTCTGATGCCACCATCTGCCTGATTTTGTGGGATCAGTTCCAGTTATTGTGGCCTGATGATGTGGACAAGATGCTTGCAGCAATGCGACCAACCACTTACCCTCTCGATCCCTGTCCCTCATGGCTTATAAAAGCAAGCCAAGGGGTTGACTAAGTCGGTCCAGTGCCTCCCTCCAATAAGGGGTGGTCTCTGCTGTCCTTAAGGAGGCAGTAGTGCGACCACTCCTGAAGAAGCCCACCCTGGACCTGATGGTATTAGTCAACTACTGCCCAGTTGCAAACACCCCCTTTTTAGGGAAGGTACTTGAGACCACAGAAGCTCCTGTACGCAGCTTTCTAAGTGCTTCATGGCCTCCCCTAATCCCACATTGAACCTCCCTGACTTGACACTCAAAATTGACCATCTAGTGAAAATTGCAGGGTAGAAGGAACACGGAGGAGAGGATCCCCTTCTATTCTGTCAACCCTGCATTGGGTATTTATTAGCCTCTGAGGTTGGATGCTTCTGACTATCCTGATAGGATTGCTGCCTTAGTGTATGAAAAATTACTTTGATTCTATCCTGTTGTTGAATAGTCAAAGAACACATCCATGCAGTAGTTTCAATGCTCTTGGATCAAAAGGAGAGCATATATCTAGGAGTGCAGGAGCAGAAAAACAAAATCAAGAAATCTGAATGCTCATTCCAGGAGCCAGACATGAGGGTTGCTCTGTTCATTCAACTCTTGTGCCAGTCTGTCCAGTTCATCAGAGGATCAGTGCAGGGTCAACCAAATGTCTGGAATACAAATGTCTGAAAAATAAGTCCTTATTTTTAAATGACTTATAATAGGCTGAGGCAAAGCTACTTATAATGCTAGTTTTGAGTTCATTTTCCAAAAAGTCCCTACTGTTTCTGAGGTGATGTTCACTACACATGTATTTATGTTGTTTCACTGTTGTTTAGCACCATTCTAGTTCCCTGGATGCTACAGTTACCCCTTCTTCTCTGCCCTCACTATGCATGGCCTCAATTGCCCTCATTGTCATTAAATCTGATTGACTGTGGTAGACCAAGACATTTTGTGACTGCCTGAATGGATACCAATCATATGGATCACCACAGATGCTCAGATTAAATAGCACTGAAGGCTATTTAGTGCAGTGAGAGACGCTGATGCTGACAATAATAATAGTAAAATAATTGAAAGAAACAAACAGCAGCCAAGAAAGCAAAAGAGTCACAAATAATATTAATATCACATAAGTGTTCAGTGAGGTGAGCAGAAGTAACTTCAGCTGCATGATATATGCTAATTTTAAAATGAATATTGAAATTAGAGAACATTTTGTGCAGCCATGCTGTTTATATGGATGTTTTTATAGTTGGCCCCTGAAGAAGCGTTTTATACAATGCCCAGTGCTTCGGCAACTTATTTCAATAAGCTGTTTTCAAATTTGCTGAAATCTGTTTAGCTTGGCCTGCTCAGTCACATGTAATATATACACTTTTCTCACCTGTCATATTTTTACCACAAAAGAGTTCCAATCGTGCAATTATTTATGAGCATCATGTTTATTGGCATTCTAATTTCTGTACTCAAAAGCACTGCTCATCACCCGGCACACCACACTTCACTCAGTAGGCCACATGCAAGTTCACAACTAAGATGTTGTTGGGCCAATGCATTTAGGTGGACACACACTTGGTTTGGTTTTCTCAACTGGGCAGGAGGATGGCAATCTGAAAGTGGGGGAATTAACATATATTCCCATGTCATGGCTGCATCACATCCTATTGAGTTGTCCATCCTCATTAGCCTTGGGGGCTAATAGATGCTGATGGATTCCAGTGGGCTCTGAGGGATTTTCTCATGTTGTGCTCTTTTGGGCACCGGGTGAAGACCTTCCTATTTTCAGTTTCTATTGTTTTAAATCTGTTACTGTGTTTTAAGTCATTGTCAGGTTTTATTTGGTTACTGTTTTTATTTTATATTGTAGTTTTAAACTTTTATATTGCATTTTATCATGTTATATTTTATGGTTTCAATTGTGGTGAACTGCCCAGAGAGCTTTGGCCATTTGATGGTATAGATATGTAATGAATAAATAAACAGTTCAATTTCCTGGCTCCAAGGTCAAAGACGGGGCTCTGACCTCGGAACCAGGAAATCATGCTCCCCGCCTCTCACCTTCATAGCCAGCATGGAGAGAACTGTGCCTGCTACCTCTCCATGCTTGGAAAATGGAGCACAGAGACAAGGAAAGGGGTGTTCCCGGGGGTGGGGAGGGGAGGAGGCTGGGGTGGCTGTGATACAGCTTCTTTCCCTCTCCCTCCAAGGTGCCACCACTACCAGAAATGTAAGGCAGGTGGAGAGCAATGGTGAAGATCACCTCCATTATCCTCCTGCCCTGCATTGGGTACTTGGCAGCATCTGAGTTTGGAGGCTGCCAGGTATCCACATAGGATCACACCCTAAGTCATGTCCATACACCTAAAGTGAGTTGCACTAGCAGGCCTGACACTGGCATGCGGCATACTTAGTGCGCAGCCCAGCTGGACTGTCGAGAGACTTTAGCAGAGAGAGAGAGAGAGAGAGAGAGAGAGAGAGAGAGAGAGAGAGAGAGAGAGGAAGGAGATTGTTTGAGGCTGGAGGTTTTGGTTTGGCTGCAATGACTTATTTATTAATTATTTATTAATTAAATTTATATACTGCCCCATACCCGAAGCTCTCTGGGTGGTTTACAAAAGTTAAAAACACAGAGAGAGAGAGAGAAACAACAGAGGCTGCACAGACAACCCAGAGACACCTGTTGTAACTTAGCCCCACGGTGCTGGCATGCAACACAGGGCATTAGGAAGAGGGTCTCAGAGTTGTATGTTTGTGCAGGAAGTAGACAGGAGTTCAAAGTCTGGATGTGTGAACTGGTGCCAATGCACAAGCCTTGAGAAGCTAATGTATATAAGTGAGAAGTGTGAATGGGCGAAGCAGTGTCCACCACCCACAACACCCAACCTAATATTGGAGTAGAAAAACTTGTGACAATTCTACACAAGTTTTAAAAAATAAAAAATAAAAAATCCAGCCAGCTGGCAGGCCAGCAGCAAACCCCATTAACAGCAGCAGCAGCAGCAGCAGCTTGCAACGAGTGAGGATACAGTCAGAAAATATATTTGAGGAAAGGGGAGAATGTATCACACAGAGTATAGCAAAAGCTTCAAAGTACAGCAAAAGCTACAAAAGTAGGAGTGAGTGAACTTAATTTCAGATACATTGAATCTCTCACTTGTTCTTTATTCCAGTGATTTTAACATTAAGATGTTATGTAGAACAGATTTGTCTTAAATGTGTGCTGTAAAATCAGACATGAGATCAAGGCTATGTTCAGGTGTGGCATACCCCCCTTGGTGCTGGACATACCCCCTGGGGCCAGACACGTTGGTGGGCATGCCCTCTTGGGGGGGGACCATGTTGTACTCCTTTTTGGTTTACAAAATATGGTCACCCTAAGGTCATCCCATGAAGCTGATGGGACATTCAGAACAGATAAAAAGAAAGACTTCTTCACACACAGCATAGTTAAAACTGTGGAATCACTACCACGAAATGTACCAATTGGGGTGAATTTAAAATGGGGTTATATAAATTCCTGGAGGAAATGGTGGGAAGCCTATGAATACCAGTTGCTGGTGACTTTGGGCAGGAGTATATTATTGCACTCGAGTCCAGGACTAGATGCTGGACTCTGTGGAACCTTGGTCTGATCTAGTATCACTCTTTTATGTTCTTAAAAGAGCACAGATGGCTTTAGATGCCTAGTTGCTGGACACAATCCACCTATATAGGTGGGACCTGGAGATAAACAGTTTAGCAATTTGACTCCATCCAGCAAATGGAAAGGAAAAAACAAGTCCGCAGTTTTGCAGCTGACTACCTGGAAGGCTCTTTAGGAGCCTTGAAATTGTATGTTATTGTTTTAAGGGAAATCAATAGCGCTTTAAAAACCTGTACTGTCTCCTCAAGGGCCAGCATCACCACCCGGTATACTGGTATACACCACCCGGTATACTGGTGCATTTGCCAGGGCCCAATTGACCCATCAGGATTTATCAGAGAAGGTGCTTTTCCTAGGCCCCCTAATGCCTGGTACCACTTGGGCCTGCTTGCGGTGGTTAGGATTGAGTGAAGCCATTTTGCTTCCTAAGGCAAAGAGCAAGATGAGGGGCCCCTCTTGTTCCATGTACAAAAAGTGACTAGACTAGGGGGGGAAAATGGTGATGGGGCAGCATTGTCCACCATACTAGAAGGCAGCAAGGGAGTTTAGGCAGGCTGCTTCAGATATAGCCCTTTCCCCAACACTTTGCTGCCACCTCTCAGCATCTGCTGCCTGAAGTGCTTACCTGAAACTGCCTAATGGTAGGTCCGGCCCTTCTCTTGATGCAAGGTAAGTCTGGTGGCAAATGTTGATTCACTTCCTCACTCACACAGTTATGGGGGGTGGGGTGAGGCTAGTGACTGCTGGAGGAGGCAGTGACATCTGGCACCTTATGTGCAGGGGTGTTGCCCAAGAGCAGGGAACACAGGGCAGATTGCCTCAATAGCTGGAGCCTGGCCTGTTCCTCACAAGAAATGTGGCCCTTGTAGTGGAAATTCACCTTTATCAATCAAAAAGTTGATTTACTAAAAGAAGTTTGCTTTGAAATAAAGTTTGCTTTGCTTTTCACCCTGTGTGCTAAGGCAAAAGGGGAATGTAGAATGTGCAGAGTCAGCTGTCTCTCATGGCCAAGTATATGGTACAAAGGGAAATGTGTGGTCAGCTATTTCTTAAGGCTAAGGCATGTGGAGGATGGGAGTCAGAGGGAGATATATATGTCAACTACTTCCCATGTAACCAAGCAACAGGTTATGTCATGCTTAAAACACTATAAGCTTTGTGATTGGACAACTGACCTCTGCAATAAGGCATGCTCTAATTACATATGGAAACTGTAGAAATCTATAAGAATGTTCGATCTTGGGGCGGTGGCCAGTTCTCTTGGCCACCGTGCTAACAGACTCTGTTGCAATGTAGTGTTCTCTGTGTTGTTGAATAAAGCAATTGGCAAACAAGTGCTACCTGAGTCGTGTCCAGTCTCTTGACCATGTAAAGAATTCCACGACACCCTGTAAAAGGTAACATCTGTAACTTTCTACTGTTGGGTTTTAGTTGTATTTCAGTTTCTCGACATCTGTATCTCTGTGAAGTAATTCATGAATATTTGAGAAACTATAAAATCAATTATACTTATCAGAGGGAAGGTATTTGTTAGCAAATCCATTTCAATAATTGAAATCAATTAAAATTTTTGTGAACCACCCAGTGAGCTTCAGCCTTTGAGTAGTATAGAAATGCAAATAATCAATCAATAATTAATCAAGCAATCAATCAATAATGTATTTTCTTTTGAAATTTATCTTTGAGAGGATATAAATGTAGTGTTTTTAGAACTGGGAAAATACATGCTAATTTGATGTAGCATCTAAATAGGAAATCTCCCAGTTTATATTATAGTTGTAAAATTTGTCTCTCTTTATATTACAGTCATATGTATTTCTATTTAAGCCTATAAATTTACTCAGATATATTGGTCTGAAGCAATTGTCTCCTTGTGGTTAATCTGCTATTTAACCACAGGATGGTGCTCAAAACATGCAGTAAGATGTTCATTACCAAAGAAGCTGTGAATCTTTCACTTTCTCCCACATACACACCCACACCCACCTTATAAAGTTATTTTTTGACAATAGAAAAATGTTAATAATCATTAATAATAATATTCCCTCTCGCGTCTTTATTAATCTTATCCCCACTATCCTCCCGTCCTTGCTTCACATCATTAATTCTTCTCTGTCCTCTGGTTCATTTCCTTCTGCTTTTAAACATGCTACAGTCTCTCCCATTCCCAAAAAACCCACTCTTGATCGACTATCCCTGTCTAACTACCAACCTGTCTCTCTCTTGCCCTTTGTCTCAAAGATCCTGGAATGTCTGGTCTACTCTCGTTGTCTTGACTTTCTCTCTAATAACTCTGCTCTGGATCCCTTTCAATCTGGCTTCCGTCCTTTGCATTCCACTGAAACAGCCCTTACCAAGATCACCAATGATCTTCTTACTGCCAAGTCTAAAGGCCATTATTCCGTTCTTATTCTCCTTGATCTAACCGCAGCCTTTGACACGGTTGATCACGATCTTCTCTTAGATTCCCTCCATGACCTTGGACTCTGTGGCTCTGTCTATAACTGGTTCGCCTCCTATCTAGAGGGTCGCTCTTTCAGCGTGTCGGCTAACGGCAGCTCGTCCTCCTCTTTTCCCCTTTCAGTTGGGGTTCCGCAAGGCTCGGTGCTTGGCCCGTTGTTGTTCTCTCTATACATGCTGCCCTTGGGTAAGCTTATTCAATCTCACAGCCTCCAATATCACCTGTATGCCGATGATACACAATTATATCTCTCATCTCCGGAACTTTCTCCAGATGTTCACGATCGTATCTCGGCATGTCTTTCAGATATCTCAGCTTGGCTGCTTCATCGTCGCTTGAAACTTAACATGGCAAAGACTGAATTGCTTGTTTTTCCTCCTAAACCTTCTCCTCACCTCTCATTCTCTCTTACTGTCAACAATGTCACGCTTACTCCGGTCACGGAAGCTCGTAGTCTTGGCTTTATATTCGACTCCTCGCTCTCCTTTACTCCTCACATCGAGGCAGTAGCTAAATCCTGTCGTTTCTTCCTGTATAATATTGCCAGGATTCGACCATTTTTGTCTGTCTCTTCTGCCAAGACTCTCGTTCACGCACTGGTTATCTCTCGGTTGGACTACTGCAACCTTCTTCTCTCTGGCCTTCCTTCGTCTCACATCAGTCCGCTGGTCTCTGTCCACCACTCTGCCGCTAAGATCATCTTCTTGGCCCGCCGTTCTGACCATGTCACTCCACTTCTGAAATCTCTTCATTGGCTTCCAATTCACTCCAGAATCCAATATAAACTTCTCCTGCTGACCTTCAAAGCTCTTCACGGTCTAGCTCCTGCCTATCTCTCCTCTCTCATCTCACACTATCGCCCCGCTCGTGCTCTCCGCTCCTCTGATGCCATGCTTCTCGCCTGCCCAAGGACCTCCACTTCCCTTACTTGGCTTCGTCCTTTTTCTTCTGCTGCCCCTTACACCTGGAACGCTCTTCCAGAACACTTGAGAACTACAAACTCAATCACTGCTTTTAAAACTCAGCTAAAAACTTTTCTTTTCCCTATAGCCTTCAAATATTGAGTTTGTTCTGACTCTATACTGTTAGCTTCACCCTACCCGGTGCCTGTTTACACTTCCCTGTGCCTGTTTGCATTCTCCTTCCCTCTTTATTGTTTACTACAACTTATTAGATTGTAAGCCTATGAGGCAGGGTCTTGCTATTTACTGTGTTATCTGTACAGCACCATGTACATTGATGGTGCTATATAAATAAATAAATAAATAATAATAATAATAATAACATGTGACCTCAAAAATGAAAATACTAACAAATCTGTTGACATTTGACCTTGATTCATTTTTCAAGGGAAATGGCATTTTGATAAAGCACAGTATTCCTCTAATTAAACAATATATTTACTCATAGAAACAAAAGAATTTATGAAAAATATGTGAATAGGCTAGATTATAAAATTTCTTGGAACATGCAACTAGCGCAGAGAAATTGGTATTTTAAACATATTTTCTTTAGCATGACCCTCTCTCATGCAGAACAGATTTTTCAAAAGATTGTATCTAAAAGTAGCATTTATTTCTTTATTGGCATCATACAGTGACTATAGTCAGTATATATTTCTAGACAGCTAAATACTTTGCAGAGAAGGAAGTGAACCTTTCTGCGATGTATTGAATGGGTTTAAGATAAAGGGAACTTAAACACAAGAGGGAGCTATTCTTCCAGAGAAGAGGAAATATGTATCTTCAAACTATGCAGCTGATAGATTGTAAAGATTTAGACTAGAACCTTTAAAGACCAGGCCTGCATAACTTGGACCCACTGAGCCAAATGCTGCCAAAAAAAGAAACATATTTTTGTTGCTTGCCTGCTGCTTGGCAACCTCTTTCTTTCTTTCTTTCTTTCTTTCTTTCTTTCTTTCTTTCTTTCTTTTTTGTACTCCCAGGAGGCAGCAAAGCCGCTAGTTTATTGATCCTCTGATAGGCTCCCCTAAACAGCTAGCGGGCTGTTTGGCTTGGTGGGTTAAAAGTCGGATAGGCCTGGACCTTAGACGTTCTATGAAATACTTTGGGAAGGATAATTATTGCTTTCCATTTTATAATGTTTTGTTTTTCTCCAGCTATCAGCATTTTCAGATTGTCTTATGCTTTCACAGGGCTATTGTTTTGACATCACTGTTGCTTTAGGCACTGCAGATACTTTGCTTCAGTGCTGGGATCACCTCTGCCGGTTTGTCCCTGAACTTGCTTCTGTGTGAGAGGCTTAACACCTCATTTGGTGAGAGAAAAGCAGCCTGGATGAATTTTTGGAAGAAGAGCAATATGTTTGCGATCCTCACTGGGTGAACCTGACTCCTCTGTAATGTGCTGTACACCCACAAAAAGGTGCCACATTGAACATGCTGCACATGTGCTCATGTAATATTGTGTCAAACATAAGAGGATAAAGAAGGGATTTCCTTGAGTTCTCAATTGTCAGTCACTGTGGAGGCACTGAACTGTAAGTGCTGCCTGCATTAGGGCTGTGCTCCGCTTCTCTTTGGGTCGGAGAAGCAATAGTGAGGCGGCCTGATATGCCTCCGGAAAAGGCGGAGGAGAAGCGAGTCGGGGGCCCCTGCAGGTGAAGAGGATCGCCTCAATCTGGAGCTCCAGACGCAGGCAAGTGTGGGGGGGAGGGGGACTCATCTGGTGCTGTCACCGCCGCCGCAGTCCCAGCAGCGATGGTGATGGAGCCAGGTAAGGGGGCAGGGAGGAGGGAGGCTTACCTGTGTCCATCGCAGTCTGTCATGGGCTTCAATTGAGGCCCCGGCTTCAAGTGGAAGAGGCAGCAGCCTTCTCTTCTGCTTGAAGCCGGGGCCTCAATTGAAGCCCGTGACAGACCGTGATGGATGCAGGTAAGGGGGTGGGGGGTTTGGCCTACCTGGTGCTGCCGGTGCCACTGTCCACGTTGAGGTGGAGTCAGGTAAGGGGGCAGGGAGGAGGGACGCTTACCTGCATCCATCACGCGCTTCAATTGAGGCCCTGGTTGAAGCCGGAAGTGAAGGCTGAGGCCTCTTCCGGCTTCAAGCCAGGGCCTCAATTGAAGCCCGTGATGACGGACACAAGTAATGGGGTGGGGGTGGGTTGTCTTACCTGGTGCCGGCGCTGACCATGCGGAAACAGCGGCAGAGCTGGATCTCGCTCCGTGGAGTGGAGCGGGGAACGGGAGGATCGGCCTGAAGAAGATCGGGTCCGATATGGAAGTTCCGGATCGGGCCACAAAGTGGATGGGGGGGGGGGTCCGTGCACAGCCCTAGCCTGCATACAGTTGGGAACTGGCAATTTCAGAGGAATGACAAATATGAAGCATCATAACTTTTCTCCCCTCCATATGTATATAATTGCCACAACCAAGATTAATCTTGTACAACCCCTTGCTTTAAAACTTGCAGGAACGTTGCTACTCCTACTTATTTTGCACAAATTATGGGTTAAATAGTAGCAGAAGTATGCTAGTATGACAGGGTTTTCTCACTCTCTTCTCTCCACTGCAGCCCTCCTGAAAATCTACCCCAGAGGGTTTCTCAGCCCTCCAGAGCAGATGTTGAGGGGACACAGTGGAGCTGCAGGGAGAGGGGAAATGGTCCCTTCTTGGTACTGCTGATGGAATTGCTTTCATCAATGGAATGGCGCCATTGGATGCAACCCAAAGTCCACTGTTAGAACATAGAAGTTAGAAGTTATGCAGATTTTGCCCAGAAAGCTTACAAAGCTTCAGCAGGACAAAACAGAGATGGGGTTGATGAAGAACTAACAGAGATGGAAGTAAGAAAGAATGAGGTGACTGTGGAATGGCCAGTTGAATGTAGAATAGTTTAAAAAAAAGCTTTGGTAAAGGGCCAACAACACTTAATGCGGCTGAAAGCGAGATAGAAAAATAACTCCTAGGAGTTCTGTGCAGAAGGAAATTATTTAAACTTCTTTAAATACCTTGGCTAGCAATCAGTGAGCTCAGCAGCCCTGGCAAACTATAATTCCCAGGGATCTTTGCACCTGGTTCAGTGTTACTGCAGCATTCAAGGCCATAAGAAAAGGTCACAGCTAGGTTTGTGCAAATCAGCAAAACTTGAGCCAGCCAAAGTTCTCCAAATGTCATCTTGAAGCTCATTCCAATTTGAGTCTATATGAGATTGTGAGCTTTGCTGTTTTTCACATGAAAACTCTGTGTAATTTTGAAATGAAAGCATATTTGTGTGCATATTTCAAAAGCATGCATTTTTTCATGTGCATTTTTCAAATGTACACATACTGTTGAACACTTTTTTTTTTGGTCTGCAAATCACAAGCTCAGATATGTATGGATTTTGACTGCAAAGTGTGGTCCATGTTCAGTCTAGAAGGTGCAAATTGAGTAAATCCTGATTTTAAAAAAACCAAACTGAAATGATTTCCTTTTACATCCTTAGTCACTGCAGCAACCCACTACTGCTTGAGACCAGCACCACCAGATATGTTTGGGGAGAAAGGAGCAGTAGTATGGTGATCCTTATAGATCACAAAAAAAGTTAAAAGTGTGTCACCAAAAAAAGAGGCCGAAAGAAGACATAGATTTGCATAAAAGTTGCATGTGCTAATCCATAGGTGAACATTTAGGTCAACTCAAGCCCACCTGGTGCCAATACTATCATCTTTTTGGCACAAGGTTAAGGCTGTCGTCCACTCTAAAGCATTTAATGGCATCTAGCAGCATATATGGGCCAATTATGCCAGTCATCTAAAAGGTCTAGTATTTTATTGAAATTGTTTTTAGCTGTCTACATTGTTTTAGATTTTGTATATGCAATTTTTTATACTGGGCCTGTTCAGACGTCACGCCAAGGCATAGTTAGTCCATTAACCCTTCTGCAGCAAATGGTTAGTGAGCATGTTTAAACCATGGTTGTGTAGCCACCATGATTAGGAATGGTTCACATGACCTAAGCCATAATGTTTAGCTCAAAATGCTTAACCACCTTGGCTTAGCATGTTGTCAGAACATGATCACTATTTTATTTTATGAATTGTTGTGAACTGCCCTGAGTGCTTCTGCTAATGAGTGGTATAGAAATGAAATTAATAACAATAATTTAGAAATAATTACTATGTGGAAATACAGTTCATCTCATCATAGTAGGGAAGGCTATGACAGGATGACATAGAAGACGTTCTTATGTAAAATAGGATCCCTAGGGATCATAACGAGATTGTGTGTGAGAATTAATCCTGGGTGCATTGTGATCCTGATGACATTCTGAAGGATCAGCTCTTCACACATCTGGACCTTGAAATCATCTTTGGAGGCCCTTTTCCAGGTGCCCGTGTAAAGTGAGGTGTAGTGGCTTGCTACAAATTAAATGGCCTTTTCAGTGGTGGCACCCTGATTTTGGAATGCCCTTCAAGGAGAGGCTCGCTAGCTATCCCCTTGATTGACTTTTTGGTGCCAGGAGAATGCCTTTGTATTTTTCCAGGCCTTTTCTTCTGTTGTTGCCTTTTTAAATCTGCTTTTAGCTTTATACTTTGCTTTCGGAATTTAACTGTGCTGCTTCACAACTTATTGTTAGTTTTCATTGTAATTTTTATTGATTTAACTTATTGTATGCTGCTGTTAGGTATTAAGACATTTTTTTGGTAAAGGATGTCTTATAAATAAAATAAAACAAAAAAATCATTGGGATTACAATAAGTCCAGGAGCTTGGAATGGGTCCAAGGTTAACATTAGCTAATTCAAGCCTGCTCCATATTCAGCTCAAACTAGTTTGTTTTAAATCTAGTTCAGGGCAGCTGCTCCATCACTAAAGTATGTACCCATGTTTTATATTTAAGGGGATATAAGGAAAGCCAAACTTAACTTTTACAAGGTTACTGATATATAGCATCACATCATTAGTTAGCTTATCAAGGCAATTAAGAATCTACCTTCACTTCCCTTTGTCTTGTCCCTCTAATTCAGATGAAAGCCTGTCAATGAGCCATTTCCTCCTTATTGCTGTATCAGCATTAAGGCTGCAATCCTACTCTTGCTTGTTCATGCACATAAGTCAATAGGCCTTAACTGTGCATACCAGATGGCAGATCTAATGAAAGTTCATAACACGCTGAGTTTGAAAAAGACTTATGAAAAATAAAAGAAAGACTAATTCACTATCCATAAATATAGCATAAGTGTATTGGTTCAAAGCATAAGTGTATTGGAATTCATGATGGCCCTATTCAGGTGTTCTGTACCTCCGCACAGTAAATGTATGAAGGGGTTGCTCTAGCCCTGTCCACACTCCTCATGCATTTTCATCATCCTGTACTTGTGGAGAGCAATTTTCTAAAGAGGAGAGCCTTTTGTATCCATGGAGGCTCTCCATGTAATTAAGAATGTTGGAAAATGAGCATTCTCAATTGTATGAAGAGCTACCATGAATACAGGTTCTCATTTTCTGAAAGTCACCCTCTTCAGAAAGGTCTTTGTCTCAACCCCCTTTTTATGATCTTAGACGCAATGTACACAATAAGGTTTTGTTTTTTGTTTTTTAAATCCCTTTTAGGAAAATACATTCCTCCTTAAATCCACCATGATTTTGTGCACACATCTTGGTTGTATAAGTGGGGCCATGCTACCATGCTGTTGCCATTCTATTAGCTTCCCCAGTTTTAAAAACATTCTAGTCACATGGAAGAGCACCTACAGAGCATTCATTCTAAGCACTCCCACTGAACTGCTCCTGAAGCAGACAACGCACTTGGCGGCTGACTAAGGCCAGATCTACCTTGTGTCAAATCATGATGATCCCATCATGGTAACCTCTGTCCCTCTTGCATATTTACACCTAGGATACACAATGACATTTGTTGTGACATTTTTGATTATGTAGAATAAAAAGCAGGAAATAACACTATGAAAGCAGCATATGGAATGTCCCATGTGCCCCAATACTTATCAGTGCACTTCAATACAGTGTAATAAAGCAATAGTGTAAATCTATCCCAGATGTATTGGAAAGAAAACAGATATTTTTCTCTCAAGTGGAAGAATCCTAAACCAATCCAGACAAGTGAAATCAACTTGGATTAATTAGCAAGGTGATTTACTGCCCTATATATTTATTAGTTCTTTATTACTTTTCTGTACTGCGCAATTGCTGAAGCTCTCTGGTAGGGTCACAAAAATTCTACAAATGCTGTAGTGGAAAAATAAGAAATCAGTCCTTAAAATAATAGATCATGGATCGTATTTATACAACAACAGTCTCAGTAAAAAAGAAAAAAGGAAAGGAAAGCTGTGGGGGAAGCTGAAATTTTCTGTACAATTGCTTATTTTACAAACACAAAACCTGTGGAAATGAATAGGAAAAATAAAGAGTCATTTGCAGTGACAATAAAGGTTATAGTTTTAAAAAGCACAGTAAATCCTCTACTTGAGCCTTAGCTTTTAAAAATATTTATTTATAACCGATAACTTTTTTAAAAAAATGGACTACGGTGATTAACAAGTTTTTCAAATATACTTCAAATGGACCCCTCAAATGGTCATGAAAATAATTCTGTAGTAAGTTTCAAATTGGTATTCCAAGCTGGCTGTAATTGTGTTTCCAAAGTGGAGGGAAATTTTACCCAAGATCTTCTTTGGAAGAGAAAGTGATGGAGACTTCTGACATTTTTTAATAGCTGATGAGTTTGCAGACACAAAACTGAACAGCTGTTACACAAATGCTGATGTGGTGACACATCAGCTCACTGAAAGTGTCAGCCCAGTGTGCGGCCAGTGTAAAGAAGGTAAATTCCATGTTAGGCATTATTAGAAAAGGAATTGAGAATAAAACTGCCGGTATCATACTGCCTTTATACAAACCTATGGTGCGATCACACTTAGAATACTGTGTACAGTTCTAGTCCCCACACCTCAAGAAAGATATTATAGAGCTGGGGGTGGGGGGAAAGTGCGAAGAAGGGCAACTAAAATGATCAAGGGAATGGAGTGTCTCCCGTATGAGGGAAGGTTACATTTATTTATTTATTTAGTACATTTATATACCACCCCATAGCCAAAGCTCTCTGGGTGGTTTGCAAAAGTTAAAAAAAATGAACATTAAAAGGAAATATACAAAATTTAAAACCATAAAAAGCATAAAATACAAACAGCTGGGATTGTTTAGCTTGGAGGCATGATAGAGGTGTACATAATCATGCATGGTGTGGAGAATGTGGATAGAGAGATATTTCCCTCTCCCATAATAGTAGAACCCAGGGTTATCTCATGAAGCTGATTGGTGGGCGGTTCGGGACCGACGAAAGGAAATACTTCTTCACACAGTGCATCGTTAAACGATGGAATTTACTACCACAAGATGTAGTGATGGCCACAAATTTGGATGGCTCTCAAAGGGGGTTGGATGGATTTCCGGAGGAAAAGGTTATCAATGGCTACTAGTCCTGATGGCTATGTGCTACCTCTAGCATCTGAGGCAGTAAGCCTATATGCACAAGTTGCTGAGGAACATGGGTGGGAGGGTGCTGTTGCACCATGTCCTGCTTTGTTCATCCCTGGCCGATGGCTGGTTGGCCACTGTGTGAACAGAGTGCTGGACTAGATGGACCCTTGGCCTGATCCAGCATCAGGGCACTTCTTATGTTCTTATGACACATCAGGCATTGCTGGTTCCCAGGACAACACAGCAGCACTTCTGGAAATCCATCAGCCTAGCAACCCTTAAAGCTTTTTATTGCTTTGGGCAAATTCAAAGTGGAAAACATTGCTCTCTAACATATTCTATTAGCTGACAGTAGGTGCTAGTCTACTTAAGGAGCCATCTTGACCACTCTCAATGAAATTAAAGTTCATGCTATTTGGAGAAGATACCCTCTTTGCTTTCTGAAATAGCACCCTACAGTTCTGATCATTGATGACTACTGACCATGCTGGCTGGGGCTGATGGGAGTTGTAATCCAAACTGGAGCATATCAGGTTGGAGAAGGCTGTCCTATAGTAAATAGATATGGTTTACTGGACCCTGAAAATTCTTTAAAAAGTGGGCTGAACCAAAGCATTGTGATTTTCAGAGCATTTTTGAGACTAGCTTTCAATCACCATGTAAAATCAGTCACAGACGTCACCCCTCAAGGCAGTTCACACATGCATTTTCAGCACCTGATGACCTGCATGTATAAACGAACATTGAGCCAGCACATACTAAAGACTAGTTCCATTTCAACCTTCCAGGGTATGATTCAAAATTTGGTCACCTCAATTTGTGATCTCTCTTCTTGGTGATTTTAAATTTACCTTTTACTGTATTTTGTGTTGTTGTTGTTATGGACTTTTTGCCTATATAGCCAGAAGCTTTGGGGCATGAAACTAATAACGTTAAGAAACACTCTACCCTGTCTTTTCTTTCTTATCCAGTGTGCTCTTCTTATGAATTTGCCTCCCAGTCCTGCAGATAGTTTTGAACAAATGTTCACCTTTATTACTAAGGAATGCCTTTGCTAAAACGGAAGGTGGGGGAGAGTAAAGGTTGTCAAGGAACACACAGTAGGGGAAATTTTCCAGTACTAATCCTGACAAACCTCCTACAGTGTTGTCTGACTGAAGCTATTCTTTAGAGATAACAGGGGGAAACGAATCTGAAAATCCTCCTGCTTGTTCATTTTGGTTGCTATGAAAGTAGTTTAATTCAAAGACCATGAGGGAGTCTGCCACTGGGGGTTGCTCAGGGTATACCTAAAAGCCCACCAGGTGATGCACTGAAAAAGAAAGTATGTCCTAATAGATCTGGGTGGCTACTTCACCAATAGAATCTATAGACTGACCACATTTAGCCTGCTTTCAATTTTAAATACATTCCATAGAAATGTTTACATCACTATACATTTTTATTTCTGTTTTCTCTATCCTTTTTTTTTGCATCTTTAATTTAAGGGACAAACTAGATGAGGGGTAGGCAGCTGTGGGTGGGTGGCTGCAGGGAGCATTTTCACCCCCCTGGGACCCCTCATGGGCTAGAACAGTCCCCCACACAAACCACACTCCCACTGGCACCACGTGGAAATATGACCTAATTACTGCTCTGTAGTTAGCACAATGAAATTCAAATTCAGCTTGCCAACAAATTCGACTTATTTACTCCATAGCAGTTAACAGATTCATCCTTCTCCCCAAATGATTTGCTGCAGCAAAATTTGGCAGTGTAATTCAGGGGATCACACTGGGAGAGCCTGCCTGCAGCCCATGGGCTGTGTGTTACCCACCCCTGAGTTAGACATTTTGTGTAAGATCAGTTAACATGATTTCCTGTGGCTCTTAATGGTTAAGAGTGGGTAAAAGGAGCTGGGGTCTAGTTCCAGTCTGATAGACACTGCAAGAGAAACAGTCAAAACCCATTCAGCCAGTGCTGGAGTTGTTATCCGAATCAGGCTATGCCCCTGCAGGTGCTATGGACTCTTTAAAAACATGGGAGATGTTGTTCATACATCTCCTGTGGAGGGTCTAGTTTAGCTTTATGTGCTACACAAACTATTGCCTTTTTTTTTATTAACACAGCTGCATTTTTTTGGAAACATGAAGTGTTAGATACTGGAGGCATTTTACCACATCTATTTGAACAGACTTCCTGACTTCATAAGAACAAAGAACTTGTTTTTCTCTTGCTAAATGAATTCATTTTTAAGTGCAAAACACTTAAAATGACATTTCAACAAAGACTTCTGCAATGCCAAAAACTTTCCGTCTACCTACCATAATTGGGCCCACAACTTGTCAGAGACCTGCATGAATTAAGCCAGAGTATAAAGCTTATTTTTTGAGCATGTCGATACTGGGCTATATTTAATATCCTAACTTAAACAGCTGAAGTACCTTATAATTAGGGTGATTACACTCAACCACAAAGATTCACTTAGAGATGTAAAATAGACGCAATATATGATCCCTGGGGAAGGTAATGGCAACCCACCCCAGTATTCTTGCCGTGAAAACTAAATGGATCAGTACAACCAGAGATATGTCGGTATACCATCGGAAGATGGGACCCCCAGGTCGGAAGATGGTCAAAATGCTACTGGGGAGGAACAGAGGATAAGTTCAACTAGCCCCAGACGTGATGACGCAGCTAGCTCAAAGCCGAAAGGACAGCTAGCGGCCGACGGTGCTGGTGGTGAACGGCGAATCCGATGTTCTAAAGATCAACACACCATAGGAACCTGGAATGTAAGATCTATGAGCCAGGGCAAATTGGATGTGGTTATTGGTGAGATGTCAAGATTAAATATAGATATATTGGGTGTCAGTGAACTGAAATGGACTGGAATGGGCCACTTCACATCAGATCACCACCAGATCTACTACTGTGGACAAGAGGATCACAGAAGAAATGCAGTAGCCTTCATAATTAATAATAAAGTGGCTAAAGCAGTGCTTGGATACAATCCAAAAAATGATAGAATGATCTCAATTCGAATTCAGGGTAAGCCATTTAACATCACAGTGATCCAAATATATGCCCCAACCACAGATGCTGAAGAAGTAGAAGTAGATCAGTTCTATGAGGATCTGCAGCACCTACTGGATAATACACCAAAAAGAGATGTTATTTTCGTTACAGGAGACTGGAATGCCAAGGTGGGTAGTCAAATGACATCTGGAATTACAGGTAAGCATGGTCTAGGAGAGCAAAATGAAGCGGGACATAGGCTGATAGAATTCTGCCAGGACAACTCACTGTGCATAACAAACACTCTCTTCCAACAACCTAAAAGACAGCTTTATACATGGACTTCACCAGATGGCCGACACCGAAATCAGATTGACTACATCCTTTGCAGCCAAAGGTGGCGGACATCTATACAGACGGTAAAAACAAGACTGGAGCTGACTGTAGTTCAGATCACGAACTTCTTATTGCACAATTTAGAATCAAACTAAAGAGAATAGGGAAGACCCACAGATCAGTTAGATATGAGCTCACTAATATTCCTAATGAATATGCAGTGGAAGTGAAGAATAGATTTAAGGGACTAGAGTTAGTAGATAGGGTCCCGGAAGAACTATGGACAGAAGTTCACAACATTGTCCAAGAGGTGGCAACAAAAAACGTCCCAAAGAAAAAGAAAACCAAGAAGGCAAGATGGCTGTCTGCTGAGACACTGGAAGTAGCCCAAGAAAGAAGGAAAGCAAAAGGCAACAGTGATAGGGGGAGATATGCCCAATTAAATGCAAAATTCCAGAGGTTAGCCAGAAGAGATAAGGAATTATTTTTAAACAAGCAATGCGCAGAAGTGGAAGAAGACAATAGAATAGGAAGGACAAGAGACCTCTTCCAGAAAATTAGAAACATCGGAGGTAAATTCCAGGCAAAAATGGGTATGATCAAAAACAAAGATGGCAAGGACCTAACAGAAACAGAAGAGATCTTGAATGGGCCTTAAGAAGCATTGCTAATAACAAGGCAGCAGGAGACGACGGTATCCCAGCTGAACTGTTTAAAATATTGCAAGATGATGCTGTCAAGGTGATGCCATATGCCTGCAAATTTGGAAAACACAAGAATGGCCATCAGACTGGAAAAAATCAACTTATATCCCCATACCAAAAAAGGGAAACACTAAAGAATGTTCAAACTATCGGACTGTGACACTTATTTCACATGCCAGCAAGGTAATGCTCAAGATCCTGCAAGGTAGACTCCAGCAATTCATGGAGCGAGAATTGCCAGATGTACAAGCTGGGTTTAGAAAAGGCAGAGGAACTAGAGACCAAATTGCCAATATCCGCTGGATAATGGAGAAAGCCAGGGAGTTCCAGAAAAACGTCTATTTCTGTTTTATTGACTAGTCTAAAGCCTTTGACTGTGTGGATCATAACAAACTGTGGCAAGTTCTTGGTGGTATGGGGATACCAAGTCATCTTGTCTGCCTCTTGAGGAATCTGTGTAATGAACAAGAAGCAACAGTAAGAACAGACCACGGAACAACGGACTGGTTTAAGATTGGGAAAGGAGTACGGCAGGGTTGTATACTCTCACCTTACCTATTCAACTTGTATGCAGAACACATCATGCGACGTGCTGGGCTTGACGAATCCAAAGCTGGAGTTAAAATCGCAGGAAGAAACATTAACAATCTCAGATATGCAGATGACACCACTTTGATGGCTGAAAGCGAGGTGGAGCTGAGGAGCCTTATGATGAAGGTGAAAGAAGAAAGTGCAAAAGCTGGGTTGCAGTTAAACCTCAAAAAAACCAAGATTATGGCAACCAGCTTGATTGATAACTGGCAAATAGAGGGAGAAAACGTGGAGGCAGTGACAGACTTTGTATTTCTGGGCGCAAAGATTACTGCAGACGCCGACTGCAGCCAGGAAATCAGAAGACGTTTACTTCTTGGGAGGAGAGCAATGACAAATCTTGATAAAATAGTTAAGAGCAGAGACACCACACTGACAACAAAGGTCTGCATAGTTAAAGCAATGGTATTCCCCGTAGTAACCTATGGCTGCGAGAGCTGGACCATAAGGAAGGCTGAGCGAAGGAAAATAGATGCTTTTGAACTGTGGTGTTGGAGGAAAATTCTGAGAGTGCCTTGGACTGCAAGAAGATCAAACCAGTCCATACTCCAGGAAATAAAGCCAGACTGCTCACTTGAGGGAATGGTATTAAAGGCAAAACTGAAGTACTTTGGCCACATAATGAGAAGACAGGATACCCTGGAGAAGAGGCTGATGCTAGGGAAAGTGGAAGGCAAAAGGAAGAGGGGCCGACCAAGGGCAAGATGGATGGATGATATTCTGGAGGTGACAGACTTGACCTTGGGGGAGCTGGGGGTGGCGACAGCCGACAGAAAGCTCTGGCATGGGCTGGTCCATGAAGTCACGAAGAGTCGTAAGCGACTGAACGAATAAACAACAAAACAACATACAACATATATATACAGTTTGTAATCAATCTACAGAACAATTTCTCCTACCTGGTACGTGTTCTTAAATCCCTTTAAACAAATCCAACAGTGCAAAACCTCCACAATAAAAATTAATAGAGAAAAACAGAAACAGAAATAATGCCCAATGTCCCAGCACTGAAATTCATAGTAGCATTTTACGTTTTTACAAAACTGCCTAAGAGCAAAATTTTTAGATAATAATAGTTCAGAAGCATATCACTCCACATATTCATAATGTCAGGCATCTAAATGACATTCATAGGCCATCTATTGAACATTCATAATAAGGTGTCTAATAAATAAAGCATCTATTAAACATTCATAATAAGGCGTCTAATAAAACAGTTGTCCGGTACATATCCTTTATTAATTTTTATTGTGGAAGTTTTGCACTGTTGGATTTGTTTAAAGGGATTTAAGAACATGTACCAGTTAGGAGAAATTTTTCTGTAGATTGATCACAAACTGTATATATATCTTGTATATATCACCTATATCTCTAATAGATTACGTCTATTTTACATCTCTAGGTGAATCTTTGTGGTTGAGTGTTATCACCCTTATTGTGCTTTGTCAATTCAACCATAGCCTTCTATCTACTTTATTTTGTACCTTATAATTATTCATGCTAAGTAACTTGTGTCTCCGGTAATAAGTTTTCAAAGTATCCATTACTATGCATGATGTATAACACATACTTTCCTTTGTACATTGTGATCCTTAAATGTTTACTCAGAAGCAAGCCGAAGTTACATAGGAAGCTGTCCCATATGGAGTCATAGCATTGGCTCATGCAATTCAGTATTGTCTATACTGACAGGCAGGGGCTTATCTAGGATTTTCAGACAGAGGGCTATCCCACACCTACCTGGAGATAACAGAAACTGAACCTTCAACCTTTTTAATGCAAGTCATGTGCTCTACCATGGAGCTATTGCAGTTTACTTAGGAATGGGCAGTTCTGTCAGTTTTGTTTTCTTTCACATTCACATTTTTAAATCCTTAAGTTTGAAGAACTATGTGGATTTTGCTAAATTCTTACAAGAAATAAATAAATTCTTGCCCATTGTCAGGTATAGGTACAAGGCCAGCCTTGTACCTAGTAGGTAGATTTATTAGGAAATAGTTTGAGAATGTCAGATGTCTCTTCAAGCTTATCCCTGTAAGAAGTTCCCATGGGATCTAGCTTGCTTACTCCCTGTTGCGCCCTTGAAGCTGCTGGTTCTCTGGGAACTTAAGATAAGGAGGGGGGCACTCTTGGAAGCTGCCACTCAGATTGTAGCATCATCAAAGTGATTTGTACCATCCCGCCCTGTTGGCACATGGGCATGGGTTACATGTCAGAGGACCTGACTGTCCAATGGCTTTGAACAGGCCGTAAATGCTGGTACAAAGTTGAAAAAGCTTTGCTAAGTTTCATCTCTTGACACAACGCCTGACCTCCCTCCTGTTTTGGATTCCAACTCTGATTGGGACTTTGAAAGCACTCTGCACATGGATGCTTTGTTATTTGTCATGAAAAGTAGGGAAGCTTTTCATAGACTTGGACTTGCATTTGCTGTGGACTGTATGTGTGTCGCCTGGACACAGGTTGCAAAAGAGCTTCCCCGGAGCTAACATAGGGTGACCATATGAAAAGGAGGACAGGGCTCCTGTATCTTTAACAGTTGTATTGAAAAGGGAATTTCAGCAGGTGTCATTTGTATATATGGAGGACCTGGTGAAATTTCCTTTTCATCACAACAGTTAAAGCTGCAGGTGCCCTGCCCTCTTTTAAATCTGTTCACTCTAGTATAGCTCCTGCAGCTTTCACTGTTGTGATGAAGAGGGAATTTCACCAGGTTCTCCATATATACAAATGACACCTGCTGGAATTCCCTTTTCTATGCAACTGTTAAAGATACAGGAGCCCTGTCCTCCTTTTCATATGGTCACCCTAGCTAACATTATGTGCAGGGGAGTTCCTGGGCCTGAGATCTTACCTTCCCCGGGGGTCATGGCAACCAGAGTCAGCTCAGTTGTGGCAGGCTGAGATTGATTGGTGCATGATTGATCTTCTCTGCCCATCTCTGGTGGCTCAGAGCAACCCTTCCCTGGGATTTTGTTTTAGGCAATTGACCATGCCCCTTTGAGGGCAAGCATATGCAGCATCTGAAGAAGCTCAAATTATTATTATTATTATTATTATTATTATTATTATTATTATTATTATTATTTATATAGCACCATCAATGTACATGGTGCTGTACAGAGTAAAACAGTAAATAGCAAGACCCTGCCGCATAGGCTTACATTCTAATAAACTCATAATAAAACAATAAGGAGGGGAAGAGAATGCAAACAGGTACAGGGTAGGGTAAAACTAACAGTATAAAGTCCGCACAACCTCAAGTTTTGGATAGTAGCATACCCTAACCCACCCACTCTGAGTGTTTGCCTTAAAGATTGTATCAGAAAAAGAGCCTAAAGCTTTCTAACTATCGTTCAGCTTTAAGTGTGTTTTGGAGACTTTGTAACCATTAAGCTTGTCTACTGTGTGATTTCCTCAATAAAAGAAATCTCACTGATGTGAGTGTCTAGTGTCAGCTTGCCAGAACATGTGAATACCAGAGGGAACAGGCATGAACACGACACCCATTGACTCAAACAGCAATTTCCAGCATAGAGAGGACTAGGGTGTACCTGCCTGCCATATCACAGGTGACAATGTGTGCCTGCCTGTGCACACTAGTGTGCCTGTGCACACTATCACTGGTGACAATGTTGGTGAGAAGACAGACTCAGTGAGGAAGGGGGAATTGACAAGGAGAGAGTCATGTTGTACATTCCTGGCATTGTAGCTTTTAAAGAAGTGGATCCAGTCAGAAAAAAGAGTCATTATAAACATGGTTGAGTACACATGGATTCAAGCCCCAACTTTTAAAGCACTGGGCTCAGATGCATTTATCTGTCCATTTTATTTCCTCCAATATTCAGGTGTGTGGTTTTTTTTTAATTTCATTTTCTTTTTGTTCTGAATATCTCCATAAATTTGTGAAATTTGGAAAATTCTTATCAAAATATCAAACTGAAATAAAATTCTCACCCATCCTTAGATTTACTCCCTCATGCACAAGTTTAGGATTAAAATCAAAGGCATTTTCAGTCACTTTTTAGCCCTGCAGGAAGGCGAGTTTTATTCTGTTCCTGCAACAACATGTGTGCCAAATTGTTTGTTTGCTCTGTATGTCATAGTCTGATACTGCAGCTGTTGAAAACAAATACTGGTGAATGAATATTTAGGGAAAGTCAGTTTTTCATTGCAACAGGCTGAACAAAGGCAAGGTGAAAATTAAAACCCCTTCCCTCCATTCTAAGTTTATTTTGGCCTACCCTGATAGACCTTTACTGATCTAATGAGTGAAGCAAGTCATTTAGCCAAACTGTCCCAAGCCATTTTCTTTCTATTTGATAGAGCGAGGCAAAGCATGAATATTTCACCACACACTTCAGCAAACCTCTAAAGAAAAAAGCTATTTCTGCTATAAAAAATAACTGGAAAGAAGGTTTGCGAAAGAAGTAAGTTTGTCTGTCCAAGAAAAGAATAAATGAGAAAGGTCTACTGCCTAAGATTATTCCCAAGAACACCCTAGGCTTTTTGCAAATTAGCTGGTCCATAGATTTGTGAGGAGATAATGCTTATGTAATTTCCAATGTGTGGCTCTACTTGACAAGGCTAGAGGAAAGTACAGCTTGGCTGTTCCGGACAGGTGGCTACTAGTGCTAATAAATCATTTCTTTTCAGCTGTAAGCTACAAGTTGAATTACAATTGACTGTCCACGCTATCACGGATATTGTACTTTCCTGCAAATTTATCCTTCTATGTTCCATCCATACTAGTGACATGACAGTGGATGGGGTAGGTCCAGTTCACCCGAGTGGCCGTTTGAAAAAGAATTCAATATGATCCTTAATTTCCCCCCAAGAGAATGTATCATTTATTTAGTGTTAGGCACTTACTTAGTTAAGCACGAAGTAATTGTTTTAACATCTGTTTTCAATTAAAAGTATTTAATAGGGGGGATGGGGAAACCATGTTGCTAAAATGTCAGTGACTAGAAAAGACTTTTTGTTGTTGTTTGCTATAATGCTTTAACCATAGTTTGCTAATATTTTCTTTAAAAAATTATAGCCAGAAAACCACTTCAGAGCTAATTGCAAGATTGATTTTTAAAATAACAGGGTTATAAAATGGTGCTCTCTCTGCACAAGTTATAGACTCCTTGGTTGAGAAAGGATTGTACAATATATATGATCCAGGAAATTATGGGCTGGTTAGTTTAAGGTCTGATTCAGGTGAAATAGTGGTAAGTCTTAGTAAAGTTAAAATTATCAAGCATATTGAAGACAAGCCCTGCTGAAAAAATATTTAAACAGGGCTTCTGCCTCACTATCCTTTCAGAATTCTTTGTGAGTTGCAGTTGGCAGGCCATAGGAACAGCTTCAGGGGGTCTTTTACCCCCTATGGTGAATGCACACTTTGGATGGCTCCTATAAGTGTCCATTTCATCTTTCTTGTGCTCTTTCCATTGCAGGATTGCCCACCGCTTGGTCTAGGAATTAAAATCTGAAATGGTTATTTGAAGAGATATACAGTAGCCCTGGAGAAGGCTGTCAATGGCTACTAGTCCTGATGGCTAAGTGCTACCTCCAGTATCAGAGGCAATAAGCCTATATACACCAGTTGCTGGGGAACATGGGTGGGAGGGCGCTGTTGCATCATTTCCTGCTTGTGGTTCCCTGGTTGACAGGTGGTTGGCCACTGTGTGAACAGAGTGCAGGACTAGATGGACTCTTGGCCTGATCCAGCATGGCTCTTATTTATTTATTTCTTTATTGCATTTTTATACTGCCCGATAGCTGAAGCTCTCTGAGTGGTTCACACAAATTTAAACCATTCAAAATATAAAACAAACAGTATAAAAATATGATATAAAATGCAATCTAAAAACACAACCATGATAAAATCAGTATATTCTTAACAGGCTGTTGACTAAACTCCCAGAATTGTCCAGTGGGATGAGTTATATAATTCAGACATGGGCAAGATCTATGACTTTATGGCTGATTCGCCAGTTGGTCAAACAGAAAGCTTTTGTGTGCAGGGGGCTGCAGGAGATACCCAGGTCTGTGCGTAGGACACAATATGTAATGTGGCCAGTCTTTAGCACAACGCTTCTTATATTCTCACACGTATAGCATCTAAGCCAGGGGTGCAGAACCTCTTTTTACCTAAGGGCTGGATTCCATTTCAGAAAAGCTCTGAGGTAGGGTGACCATATTTTGGAAACCAAAAAGGAGGACAACATAGTCGGCCCCCAAGGGGGCGTGTCCAGCACCAAGGGGGCGTGCCCACCCAAACATAGCCTTGGTCACATGTCTGATTTTACAGCACACATTTAAGACAAATCTGTTCTACATAACATCTTAATGTTAAAATCATTGAAATAAAGAACAAGTGAGAGATTCAATGTATCTGAAATTAACTTCACTCACTCCTACTTTTGTAGGTTTTGTTGTACTTTGAAGCTTTTGCTATACTCTGTGTGTTACATTCTCCCCTTCCCTCAAATACCTTTTCTGACTGTATCTTCACTCATTGCAAGCTGCTGTTATTGTTAACAGGGTTTGCTACTGGCTGGCTGGATGTCTGGCTGTTTTTAATTTCAATTTTTTTAAAAAGCTTGTGTATAATTGTCACAAGTTTCTCTACTCTAACGTTAGGGTGGGTGTTGTGGCAGTGAACACTACTTTGCCCATTCACACTTCTCACTTATAGACATTAGCTTCTCAAGGCTTGTGTGTTGGCACCACTTCGCACATCCAGACTTTGAACTCCTGTCTACTTCCTGCACAAACATGCGACTCTGAGACCCTCTTCCTAATGCCCTGCGTTTCATGCCAGCACCATGGGGCTAAGTTACAATAGATGTCTCTGGGTTGTCTGTGCAGCCTCTGTTGTTTCTCTCTCTCTCTCTCTCAGGGCTCAGCTACAGCCATCTCTGAGTTGTGGCTTCAGTCTAACTCTGTCTCTAAGAGATATGCCTGCCAGCCAAAACCACAAATCTATCTATTTTTCTCTGGTATGCACTTCAAATGTTCTGCATTGCATCCCAGCAGTGCAGTCAGAGCCTAGCTCACAAGTGTACAAAGCGAAGTGGAAGGGAAGTGGTAGCGAAGCAAAGCAATGATATGCCAGGTTCCAACATTTGCAGCAACAGGGCATCCACAAAGAAGAGAGCCTCTCTCTCGACTGACACCTTACTGTTGTTCATGAGAGTTTTTCTCTAAAGATGACCCTTCATTGCCCATGATGTGGAAATTTGAGAAAAAGGCCTCTGGCCCATTCTGTTTTGCCCTATGGGCTGCTTTGACTGACCTCTCCTTACCTACATTTTGATTTGTGGACGTCTTGCCTCTGCTGAGCTCCAGGTACCCGACCGCACACCAAATCTGCAACAGGAAAGGTGTCCTGCTTGCCCAGGACTTCTTACCTAAAGACTGGAGATCCCCTTAATGCCAAGGGCTGAAACTGCTCAATGTGCAATACCCCAAAGAGGAGGTTTGACAACCTGAGATTGAAGGATATGGCTCCAGCAGTTTTAAAAAACAATAATTTCAAAACTTTGGACTTTTTAAAAAATTATTAAAAAACAATGGATGAACAGATATGATTCAAACTTGGCATGGCTAAATCTCTCCTTAAAAGCTATCATGGTGCCACAGCCTTTTATCTTTAAAAATGTCATTTTTAAAAAATAATAATTTTAAAACCTCAAACATTTTTTAAAAAACCCTAAAACTCATTGGATGAACAGATCTGTTTCAAACTTGGCATAGCTAAAGCCCATGTTAAGAGTAATCACGGTGCCAAATTTCATTTCTTTATCTTTAAAAATAACATTTTTTTTAAAAAAAAATAATTTTAAATCCTCAAATTTTAAAAAATTCCTAAAAATCAATGGATGAACAGAACTGTTTAAAATTTGGTTGGCTAAAGCTCTACCTAAAAGCTGTCATGATTCCAACTTTCAGCTCGTTATCTTTAAATTGACAGTTTTAAAAATAATAATTTTAAAACCTCAATTTTTAAAAAATTCCTAAAAAATCATTGGATGAACAGATCTGTTTCAAATTTGGTATGACTAAAGCCCTACCTACGAGCTACCATTGTGCCAAGTTTCATGTCTTTATCTTTAAAAATGGCAGTTATAAGCATTTTTGTTAATTCCCATTAGAGCTGCTCTTTGGCTGGGGAAGATGGAAGAAATCCAGATTTCCCCTTCCCCTTCCGGATTTGTCTCAAAGAGCTCCTAAAAACTAAAAATACTAGCATATTTCATCTGAAAGATCTTACTGCCAGTAACTAAAGCCTTAGGAGAGGCATTTCAACCTTTTAGGATGGGGTGGGGGAAACTGCACTGATCGGTGGTCAGGAGAAAGAGGCTGGGGACAAGCTTTCTGAGGAAGCCTAGAAGGTGAGAGTAGGCCAGGTTTGGCCCCTCAACCTGAAGTTTCACACCCTTGATCGAAGCAAAGAGTGGGCAAATGTTCTTCAAGGCAGTATTGAAATAGCTTAAGCTGCCTAGATTGTAAAACTAATGGGTAGTTTACCAATTTCTTGGGCTACAAAATCAGTGGTTGCATATGGCAGTCTCAGAGAATCTACCATCGATTCCCTGTTATGATTATAATTCATCTCAACGAAATGTAGCATCTCTCAGGAGTTTTTCATTGTTTTTTAGGATGTCCTATAGCTATAGTGTCAGGGCCAGAAAGAATTCCCTCCAGTTCCTCAAGTGTGGATATGGGAGGCAGGAGCTACTGGCTTATTCCATACTAAGTAAACAGCTACAGTGGAATGTGCTACTGCTTTCTGGCAAATCTGAGTGGGGAAATTTAAAGCAGGGTGATTGTCCCAGATCTTGTGCATACGCTCAGCTAAGTAGGTCTTCTTCAAATGCAGCAGCAGAAATTGTAACAGATCTGCTCTTGGCTTCCAAAAATGAACACATAGACAAGCTTTTTAAACAAGGCTTGAGGATATCACAGTCCTAAACACTTTTACTAGATAGCAAATACCATTACACTCAATGGAAATTGCTTTGAAGTATATTGTGAGTGCTTCTTATAGATTCAGAATATGTTTAAAAAGCTCAGAAAATCCTGCTGAGATTTTTTTAAGGGCTTTGTTTCAGTGTTTTAACCCCAATCCATATGCTACAATGTTTCAATGTTTCAAAAGTAGGGTACCTCCAAATTTAACATGGTATATTCTCTGTTTGTTGTATGTGTGGTGATCTATCCGATTATCTGAATCCAACTTGCTCGCTCCTCTGAATGTCCAGTTCATGTTCTATCATCCATAATAAACCTTATGACTGTACTATGAATAAGATGAAGAATAGATGGTGAATCAGGACAGATTTCTTTATTTATTTCACTTATCGTATTTCTGTAGCACCTTTCAAAGATCTTTCAAGGTGGTTTACAAAAGCACCAAAACATGAGAACCCTAATCATATAAAAACGTAGTAAAACAGTAAAAACATAACGATTTTAAAAGCCAAGTTTAAAAGATGCATCTCAACCCTCTTCTTGGATGCAGAGAGAGTGAAGACCAGTTGCACCTCCAAAGGGAGGACATTCCAGAGATTAGGACCAACACAGGAGAAAGCCCTTTCCCATGTGCCCCACAAGTGGTCCTCTGCAAGCAAGGGGGTCTTCAAAAAAGGACTAGCTAATTTGAATAACTAATTTGAATAACTGAGCAGATTCATACCGAGATAGGTGGTCCCTCAGATAGTAGTCCCACAGAGAAAATATGTTTTACATCTTATTTTTTACCATGACTTGGGAACTAGAAGGCAGGATCGATGTGCATTATATTGGGGGCTCAATTGATTGCCCTATAAATGCAATGACAATCTGTTGATTTTGCATCTGTGCTTTCGCTTTGCAACAGGGTGATTCTAGGTTGTTTCTCTATGTGCAAAACTGGTTAATTGTAGTGGAGTCTGGACACAGTCAGAGACTGGATGTTAGCACGTTCACTGAAGCCAATGCAAGACGGGACAAAAGTAATAATATTAGAGTGCTTTGCACCATATTTTCTTCTCTTGCCACAACAGCTGAATTCTGGTGATTTGCAAGGCTACAAGCACGTTGAGAAAATTCAATCAATCAAATGATTTAAATCAGCTCAGTTTTTTGGTCATGGCTGAACGGTGCATGTGTGTGCACAGCAGTGTGTGTATTTAAAATGTATAAGTTTTAGCATGTAATCCTATGCATGTTTAGACAAAAAAGAAGTCTTACAACTCCCAGTATTCCCTAGGAGTTATAGGGCTTTTTTTCTGTCTAAACATAGGATTGCATCCTTAGTGTATTTGTCTGAAATGAAATTGTCATTTTATTTTCTGTGTCATCATTATTGTATCTTCCCTTTACCTGTTCTGAGACATTCAGAAAGAGAAGATTACAAATATGAACAAATACATTTGAGGAGCCAGTATTTCTTATGTGCAGTGGATGTGGCAAAATGTTTTCTTTTGGAGCAAATACCAAGAGAAGCTTTGTCTGCTCATTAGCAAGTCAACTATGTCATGTTCAGGACAAGAAAAAAGTAAGACATGAGGTAAAACCTTCCAGCACTTTCTTCCTTGGCCTCTTAACTTGTAATTTAGATTCTGGCCCCACATCTGTTTTTATCTTATAATTATACTTGCCGATTGTTTTAAAATGGAATTATTTGGAATCCTTTCAAACTGCAACATCTTTGATGTGTTCCTAATTGCTGCTTTTTATCTACTTCTGTTTTCAGTGTCCAGGAGAAAGAATATATTGTAAGAAGTTCCCAGAATGCCATTATAGCTGTTATAGCTGTTATAATTTCTTGTTCTAAGTTGGTCCCCAAAATAAATTACAAACGTTCAATTCAACATATTGAGCAAAAATGTATTGCTTTACTTTCATACTGAGTTTTCTTTCATTAATGTCATTGGCACTTATTTTTCTTAATCATCATTATAAATCCCACTTTTTAAAGAAAAAAAAACCCTCAGTGCACACCCATTATATTATATTGTTAGTCATTGGGATGATAGCAGAAGCTACTGGGTTTGAATAGCGTGTTGAAATGAATAAAAAACCAAACAAGACAACATTAATATAACATTTTATTGAAAATTGCTGTATTTTCTCTTGATAAAGCTAAAAGTAGAAGTTAAACATTAGCTTAACAAATGACCCTTGGTATCAGTGATGTGCCAATTACTTAAGTAGCATTATGGATCTGATATGAAATCATCCCAGCTAAAAACAAGTATATTTTAGAAATTTCACATTTGTATTACGATTTTACTGCCTATGCTATATCAAACTGGTGAGAAGTAATTGGCTTCGTTTGGATGTTACTTTAAGCCATGGTGGGTTAATAAGCTATTCACAGTAGTTTATTTTGTTCAAATAAACCATCATGGATTAAAAAAGTCCCATCAGATGACTCGATAACCCAAGGTGGGTTAAATAAGCCATTGTGGATCAGGAATGCCAGCAGGTCATCCAAGGGCAAACCCCCAAAACTCTGCTTTAAAAAAGTCCGGCACTTACCCCAACTTTTTTTTGCTGTGGAGGTGTGTCACAGCCAATAGTGACCCCTGATTGGTTGCCATCAGCTGGACAGGGAAGGGGGTGGACCTCCGGGAGCTCTGAGTCAGGAGAGCCAGGTCCAGGCACCACAGGTCCCTCTGTTCCTCCCCCTCTGGCTGCCCTGTTCCTACCCATTTTAATCTGAAAATAAATAAAATAATTAAAAAATGGAAGGGAGGGAGAGGAATGGGGCCCGTTCCTTCCCCCCATTTTTTTTTTATCTGTAAATGTGATTTAAAAAAACTGGGGGAGAGGAACAGGGCAGCCAGAGGAAGATCAGAGGGAGATCAGAGGGAGGAGAGCCAGGTTGGGTGCTGCATGTCCCTCTCTTCTTCCCGTTTGAAGTGCATAGTTCAGATTACATTTCATTTGCATAGAAAATGGAAACCCTATTAACATTATTCTGCTGTGATTGGCTTTTGACATGCCTTGCTTCTGGTCAGCTTGTACAATAGCCATTGCTTTAAGTACCCAAAGGGATGGGCAACTGTACCCAATCAACTCCTCTCACCTGTTTAAAACTGCAACATCTTACAATAAGGGTTTCTATCATGCTCTTTACCACTACAGCTCTCCCTTCTCTTATTTTTTAATATCAAGCCTGAAGGAAAAAAGTTTTCAAACTCAGACCCAAACTCATTTCTTGTATGTTTAGTTAGTCCTCAGATTTTATGACGATATTCCTGTTTGGATTTTCAATCACAAGGCTATGGGGAGGATATAACAACGTGTATGCCTGGTTTTACAGCTTTCTGTGTTGTGTGGGAAGCCTCCATGGATACAAGACACCCTCCACACCTAGAGGGCGACAAATGCGATGATGGAGGGGCGGGGCTAGCATGCTCTCCCTCCTAGTGTATTTGCTCTACCCATGTTGGGAATGCTTGAATAGGGATCTGGTTGCCTTACACAGTAGAGGCTGGTGGCTGCTATATCAGTGGGGCAATGAATTATTATTATTATTATTATTATTATTATTATTATTATTTATTTATTTATATAGCATCATCAATGTACATGGTGCTGTACAGAGTAAAACAGTAAATAGCAAGACCCTGCCGCATAGGCTTACAATCTAATAAAATCATAGTAAAACAATAAGGAGGGGAAGAGAATGCAAACAGTACAGGGTAGGGTAAGCAGGCACAGGGTAGGGAAAAACTAACAGTAGAAAGTAACAGTAGAAGTCTGCACAACATCAAGTTTTAAAAGCTTTAGGAAAAAGAAAAGTTTTTAGTTGAGCTTTGTTGAATCTTTTGTTCAATCTTTGTTGAATCTTTGTTGAATCTTTGTTGAATCTTTGTTGAGCTTTAGTTGAATCCGCTCTGGATTTCAGTCATAATCAGTCAGAAATCTAAAGGAGCTACCCAAGATGTTGAACACATTTTGCAAATAGGATGCACACTTTGGCTAACTCCTTTGGAGTTTTGACAGGTGCTGACTGAAACCCAGAGTGGATTTACTGCCCCATGACATAGATGCCACCAGCCTCCATTGGTCCTATGTATATGTTGGGAAAAGAGCAAGATAGGATAAATAAATAGGATAAATAAATAGTAATGAAACTGGAAATTCTTTCTGCTGCGAGTTCTGCTTCTGCCATGCATACAATAATGAGCTTTATTAAACATTTTGCTAAATCACTGGGCATGTTAGAAACTGAGAAATTGTGTGTGTGTTTATGACTGTCCTTTTCAGTGAGTGAATGGGAAATGCACACAAGACTCATTACTCCTGGTTTTCTGTTACTCTACCTCTCGGCTCATCACATATTGACCCAGTGCAGTGACAGATTAACAGTGACACTAACGGAGACGTTTAATCTTCTCTACTTGATGTAGCAAAGTCTCCTTCCCAAATCTCAATGCTTCATGGCTGCCGTTCTTTATTCCCTCATTTTCTTCATGCTAGATTAAGCTAGTGACCCAAAACTGCCAATTTTCAACTGAAACGCTAATCACATTTCTCCAAAACATGATGCATCCATCTATAAAAAGCTTCCCATGCATTATTAACATTATTTTTTGCTTTCTACGGCATTTTGTTTTTGGGTTTGTTTGTTTTTGCTACCTAAATCAAATCAAGACAAATGAGACTTCCTAGTGTGTTGCTGCCTTCCCTTCTATACCCTGCTAACCAGCAGTGCCATCTGACAGTAGCTAAGGTTTAATTTATTTATTTTTTTTAAAAAAATAATGTTACCATGGGCCATTTCAGGCCAAAACTACACAAATTGGAGTGAGTTAGGACAAAGAAATAGAAAGGCAGAGGAAAAGATATGGTGTTCTGGATCTCCAACCCACCCACCCATGAGTGAAAAAGGAAGTTGGGACTGGCATTGTAAAGATGCAACATGACCTGAAGGGAAACAAGTATGCAGTCTTTCTCTCTCTGCCCTCCCCAAATCTTCCAACTAGCTGATTTTGTATTAATTTTTTTTTCAAAGGAAAGGAACACAGAACTTGGTGCTAATTTTGGATTACTGAAGAAGGCTGCCTGTGTTGAGTGCTGGAAGGCAACAACCCTATTAGTTATTTAATACGTTTGTGCTAAGAGATGGTTTTCTTAAACTGTCTCCTTACATTGCTGTGAATTAAATAGGGTGTGATGTGTATATCAAGTACAAAAGTTATTAAGGGTTTCAGCTTTGCTTATGCTGTGATAGGTTTGCTGTGTTTGATTCTTTACATGAAAAATGAGCCAGTAGGTGGCAAAAGCTCATTTAAAATATGCCAAATGCCATTGGCTGCATTTGTTTGTTCTGTACCACATAGTTAACATTCTGTTCTCCGCATGACAAAGATCCTGATCATGCTTAGCTTGTGGTTTTTTACGTCATGGATGGAATTGTGATTTTTCGGCTCCTTTGAGCAAAAGGATGCCTAGTAGGCAAGTATTATTGTTAGGCTTGATAGCTAAATGTAACCTTTGTGCTCTGAGGAAGTATACCTATGAATACTAGGTGCTGAGGACGCACTAGGTGCTGGGGACAATACTAGGTGCTGGGGACAAACAACAGAGAAGGATGGAGCCTTCAATTCCGTATCATGCGGTTGCTGTCTAACAGCTCCATCACACTGGGGGTGTGATGGAGCTACCTCGCTTCTCCACCCGTGTTTTCCTTCCTCAGTTACTTCCTCTTTTCAAAAGACAAAGTGCAGAATGAGCACAAGTCCCATTGAGTCCGCTGCTCTAATGGCGCTGCTTCTCCTGCACACAGCAGGAGAGAGCAGTGATTCCGAGTTTAAAAACACATCGGACTTAATGAGGGTGTTTTTTTGTTGTTGCACAAGGAAGGCCAGAAGGGGCAGAAAGCACGTGGGAGGTAGACGATGTCTTGTGAGGGACCTGAGCAAACTCCGTGAGTGCCCAGTATGAATTGTGCAATAAAACACTATCTGATGGAGCTTTAAAGGAGCCTGTCATGAACCCAGAAAGACTCCAGAAGACAAAAACTCAGTTTCTTTGATCTAGAGACACCCTTGGTTGGAGGCTCTGGATGTAAATCCGAAACTGCTGTGTGGGTGCCCTATAAATCTGTTCCCAAATGATGAAGTAAATATTGACACTGGTGATTATTTCTCAGCAGTGGGCCACAGACACTTGTGTTTGGAGAAACCTCCCTGCAAAGACCCCTGTTCTACTTCAAGCAAGAATAGGATCTCTCTCTCTCTCTCTCTCTTTCTTGCTCTCTCTCAATGCCCCATTGTTGCATGGCAACATATGACTGAGCCAGTGGTGTCATGGGGAAGCAGTGCAGGACACACAGTTATGTAAATAGGGTTAGCAAATATCTGGAAAAGTCTTATTCACCTGTGATCTTCTAACATGTTTTAAGGTCACAATGCCATCAGATTCTGGTTACATTTAAGGCATCAAGTGCTTTTCAGGGCATGTTAAATCCTCAAGCACATCAGTCACTATTCTGCCTAAATGTTCTGAAGTAAAGATGAAAAAAACCACCCGTGTCTTCCAATCTGGTACATATACAACTGTTTTTAAGCCTCTAGGTATCTACTTCCTTTTCTAAAAAACAAAACATAAAAAATTATTTGACAGATGGCCTGCTTTTAAGAGCTTTTTTCTTCACAACTAGAATGTCAATATTTTAGCAGCTTGAGACCCACTTTTTACGAATAAACTTTCTGTTGTGTAGGATGAAGTCTTTAGAATTCCATGCAGCTCATCCTTTGCATTCAAGGCTGCGTGTTTATGTCTATAATGTGTGCCCTTGTAAATTATCAGTATATTAGGGTTAGCAGGCGATCTATATTTGGGTTAGCAGGTGATCTACATTCTATTTGGTGTATACCACAGCCCTCCCCCCACCCCACTTTCCAAAGAATCCATTCAGGAAACTATCTCTAATCTCCTCCTTTGGTGTTCAGATTATACTCTAGAATTTCTCTTCACACATACACCCCTGACACCCCATCTAGATAGCAAGCTTATTTCAGTGAGTAAGTAATTACCAGCCATCTTTTTCACAAGATTATCAGATGAACAAACTGCAATTGAAAGTTATTTTTGGTCATGTCACTTTTGCTTTATATACTGTATATCTCCTTTTATGATCGAATCCCACTGTTTCCTCTTTTTAATTTAGGATTGCAACAGCTGTCCCTTTCTTCAATTTTCCGAAGGTCAGGAGAGCAGGCATCTGGCAGAGAAATCTATTGGAAACTCCTATACATATTGGCTCTTTGCCCCATGGGAAACACTTCATGTGCAGATGAAAGCACATGCATGATGGAAGTAATATAAAGAACCCTACTTCACAGAGTAGTAGTATGAAAAATGAAAATAGGCACACATTGATTTAGCAGTGGCACATCAAACATGAGGCACAGTGGCTTGTGTTAAGGGAGACAGCACAGTGCGGCAATGACAACTGGTGACAACCCAGCCTGGTTCACGGTTTGAAACCACCATCTGCCAGTGTGTGGTGACAGAGGGAGAAGCCTGGCATTACCTTTCTGCACTGGGAGGAACAAGGAAGTGGGAAGCACTGAAGCCAGCATGGTGCAAGTGCACGGTTGCTGACAGGATAGTCACCTCTGCTGATACCAGGAAAAGCTTCTCTTGCACACTGCTGGTTTTCCCACCTGTCAGGCTCCCCTCTATGACCTGCCTCCTTAAGAGCCCCATCTTCCTTCTTTTACTTTCCTTTTCCCATGAAGGTGGGATGAGTGACACACCAGACACAACAGTTTACTAGTAAAGTAAAGCAAGCAACTTAAAACCAAAGCTGGGTGATACAAAGGCATGAAAAGAAAAGAAAAGCTGCAAAAGAAGTTCTTTTACCTTAAGCTGCACCCAGACTTCTTCAAGCTGATCTATCTCGTCTTTCCTGGCTTTTCTCTGGCTGGCTCTCACTCTTTGAGCATCATCAGTTGAATGTTTTATAGCACGTTCATTATTGGGCACTCACGGCTTTTCACGGGTCCCTCTCACA
Organism: Elgaria multicarinata webbii; assembly: GCF_023053635.1. Classification (NCBI taxonomy): domain Eukaryota; kingdom Metazoa; phylum Chordata; class Lepidosauria; order Squamata; family Anguidae; genus Elgaria; species Elgaria multicarinata. The sequence continues at coordinate 64,622,589 of NC_086175.1, forward strand.
ATGCCATCCACCTCCTGTGAGCCTCCTGCTAGTTTCCCACTCCTTCTGCCATTTTTTTTCGTAGTAAAATAGTCCAAACAAAATGCGACTCTTCTGAGTTAGAACAAAATTAGTCGCCATTTCCTACTGTGCGCAGAGAACTTTCACTATAAAATGCCCACTAGAGAGCGCTGTCCCACTACACTGAATGGGCCATGTGGTTGCAGCATGTTTCCTCTTTCTCTCCTGTGTGATTCTTCTCATCTCTGTAGCGGAAGAGTAGCAGGAAGCAAGAGTGAAGGTAAGGAAATCAGATTTCCCCCCATCTGATGACCCCCTTTTATACCATCTTCCCCCAAAACAGAATGTATTGAGGGAATTCATAAGAACAAAACAAAATGGCTGGGAAGGGAAGAAAACAGCAGAAATGCTGTTCTTCCCTCATTTTGAATGCTCCGAAAAGCTCCATCAGACAAGTGTTTTATTGCATGCTCGTTGCTGGGCACTCACAGATTTTTGCAAGTCACTCTCATGATGTTATCTGCCTCCTGCCCCTTCTGGTCTTCTTTCCATGACAAAATAAGACCCCATTAAATCCAACAATAGTTTTTTGAAGCGAAATGTGCTGCCATTTCCTGCTGTGTGCAGGAAAAGCAGCACAATAAAAATGCCCACGTGGTCTTTGTTTACTTCCTCTTCAGTGTGTGAAAGAAAGAGGAAGCTGCCATCCCTGAAGCATGATTTGCTTTTGCAGCTGGACGTGGGGTTGAACCGGGAGGCTGCACTGCTCCCTGCGGGAGGACCTTGCTGACTGCAGTTAGCTGAGCAGAGGTGGGAGGAACTCTGTATGAGAGAAGGTGGAAAGGAAAGGCCTTTCCTTTTCTCCGGTTCACCCTTTTCTCCAGTCCCCCTTCCCCTGGTGTCCTTTTCCATTGCCAATGGTGACCCGAGAATGAATGTTACATTCTCTTCATCTATTGCCCACTGATGCTGCCCCTGCCCCCCCCTTTTGCCATGAGTGGGGCCAACTTTGACAGCCTTGGAGCACATTATTTCCTCTTTCTTCTTCCGCTTGTCATCCACATGAAGGAAGAAGTAGTATTATGGAGGACGACAACAGTAGGGAAACGTGATCCCCCACCCCGTCTGATGATCCCCTAAGAAGAAATGAAACTTAACTGAATGGATGAAACTTAACCAGGGGATGAATCTTAACTGGAGAAATGAAACTACTCCTCTCAGGGATGTTCTCTCCAAGCAGAAAAAACAGGCCTCTAAGCCTGATTCTATTACCTTGCCTCTGTAAGCCTCAAACCTTCACAGCATCCCTCTCATGTCTGTCACTGATTCAGAAAGTTAACCACAGAATGGGCCTTCCCCCTTTTCTATCCCAAGGCCACGGCCATTGGCAATTTCACCCAGCAAGTTACTTCAGCAGCCACAGCTGCAGGAATGCCAGAGCAGTTTTCTGAGAGCCACTACACTCCTGACGTCTCGCTCGTGTTATTTTCTGCCCAGCATTTTCCCTTAGAAAATATGTATTAGGAGCTCATCCATTCCGTTTGGTGTAATGTGTTTCCATTATTAAATGCAGATTGCTTAGGAGGCTTGAAAGGATACTTCTGTGACCTTTTAAAAGACTGGTGTCAGGAAAAAACTCGGCTGGTCACGGATCCTCACCCTCTCTTAACTGAAACTTTCACAGAAATGTCTTTCGCTCTCCGAGTTTGGCTTAAAACCAATCTCATTCACCATGGCAATGGCCTGACCCAGAATTGCAGTTCTTATTACTGCAAAACCTCAAGTTTAATGGTATTGACAAAAGAAAAGGGAATATTCAGAAAAATAGCTGAATATTAAGCTGTTTATTTAAAATACATTATAAGACTCAAAGACTTACAATATTAGTAATGGAAACACTGCAAAAGTTCCAGTTGAGACATAGCCAGCCACCATATGATTCATAGAGGATCCAAGTCTTGAAATTTTAGGGTTAGTTCACTGTTCAGCCATATCTAAATTCTCTCCTCCATGCCTTAAAACTTGGGTGGGGGTTACCAGCCGCCTAATATCACATAATCTGCCAATCTGATGCATTGCTCATCTAGCAATGCTCATTGGCACTACTGTCTCTGAAACCTGTCATGGACTGGATGGAGACATGGTATTGATGGTAGCACTGAGCCCAAATAAATATTCTGGGTCCCCTCCAGCTTTCCCTCCCATTAAATGGAAAACCAAGACTTGCTTTCTGTGTTCGAAAAAAATAAAATAAAGAATATAGGCCACTTGGCCAGACAGTGGCCTTAGCTAGTCCTGCCAGTTAGCCTGCGACGGAAGAGGGAAGATCTCGTGATATGTTTATCGTGAGATCCCTCCTCTGTTTACACACAATGTGCAATGACCTCAGAAGGAAAGGCGTCGTGCCCGCCATTTTGGGGGGATTAAAGGGGCAGCAGTGCACAAAAGCTCGTGTGCAAAAGGTAAGTTTTTTTAATTTAAATTATTTTTCCCGCTCCCCCCACCCTACCCATTCTGTTCCTATTAACCCCCCCCCCAGTTGATTAGTGCGTTGTCCAAACTCAGCCATTGTGTCATCTATTGGGAGTTTTGTTTTTGTTTTTAAACTCACGATGACTTATTTGGCCAAAATAACATATTCTGATAACCCATGGTCTGCAGAGTGGGTTATTTAACCCATCATGGGTTATCATGGCATGTGGCAGTCACCGTGGGTTATTTTGGTCACCTACAGAGTTGCTTGGCAAGAACTGTCAAGACCGTTCAATTGAGTTATTCAATTGAGACACACACACAGCAGGTTAATTCCAGAGACTTTAGAAGCTCAATTGGGCATGTCTCTGCTCTGATATTAATCGATGGGTTTAGAAGCAGCCAATCTCTGCTCTGGAAGATGGAATGCTCTGTGGATGTTCGCAGTTACCAGATAATTCCGGGGCAGAGTGCACACCCCTAATCACCATACATGCACCCCAACTGCATCTGCCTCTTGCAAAGCATAGTTGTCTCATGACTTCCAGTCCATTGGAACTACACCCCGGGAAGGCTGCCCTCTTCACAACTGCTTATGACAATAAGACTTTACCTTAAGATATTTGAATGTAATTTTCTGGCAAAAACAGTAAAAGCTTCAACTTTGGGTATTCTCTTGTGATTTATTGCTCTAATGAATTGATGTTAATATAAGCCTTGTTTCTTGTTTCATTATAACATGACCTACATATTTGTGATTTCTCCCAGTGAGCCATTTAGTTACTTGCACATATATTAATCATGTGAAATACAAGATTAAGCAATAAAATAAATAAGAGATGTACATGCTCATCAGTTCTGGAGGAGAAGCTGACATTTTTTATCACATTTTTAATATATATATATATATATATATATATATATATATATGGGGAAAAGATTACTCCAGAAAATTCATGCACAGCCACCCTGCCAGAAGGATTGAGAAACAAATGTCCATTGAAAACTGATTAAATTTAGAAAACACATACACACACACGCTAAACCTTTATGTATGATTGTACTGGGACTTGGGAATGCACAATCTCTCAGTTATAAGGAAACTTGTTTTACCATTACTTTTCTCAAAAGCCATTAAAGTCCATCATGGCAGACACGTTAGCCAATTGCTTGAATTAAACTCTCTTGCTCTGAATTAATAATTTTGTAAAAAATAAAAAAGTATGCTTTTGCCATTCAATTTTTAACAGAGATGTATGGAGCTAAGCCTGCTCTGAATGACATTATTTGTGTCACTTAGACTTTGCTATCTGAAACATACTACACCTGGCTGTGATGTGTGACTGTAGAAGCGTTGAATTAATTAACTATCTCTAAGGGACAAAGTAGTTACCCTGAACTCACACACTACATTCCCAATCATCTAGACTGCTTCCAGTTTATCATGTCCCTCATGAAATAAGGGGAATGATATGGGGATGCAAGATCATCAATCTAACCAGAGCCAGATACCTGCGGCCACAGACAAAACACTCTGTGTTTATTAGATCTATTACAGTTCTTTATAGCCACATTCTGGAAGCACAACATCCCCATCAATTTCAGTGGAATATAGTTCCAAAGAAATGTGTTTAGGATTATCAGGATGTTATAAAATTATACTTGAATCCCAGTTACATTTATTTTTATATAACTATTGAAATACATAGTTCCATTTCTTCTTGATTTTTTGAGGATCTACATTGCCAAACAAGTTTAGACCTTGACCATGGAAAAATCTATTTCCAGTGGTATATTCTGTTTTCTCGCCTTCCTTACTAAGGAAATGAGTAACAATGCATTTTTTTCTCTTCCAACTTTTATGTGGGATGGAAGCCATCTTGGAAGCTGGAGGATATGGCCTTCCCACCTAGATAATATGTTACCATCTTTGACCTTTTTTTTTTTTTACAATCCTGAACACCTAGCTTTTTTTTCAATCCTTGGGCCACTTGAACATTTGGAAAAATTATAGTCGGTCATTGCAAGGTACATAATGTTAGATGTAATCAACATCGACTGTCCAAGAAACTCAGCCTGAGGATATCTCTTTAAAATGAAGATTCTATGAGTGTCTCATGATGCAATTATCAGGCTTGCTTCCTGGTTCTAACTGCTCTCTCTGGCCTGAGCTAGACCTAAGAATTATCCCAGTCAAATGGAGGGGTCGTCCCTGCCTGGTCCCAGGATCCCCAGTGTGTCATTTAGATGCACAGGGATGATCCCGGGACAATCCCGGGATATAGGCCTGGTCTAGCCATGGCCTCTGATGACAGTTATGTTTTTCTGTTGAGAGTTGATAAGAAGTCTCCAAGAGGTCTTGTTTTGTCTATCTCCCCACCATTCCTAGTTTATTAATGTTTCAATATTTGTTATAAAAATAAAGTAATCCACAGTTTTAGTGTTCTCTACCATTAAAGAATTGTCTCTAATTTTGTTCTTTTAAGAACACACAAATTTAGACTTCCGGCAATATGTAACACATAGGGACTGTTCAGATGATACTTCAGGCTCTGTGGTTAGTGAAACTGTGGTCCTCTGGGATTAGCACTAATCACAAGCTGTGCTATCACACACACAACACTTTAAGCCATGGTTAGAGCTGCTAACCCTGCTGCAGACGGTCTGACTGTGGTTAGTGAGTGAGCAGGGTTTAACAAAAAGCATTGCACAAGACACTTTAAACCCTGCTGCTTAACTAAAAGCCTTAATCAACAGGCCCATAGACTTGCTCCTAAGTCAGTGTTTTTACAGAGCAACTCTGTTAAAGTTCATAGGTTCCTGCTCTGATGAAACAGTTTTAGTAAGACTATGGAATTCCATAGAAGTTGTTGATATCAGTTGTTCATTTCTCTCCTTTCTACTAAGGTATTCAAGGCAACCTATACATTAAAAGGGATTTGCTCAAAAAAGTTGCCTCTGCCTGATTTTGAGGGATCTCCCTTCCTCCTTTCCTTCTCACCACAGCTTACCCCATTCCACAGGGTCTCCTAATCTTTTATGCAGCATTTTCAGGGCACTGGAGGTCTGCTGTGGGGAGGAGTGGACAGGAAGTCTGCTTCTGCCAGATCAGTTGCATGCCCATAATATGGATCCAACTACCTATCTAAAACTAGTAGCAAGAACTGGAGCAGATTAAAACAGATTAAAAATACAGCACAAAAATTATTGTTATTAATAACATAGTTCTTGGACAATAGTTCTGAAATAAGATTGTCTTCACCACTTGCCCCAAAACAGGGAGGCCTGGGCCTCATCTACACCTAGAGGCCTTCCAGGATTTTGGTGGTGGTGAGGATTCTAGGCTTACCTGCTTCCAGTATCGTCCCCCTGCATCTAAATGCCAGTGCGTCATCCCGGAAGTGAAGAGGGACATTCCTGGTGTAGCTTTTTTTTTTTAGGAGACATTCATGCAATTGTGGGGCACCAATCCAGCACCATACCATCCACAGTCCTCGGGGTTGTCCCAGGACCATGGGAACAATCAGGAAAACCATAGTCCCGGTTATCCTGGGAAAACTGAGACGTTGTCCCTGGTTGACGCCAGGATCCCCTGTGCATAAGAACATAAGAAGTGCCATGCTGGATCAGACCAAGCGCTCTGTTCACACAGTGGCCAACCAGCCATCGGCCAGGGACCAACAAAGCAGGACATGGTGCAACAGCACCCTCCCACCCACGTTCCCAGCAAGTGGTGCACACAGGCTTACTGCCTCAAATATTGGAGATAGCACACAACCATCAGGGCTAGTAGCCATTGATAGCCACCTTCAGGAATTTATCCAACCCCCTTTTAAAGCCACACAAATTGGTGGCCATCACTACAACTTGTGGTAGTGAGTTCTATAGTTTAACTATGTGCTGTGTGAAGAAGTACTTCCTCTTATTTGTCCTGGATCTCCCACCAATCAGCTTCATGGGATGACCCTCAGTTTTAGTGTTTTGAGAGAGGGAGAAAAATGTCTCCTTGCCCACATTCTCCATACCATGCATAATTTTGTACACCTCTATCATATCTCCCCTTAGCCTCCTTTTTTCCAAGCTAAACAATCCCAGTTGATGTAACCTTCCCTCATAGTGGAGATGCTCCAGCCCCTTAATCATCTTAGTTGTCCTTTTCTGCAGTTTTCCAAGCTCAATAATATCCTTTTTTAGGTGTGGTGACCATTTGGGTGCACAGGGACGACCTTGAACTGACCCTGGGATAAATGGCTTGTGTAGACATGCCCCTAATCTACACCAAGCAGGATATTGCACTATGAAAGTGGTATAAAAGTGGTATATAAAAGGCAGGAGCCACACTACTGCTTTATAGCAGTATTGAAGTGCACTGACAACTGTTGGGACCCAGTGACACATTCTATATGCTGCTTTCATACCACTTTCATAGTGCAATATCCTGCTTGGTGTAGATTAGGGTGGAGTGAAGTAATGGCACCAAATATATCTCCCTTAGGAGGCCACAGGTGAAGCAGTCCTATCCCTGGGACCAACTTGCTCAATTTGTGATGATGACAGGAGAACCTGAAGGAAGTCTCGAATGTGGAGCAGAATTCTTGGACAGTTCCACACATTCTCACTCTCATCCCCATGGCACTATATATTGATAGAAAGTCCTTTTAGTATAGATAGTGTGTTGTGTTTTGTAGATGATTGGATACTAAGGAGCGCTGGATATTAAAGGGTTCAGCTCCTTTATAATATCAGGCAATTGGATATGCCACCCCCTTTTATAACAATGAAAACTGAAAATTAGAAATGTGCTTCGTGTTCAGTATGAAATCAGAGATTCTCAGATTTTGGGAAACAGCTTGGATTTTATATTGGAACAAATGTTGGGTTACAGTTGCATTGAACCTTCACTCCACTACCACTTGTAAAAATGTAAGAAATACTTTGATGTTATAAAATGCTACTGGTAAAGAGCATGAACATAGGTATAAAAGAATGAACTTTTGTGAACTCTTCTATTCAAGTTCTGATATGCCACTTTGGTATCTAATGCACCTAAGAGAGCAATTAAAGCCAAATCTCTTTGTGCTTTAATTAATCCCTAAAGCAATTAAAACACAAATATCCACCAAGATATTTGGCAAAAGTATCTTGGTGGAATCATTTCACAACACTCTGGCAGTGATTGGTTAACTGGCCTTTGCATAAACAGCTCCTCAGACAAATTTGTTCTGATTTTCTAGGACCATGATTTAGGCTGCACTTTTAAATATACTATTGAGTAAGCCTCATTAAAATAACTGTGAATTACTTCTGAGTAAAGATATTTAGGATCATTGTTGCTCTTAAATTCTGGCAAAGTTTTGAGTTTGCTGTTTCACATTTATTTGTTTATATTTATTTGTGGCATTTATATACCACTGAATATAATATAATATAATCTCTCAGTGGTTCACAAGGTTAAAATACAATTAAAAACACATTAAAATGCAGCATTAAAAACACTTCCATCTTCAGTAAAAATAATAATCAAGAAGCAGTAAAATGGAGCAGCCGAAGTAATTTACTTATGGCCCAGGGAAAGCCTGGGTGAACAAGTGAGTTTTCAGGAGGCACATTTTCTGCCTCCCGAATTAAACAACGGAGGATTTTCCAGATGGTGGGTGCTGCTAAAGAGAAGGCCCGCCATCTGGGTACTTCATAATAACATTCCATTAGTTTTGGAATGACCAGCAAGGTCTCTCTGACTGACACAAAATCCACAAATTCATGCTCTCTATACATTTTGACAATAACATCTGTTATATATGCCTTGACTATAAGGCCATCATGTATACGCTAGAAAGAAAGAAAGAGTTCTGCATCTGTTCAGGTTGCTCCTTTGTGCTTCTTTTAGAATGAGTGAGTTTGTCTTTTGCAATTCTGGTGGTCAAGAAAATGATGCTTACAAGTGTAGTTTTGGTATAATTCTTATACAATGTTTTCTATACTACTTTTAACATTAATACTGGTTAGAAAATCTTCAAAACATTACCAGTTATACAATATGTAGCATGTTACAGCTTCGTATGGACTATACCACTTGAATCTACATGTGGAGTACCATAAAAAAAACTACATGTGGGATAAAACAGCTAACATTAAAAAAGTAGCATATCATGAGCAAGCTAGGTAGGAACCATACTAATTTTGACATGACATACATGTATCGACATGAGTATTTCATGAAGAGATTGTATTCTGCACTTGCAGACTGAAGTGTTTTAGTCCAAGACAAGCTTCAACAATTTATTTGGTTGTTCTAAAAACTGCCCCCAATTTCTGTAGCATTGGCTAAATGTTTGGCAGCAAACAGCTAATCATTGGCTAAACTGCTAATGGCACAATCCTACGCATGTTTAGACAGGAAAAAAGTCCCACAACTCCCAGCATGGCCGAGTTGTAAGACTTTTTTTTTTGTCTAAACATGCATAGAATGTCACCTTAAGTCAGAGAATCATTTTTATATCTACTTCTTCTGGTAGCTGCTGGAAAATGTAGAAAAGTTAGCAGTGCAGTGCTGACCTCACTAAGTAAGCAATACATTGGGTTGGATACAGTCATAGGCTAGATCTACACCATTTTGTCAAAACATTGTGAATGTGGAATAAAAGCAGGAAATACCACTATGAAAGCAGTTTATGGAATGTGTCCTGTGCCCCAACAGTTATCAGTGTAATTCAATACTGGTATAAAGCAGTAGTGTAGATTTAGCCTTAGACAATAACGTTTATTGATTGAAGCAACTATTTCTGCTTTTCTCTTTGTGTAAGTCAAAGTCTCAAGTGAATATAATTCTTTTAAAATTGTAATATTTAATGTGTTGTTGTTATTCTGTTGTTATTCTTTTATTCCATTCACAGCTCCAAAATCTTTGGATAGGGAGCGATATACAAATACTGTGAATAATTAAATAAATAAATAAACCAGTTATAAATACTCTGTCCAATTTTTAATATTCTTTCCTCTTTGAAAAAGAGTGGAAGGATTTTAGAAAGATTTTAACATGTATTCCTAATGTGATTTCTTCAGATGTTATCCTTGGCATTTGCTCAATCATGCGGTTGTACTCAGGCAAAGGCAATATTATTTTTCCATTACATAGTGGATTAACCCTAGGGATGTAATAGAAATGTGGGTAATTAATGCAATTTCAATTTAATATCTCTTCTCCACACATTATCTTTATGAATCAACACGCATCAATGACACATGAGATTTTTGTGGATAAACCATAATGATGCTCTCTAGTGCTGTTAAGATTCTATCATCTTAACTTTGTTAAAAGCAGGCTTTCCACACCATTCAATAGTTTTATTCAGCTCTGGTAGATACAAAGTCTCCAAGGATCAGTTCTCTTATAAATATGCCATAATGTCCCTGTTCCATGTCTTTTGTAGAGAAGCAGCGAGCCATTCTTAACTCATCTTGTCTTACTTCTGAAACGATAAATACATAGATAAATTTGTTACTTATACAGTATATGTACTGACACTGAGAGCAAGAAAGGTAAGAGTTTTCCACAGTTCACAGTTGTCATCCATCTTAGTCCATCATGGCTGCACTAAAGCTTGCTGAGTTCAGTGGTTCCTTGGTTAGCAGGGCCAAACTATCAACAACGGCATGCCTTTCCCACTTTCCTGAGATCCAGACACCTAGGGGAGAGGGAAAAGAGGAATGGCCAGTCAGATATTACATTCATTATAGGGCTGCTATTCAAAGCCTCCCTGTAGCAAATGCTGTGTTTCAGAACTCCTCCCAATTTTGTGGAATTACTTTCCTAGAGAGATCTGTGAGACCCAACCTAACGGAATTTTAAAAGTTTGATAAAACACCCACTTATTATGCCAGGGCTTTTTAGGACCTAGTCACTGGATTGCTGCTGATTCATTGTTTTTAATATGCATATTGTGATAAACTGCTGACTTTTAAATTATTCAGCTGAATCAAGAATAAGCCCCTTGTGGATGGAAGGGTTCCTTCCATCTGCAGAATTCTTCTGATCCAAAAAGGCATTTCCGCTGGTGGAATGGAGAAAAAAAGCTATGTTCAGTGATTTCCCTCTCCCCTATAAACCCCCCCCCCCAAATCTGCTCCATAGTGTAGAGTATGGTTGGGGAGGTAGGTCTGGGGACTACAAAGGAAACTTTGGCGAAAACCCACATTTCCCATTATTTTCTGCTTCAGGAGTATCAAAGGACGCTCCTAATGGTGAAATGAAATGCTGTATCAAAGCCTTTAAAAAAATTAAGTTATTGTGTGTGTCAGTGAGGTCATGCCAGCTCCCCAAGCCCAAATGAGATAGCACCTCCCCATAAGAGAAGGTAGAGGCTCCCTGCAGAAACAACGAAGGCCAGTCAGCATTCATTAAAACCTAGAAAACAAAGAGAAAAAAACCTAAGGTGGTGAAATACATTTAATTTCTTTTAGCACTCTCTAATCACATTGTTACATCTAATGTCTTTAGAGTAGAAATCACTCTTTCCCAGAGGCAACTACAAGACAAATTCAAGTGATATGCAAGGTACCCCATTGATCCATATTTGGTCATATATACAGTAAACTAAGGCCATAGCTAGACCTAAGGTTTATCCCTGGATCGTCCAGGTGTCAAACCTGTTCATCTAGGTGACACACAGGGGATCCAGTGCTCAGGCAGGGGTGAACCCTGGATGATCCCAGGATAAACCTTAGGTCTAGCTGTGGCCCCACTGAAATCAATGGAACTTAGTCAAGACTAACTTAAGTTCCATTGATTTCAATGGGTCTGCTCCAAGTATGTGTCAATCAAGGCATGTCATGTCATTCAGAGACATGTATGCAATTCAAAATTCACTGGGGCGGAATACTCCAAATTTTGTGGATGAAAAAACCCACCAGCACAAATTATCAGAACCATTTTGATTCAGAGAGGTGTTCCCCCCGCTTTGTACTTTAAACTGCCCTCCTTTCCTCAGTCTTTCACCAAACGTCTTGAAATTTTCAGGGTATGTAAAACCAACATTTCTTCCTAGCACATGTAAATTTCAGGAATTTACATTCCTCATAGGGGAGATGCTCCAGGACTTGATTATTTTAGTTTCCCTTTTCTGCACTTTTCCCAGTTGTTTTTGTTTAGTTTTTTAGGTATGGTGACTCGAACTGTACACAGACAGTATTCAATATGATACTGGCAGTTTTATTCTCAATTCTTTTTTAAATTATGCCTAACATGGAATTTGCCTTCATTACAGTGGCCAAACAATTCATACACATTTTCATTCACATTTTTCCTAACATGCCCATTTTGTATGCAATGATGCCTAATGTTTGAATTTTTGAAATCACTGATATCATTATTTTCCCGCATATTTTTGTAGATGTTTTATGTTTGGAGAAATGTAAGGTGGGTAAGAAATATTTTTATTATTATTATTATTATTATTATTATTATTATTATTATTACTACAAAGTGATTTCTCCTCCCATTCCTAAGTAGGAGGTGATGTTTTTAACTTTTCCTGATCCTAAACCATTTAGGACTTTAAAGATAATGGCCAGTACTTTAAATTGCATTCAGAAACTTGGGCAATATCCAACTGTGTCATTATGTTAGGGCAAATAACATTGCACTAGAAAGTAGAAACTAGGCTCTGAACTGTGTGCAAGAGGAGAATCCATCTAAAGTTACAGTTCCACCAGTGTGATTGCATGAGAAGTTGTGCATTATGCTTGTGCAACCCATTGTGCATCCAGTTGTCCATTATACTTACACAGCTTATTGTGTGATGATTGTGCAACTGGTTGCCCAAACATAATGCACAACCACTTGCACAATGGAAAGATTCAGTGGTGCTCCGCTAGTGCTATTTGAGTTTGCGGAATTACACTCATATCATAATGCTTAGACAGCCGTGCTGAACAAGAACACAGGAAGCTGCCTTTTCCTGAGTCAGACCCTTGGTCCATCTAACCCAGTATTCTCAACTCTGACTGGCAGGGGCTCTCCAGGGTTTCAGGCAGGATTCTTTCCTAGCCCTTCCTGGATGTGCTAGGGATTGAACCTGGGACCTTCTGCTTGCAAACAATGTGCCCTGCTACTGAACTCTTGAGTTCAGGGCCAATGCCTCCCAATTTCAGGGGTATTTCACAATTGTGATCCAAACCAATCATTGTAATGGACAATGTTCCTGGGTCTTCTAATTAAGAACATTTCTACTGTCTTCAGTGGAGCTCTACTACGTACAAGAGTCCATGCATAATTTGAGACCTTGGGCATGTATTTGTGGAAACTGCTAAAGTTGCATGTAACTTTTTTATATGCAAAATAACTTTGGTAATTTTGTTATATTACCGTATTTCTTCGATTGTAAGACTCCATCGTTTGTAAGACGCACACTAATTTCAGTACCACAAATAGAAAAAAAGCTTTGATTCTAAGAATAATAATCGTACCCGTGATTCTAAGACGCACCCCATTTTTAGAGATGTTTATATGGGGGGAAAGTGCATTGTAGAATCGAAGAAATACGGTATCATCATTATGAAAGACTTTTACTGTGGAAATGCTTTGCTCTCCTCCTCATCACAGTATTCCTGTGAGTCAGATGGTTGGGATCACATTTTATATATGGAAATGGGAAACAGAAAGAAAAAAAGAAAGAAAGGAAAAGAAAAAAGAAAAAAAGAAAGAAAAGAAGCCAGAGAACATGCCACATGCACTCCAATGGGTTCCCAGCTGAATTGGGGTCTGAAAGAAAATTGCTTTCAGGAAAACCCAGTCACAAGAATCCAGCAGAGATTCATAACCAGACCTCAATCTTCCAGTGGACTGAACAGCTTTTAATATTTTGCTTAGCGATGGGAAAGTGGATCTGTGAAGGAAATGGCTTGTGAATCCACAGAGGAAATGGGCTGTGAATCCACATCTCCTTCTTCAAGGAAGCCAAACAAAAAAGGGAAAGAAAGGAAGCTTTATTGAAGAACCTGCTACATTTAGACATACATTTCTAATGCATCCATATTTACTTATTCATGCACATCAGACCTAGAGATGGGCCCAAACAGCATTTCTCTGGAAACAAACTTCCCAGAATACACTTGAGCAATTATATTCTAGTATCACTTAGATGTGCATTCAGCCTGCCTGTTTCTCAAGCTGTGTTTTCAAATTGTTTCTGCTGAGGCCGACAGAAGGAAATACTGTGATATTGTCAAATGTTACCTCTGTGCTGCGGTGGGGTTTTCAGTTAGGAAGAGTTGGTCAATTTGATTACACTAATTCACTGCCTTTGGTTTTTAAATATATTGCACAGGGAGGGTTTTACATTTGTTGACAGCGTGGAATGTTGACAGACTGAATCTCTACCTATAAAGCAGAAAGTGTGTGTGTGTGTCACGTATGTCCCAAAATGTTTACCCAATTCCACATATGGTACTGCCTTACTACGGTTCACCCAGACAGGTCTTTGTGTATATGGCCAGAGATGGGTGCATCCATTGACAGCCACTTACCTCCCCTCCTTGGCAATGCTACTCCTGGATGCTCTATCAGGGAGCAGCATCAGCAACGAGAGCAGGAAAGTGCCACTCAGAGGACATGGGCACTTATACTGGGAGGTGTAATACTGACATCATCTCTCAGTCCTAACACAACCCTCACTTTCCTGACCTCTTGCTGTCTTTGTTCTCCTTCTAACTGACTTTCCCCAACTGCCAATCACCCCCCACCCTCCCACCCCATTTCATTCTAGCCTCAGCTGTCAGTCATTCGTCCATTCACTCTTCTGTTTCAATATAAAGTCAGGCTTTTACATAAAAACCATAAACGTTATTCAGTAATTTTTGCATTTGTCTTGGAATGTTGTGGCTTATTTATAACAGAAAAAAAACTCTGTAGCCTAAAAAACCCAGTTAAAAAAATCCAGAGTGGAAGGAGGAAGGGGTGGCAGGGTGGCAGTTTCAGTGCAGGGGTGGTTTCACCTGGCCAGTTATCTGGCTGGCAGGCAAGCTTTCAGCGAGTGGAAGATGGGCAAACAGGATGGATGGTTGAGGGACTTCAGCAGTAAGGGACATGGCCGAGATAGCAGCAAATCTACAGCACTATCCCAGTGCCATAGCATCCAGCATCGGTGCTGCTACTAAAGTTCTTGAGGTGGCTGATAATGCATATAAAATGTAACAGAGTAGACCAGGGTTATTAAGACGGGTCAAAGGTTTCCTCCCAAACCACAGTTGTTCCAGCTGCTACTCTGTTTCTGAATCTCTGAGCTGTGGCATTTCTCAGAGGAAATGGCTGCTCTGTGAAATGGCTGCTGCAAGAGCCAGATGATAGTCCCTCATTGTGCATGGTTTCCTCACCCAGGCCATCACTGCTGATGTTGTTGCCATTGCAGTTTTGGCTCCTAGCGGCAAACACAATGGGCAGAACAAAGGTATTTACCAGCCTCCTTCTGATGTTTCAAAATGGTTTAGATGGGATTTTCCAACTGCAATTCGGAACCTTTGGGCCACAGCTGTTCTCAGAGAATGACCCAGAACAGGAAGCAGCTGACAGAGCAGCTAGTTGTTAGTCCCTCACAAGGTGGAACTTCTTTATCTGCTGCTTGTGTGTCTCACAGTTTTGGCTCCTGGTGGCAGATGCAAGAGATACTGCAGAGCAAAGATGTTTACAAATCTAGTGAATTAGATGGGTGTCTAGTTACTCTGCCTTTAACACTGGAATTAAATCTACCTGAAAATATTTTACTAATCAGTGGTTGCCAGAACTCATGAGACATATGGGAAACTCTTTGTGGAGCATGGAGCGTGTAAATAACAAGGCGACAAAAGTTGGGTTTTAAATAGGGCAACATTTATTGAATAGATCCGTAGAAAGGTAACCTAAGTGGGCATCTTTTCTAAGATGGCTTTCAGTCATAGTTTGATAGGGCAAGACATTCCAACCAGACATGGCGCCAGTAAGTTCGTCACCCCCTAGTTCCCCCTTTTGGGGTGGGAGGCCTTCCGGTGTCACCCCCTCGTGCCGCAAGACTCAGAGTGGGTGAGAAAGGTTGGCCTCAAGAGTAATCCTTATCTCACCAGCTGGGCTTGCAGCTGTTGGGTCTCAGGCATTACCCGTCACCAGTAGGTGCCTCAGAACACTCACCAACCCTAGCTAGCTGAAGATTCCCACCTACCTGCCTACAAATGTGATCAAATTGAAAAACATCAATCAGCCTATTTATTATTCCCTCACCTGTCTTGCAGCGTGAAGTAGGCAAAAAACCTCATTACCAATTGTAGGTAATTTTTATTTATTTATTTATTCATTACACTTCTATACTGCCGAACAGCCGGAGCTCTCTGGGCGGTTCACAAAAATTAAAAACATTCAAAGTATAAAACGACAGTATAAAACCATAATATAAAATACAATATAAAAGCTCAACCAGATAAAAACAGCAGCAATGCAAAATTACAAATTTAAAACACCAAGTTAAAATTTATTTATAGACTGTTAAAATGCTGGGAGAAATGATAATGCTGGGAGTAAAAAATTCCTACTTGGCCTCCAAAAGATGACCAGAGAACCCACATTGCCTACAGGGGAGGGGGCAAGGAAGCTGTTTTTGGAAAGAGGAGGAGGAGAGGGGTGAGAGCTGTTAAATAGGCTCCGTGTCCCCTCCCCTCCTTGGTGGCACCAGGGAAGGCTGCCAATGGCAAGCCTCCACACCTCGTGCATCCACCCCCACCCACAACAGCTTCACCATGCCCAGGCTGTGTCAGACATGGATGTAAGGTGTTTCTATCAAAGCATATATTTCATTACCTTCCCTGTGTAGTTCAGCCCTTGAGTGTAGGATAGTCATTTTTATAAATAAATTTCCAGCACTGACCTGGGGGCCTGGATTAAAACCTAATGCAAGAGGTACAAAAAACTCCTAGTACTTATATCATGCTTGTCCTCTGGGTTTTGTCCTGTTCCCTATGGAGGATTCCTATTTGGAGAATGACCCAGAGCCCAACCCCCAAGCTGAAAATAATGGAGGAGATGCCTGTGTCAAGGGACCTTGAAGCAGATCATAGGGATCTCAGGCCTTTGGAGAGGCAGCTGTTGGCCCTTCCCCTAAAAAACATAGTTAACCCCTCAGAGGCTGTGCTGAGCAGCCACCTAGTCCCAGGGAGTGTTGGTGCCTAAAGCTTCAGGCTTGACCAGCTCCCAAATTCAGAAGTACTAGGGATTCCTTATGAGTAAAGGGTTACTCATGAGCAAAGCTCTGGTCATGAGTAGACCACTCCTCATGTGACATGGATAGCCTACAGCTGTTCTCTGGGTAGGGCTCTGAAGGCTCAGGCTTAAAAGCCTTCAATTCTGGGTGGAGTGCTAGAATCAAGCTTGTGTGTCAGCACTCTGTTTTGTAGGTCTTTTAGCTCTTGTCAGGAGTGGCCTGTGTTTGTATTGTCTACTGACCTTGCCTTTGCTACTGCCTCTGACTAATTCCTTGGCACTCTCTGTGCAGGGCAAGTTTTATATGAATTGTTTGCCAGTCACAGGGGCTGATAATGTTGGCAAACTCAATTCTTTTCACCACTTGAAGAATGCTCACCCAGGCCTTAGCTAGACCTAAGGTTTATCCCTGGATCATCCAGGGGTCAAACCTGTTCATCTAGGTGACACACAGGGGATCCAGTGCTCAGGCAGGGGTGAACCCTGGATGATCCCAGGATAAACCTTAAGTCTAGCTGTGGCCCCAGTCCTAGTAGTTTGCCAATCTAGCTCAAGTCTCTGAAAGATACAGCTTACTGAAAAATGCAGCTTACTTCATTCTTTTTGGCATGTCCTCTGCCCCACATCTTTAAAAGACAAGAAAGTTCTGTTTCCAGGTTGTCCAGCTACCCATTGACTATTTTGTTTTCTGACAGCAAAGATAATTTAATTTCTGCTACTATTTCATGGTGGATAACCATTACAGCCTTGCAAAGATTTCAAAACATTTTTAGGTCATGCATGGGCCAATACACACTGAGCAGTTATAATATCTGAAGCTTGGAAAGCTAATCCTTTTCTATAATCTGAAACTTGCACACCATTACTTTGGAGCAGGGACAATGGTTTAGTTTATTTGGATTACTATTAATGAATTGAATTTGGTTTCTTTGAGAGTATGCATTTAGTCATACCTTAAATAGCTCAGGAATTGTCTGAGAAATAACTTCATATTCCATAATGTGGAGATCTTTCTCATCTCTTTCTGATTTCACATAAACAATAAGCTCATCAAAGAGATTTCGATACAGGACAAAGGTTGTTACTTTTTAATCATCATCATCTCAACTTCAACTATTCCCCAAGTAAATAACATTTGTGAAATATCACAGCGGTAAACAAGAGAATGAGTTTCCTAGTAGTGCAATAGGATAGCAGAATCTTAAGTAGTGAGAATTGGGTTTTAGGGAGGAAAAATAGGGTTTAGGCATGAAATTATAAGATACTTTTTTAGGCATAGGCCTTATTAAACTCAGTGGGACTTACTTCTTACTTAAACATCTTTAAGATCCAGCTGATAATCTTCACCATGTTCAATTTCATCTAAGAGAACCATTGGAGATGACATGTTATGGAACTAGACAGAAAAGAATAAAGGAAATGGATTTGGAAGTCCGTACAAAGATGGGACCTGGACCTAGAGCAACAAAGAAGAACAGAGAGCATTGGATGAAGAAAATGTCATCTCTCATAGAGTAGGTGAAATGAGGACCACAGTTGATAGTACATTAAATGTCTTCCTTTATAAACCAAATTTCATCTCAGTTCATCCAGATGCCATTATGACCTTATAGATCCCAACTTCCTTTATACATCCCTTTTAATTTCTAGTGCCGTATAGTCTCTTACACTAGCCTGGGAAACTCTGATGAAACTTAGCTGATATTAGTAGATGTTGCAGTATGTAGAATGAAGAAATCCCATCTGTCATCATATCATGATTTTGGAGGTTGCTGATTATATAGCATATCACCAATGTAGAAGGTAAACATCTAAGTTGTAAAGGCTAGATGGAAAATTTAAAATATGTTAATATTTCTCACAACACATTCATAGCTTTTTCTTTTTTACCAGAGAAATGGAATGTAACACATCAGTGGGTGTATAGAAATAACAAATTCTTCATTTTGCATGCTGCACTGCAGCTCATTGCAGATGCCCATTTCCTAGAAATTGTATGTCCAAAATATGCTTATTTTTATTAGTATTTGTATAATGATCATTGACTTCTAATATATTTTTAATGTGTAATTCCCTCCCTTGCTGCCAAAAACCCTTTGAATGAAAAATCTTTTCTATGTAAATATTTTATAACCTAATTGAATAAAAGATTGCCACATAACTATTGCAGGTTAAATTGTGTTAAAAGTGAAGATCAGCCCATTATTATTTTGCATTTATTCATTCTGAACACTTTGTAAGACTTGCTCATTGAGTGAAAGTTACAGTTGGGCTCAAGTTTGCTCTAAAATGGCATGAGTATAAGTGTTCATTTTCAATGTGAATAGTAATGAAACATTAATGCACTGCACATCATACAGGGCACCTTTGCTATAATTGAAACGAGAGAATAATAGCTATAGATTTTCAGAAACCAAGTAAAAACCTCATCTCACTATAACATGCAAATTCTGTTGCTCTCTAGAGTCTCTTTGCTGTCGGATGCCCAGTGCTAACAGGAAAACATAGTGGACCATTATCCCTATGTCAGAGATATTAAAGGCATCTTAGAATTAAGAAGAATTCATGCTGTCTAACTATATTTTCTGCAGTTTTCTAAGAAAGAAAATAATCTGAATCAAGTCAAGTGACTAAGGCCTTAGCTAGACCTAAGGATTATCCCAGGCAAATGGAGAGGTCATCCCTGCCTGCTCCCGGGATCCCATGTGTGTCATTTGGATGCACAGGGATGATCCTGGGACAATCCCGGGATATAGGCCTGGTCTAGCCATGGCCTAAGTTAGGGTGACCATATTTTGGAAACCAAAAAGGAGGACAACATGGTCGCCCCCCAAGGGGGCGTGTCCAGCACCAAGGGGGCGTGCCCACCCGAACATAGCCTTGGTCACATGTCTGATTTTACAGCACACATTTAAGACAAATCTGTTCTACATAACATCTTAATGTTAAAATCATTGAAATAAAGAACAAGTGAGAGATTCAATGTATCTGAAGTTAACTTCACTCACTCCTACTTTTGTAGGTTTTGCTGTACTTTGAAGCTTTTGCTATACTCTGTGTGTTACATTCTCCCCTTCCCTCAAATACCTTTTCTGACTGTATCTTCACTCATTGCAAGCTGCTGTTATTGTTAACAGGGTTTGCTACTGGCTGGCCGGATGTCTGGCTGTTTTTAATTTCAATTTCTTAAAAAAGCTTGTGTATAATCGTCACAAGTTTCTCTGCTCTAACATTAGGCTGGGTGTTGTAGCAGTGAACACTACTTTGCCCATTCACACTTCTCACTTATATACATTAGCTTCTCAAGGCTTGTGTGTTGGCACCACTTCGCATTTCCAGACTTTGAACTCCTGTCTACTTCCTGCACAGACATGCGACTCTGAGACCCTCTTCCTAATGCCCTGCGTTTCATGCCAGCACCATGGGGCTAAGTTACAATAGATGTCTCTGGGTTGTCTGTGCAGCCTCTGTTGTCTCTCACTCTAAGTCATTGCAGACAAACCAAAGCCTCCAGCCTCAAACAATCTCTCTCTCTCTCTCTCTTTCCCCCAAAGTCTCCCAATGGTCCAGCTAGGCTGCACACTTGTGGCTTGGGTTATTGCTTATTGCAGGTTATTGCTTGGTCATGTCTGGTGACTCTTACATTATTATTATATTATTATTGTTATTATATTATTATTATTATTATTATTATTATTATTATTATTATTATTATATCCCGCCTTTTGCCCAATACTTTAAAAATCTCTGCCACCAGCCGCCTCCACCTCTTCTCCTCCTGCACAACTTTGATGCACTCTTAAAACACTCAGCATGGCAAGCCAGCCTCAGGGCCAAGCTACAGGTGCATCTGGGTTGCCTTCAGCCTTTCTCTGCCTTATGCCAGCCTGCCAACATTTCTAGACTCAAATAATCCCCCACCCTCCTCTCTCTCTCTGCCAAAGTCTCCCAACGGTCCAGCCAGGCTGTGCACTCGTACCCTTTGGCTGGGGGTAGGGCAACAGCTTATGGCTTGGTTGCATCCAGTGACTCTAAAACTCCACCACCAGCCACCTCTGCCTGCACCAAAACTAGACTCTCTTAAAAAGGCTCTGTGTGGTATAGCAGCCTCTCAGGGCTCAGCTACAGCCATCTCTGAGTTGTGGCTTCAGTCTAACTCTGTCTCTAAGAGATATGCCTGCCAGCCAAAACCACAAATCTATCTATTTTTCTCTGGTATGCACTTCAAATGTTCTGCATTGCATCCCAGCAGTGCAGTCAGAGCCTAGCTCACAAGTGTACAAAGTGAAGTGGAAGGGAAGTGGTAGCGAAGCAAAGCAATGATATGCCAGGTTCCAACATTTGCAGCAACAGGGCATCCGCAAAGAAGAGAGCCTCTCTCTCAACTGGCACCTTACCGTTGGTCGTGAGCATTTTTCTCTAAAGATGACCCTTCATCACCCATGATGTGGAAATTTGAGAAAAAGGCCTCTGGCCCATTCTGTTTTGCCCTGTGGGTGGCTTTGACTGACCTCTCCTTTCCCACAGTTTGATTTGTCGATGCCTTGCCTCTGCTGAGCTCCAGGTACCTGATTGCACACCAAATCTGCAACAGGAAAGGTGCCTTGCTTGCCCAAGGCTTCTTACCTAAAGACTGGAGATCCCCTTAATGCCAAGGGCTGAAACTGCTCAATGTGCAACACCCCGAAGAGGAGGTTTCACAACTTCAGTTTGAAGGATATGGCTCCAGCAGTTTTAAAACACAATAATTTTAAAACTTTGAACTTTTTAAAAAATCCTAAAAAAAAATTATTTTATTTTTATTTTATTTATTACATTTCTATACCGCCCAATAGCCGGAGCTCTCTGGGCAGTTCACAAAAATTAAAACCATTCAAAATATAAAACAACAGTATAAAACCATAATATAAAATCCAATATAAAAGCTCAACCAGATAAAAAACAGCAGCAATGCAAAATTACAAATTTAAAACACCATGTTAAAATGTATTTATAGATTGTTAAAATGTTGGGAGAATAAAAAGGTCTTTACCTGGCATCTAAAAGCATATAATGTAGGTGCCAAGTGAACCTCCTTAGGGAGCTCATTCCACAGCCGGGGTGCCACAGCAGAGAAGGCCCTCCTCCTGGAAAACAATGGATGAACAAATCTGATTCAAACTTAGCATGGCTAAATCTCTCATTAAGAACTATCATGGTGCCAACTTTTAGCACTTTATCTTTAAAAATGTCATTTTTTAAAAAAATCAAAACCTCAAACTTTTTTAAAACATCCTAAAATTCAATGGATGAACAGATCTGTTTTAAACTTGGCATAACTAAAGTCCTTGTTAAGAGCAATCACAGTGCCTAGTTTCATCTCTTTATCTTTAAAAATATTTTTTTAATTTTTTTTAAATCCTCAAATTTTTTAAAAATTCTAAAAATCAATGGATGAACAGATCTGTTTCAAATTTGGTATGGCTAAAGCTCTACCTAAAAGCTATCATGGTGTGAAGTTTCATCTCTTTATCTTTAAAAATGACAATTTAAAAAATAATAATTTTAAAACCTCAATTTTTAAAAAATTCCTAAAAAATCAATGGATGAACGGATCTGTTTCAAATTTGGTACAAGAGCTTGTACCAAATTTGTAGCCTTCCTAAGAGCTACTGTCACACCAAGTTTCATGTCTTTATCTTAAAAAATGACAGAGTTATAAGCATGTTTGTTAATTCCCATTAGAGCTGCTCTTTGGAAAAATCTGGATTTCCCCTCCCCCTCCCGGATTTGTCATCAAAACCCCGGACAAATCCGGGCAAACCTGGTCATATGGTCACCCTACCTAAGTTATCTATTGTAACCTATGACCTTATCCACATCAAGCAGGATATTTGCACTATGAAAGCGGTATATAAAAGGCAGGAGGCACACTAAGCAGGATATAATGGTATGGAAGTGGTATATGGTATCTGTCAATGGGCCCCAACAGTTGTCAGTGCACTTCAATATCACTATAAAGCCGTAGTGTGACTCCTGCCTTTTATATACTGCTTTCATACTGCTTTCATAGTGCTATATCCTGCTTGGTGTAGATGAGGCCTTTGCATATTGCAAAGAAACAGTGAAATGGTGCAGGCAACTCAGTTTATGAAGCTGCTTCAGCAGCAGCAAGGCAAACAGGCAAGCACAGATAACACAGCATTTTTCTGATTGCAACACAGGGCAGGGCTTCCCCTGAACCATTTCCTCCCATGAAACACAGGTGTAGGGTTGCACTTAGGGATGTATGAGGAGTTAATTTCAATTCCTTTATAAACAGACTAAGAGCTTCTCCACATGAGCGAAATTAGGCAAGCTCGTGACTGGCCACTCATTTATTTATTTATTTATTTATTACATTTTTATACCGCCCAATAGCTGAAGCTCTCTGGGCGGTTCACAAAAATTAAAACCACAGTAAAACACCCAACAGGTTAAAACACAATTACGAAATACAGTATAAAAAGCGCAACCAGGATAAAACCACACAGCAAAGTTGATATAAGATTAAAATACAGAGTTAAAAAGTAAAATTTAAATTTAAGTTAAAATTAAGTGTTAAAATACTGAGTGAATAAAAAGGTCTTCAGCTGGCAACAAAAGCAGTACAGTGTAGGCGCCAGGCGGACCTCTCTGGGGAGCTCGTGGAAGTTCATGGGTCCTTTTGACATCGTCGTCAATCTCCTGCATGTCTCCTGTGCTTTCCCCCCATAATTCCGTTCTTTAAAAACTCTGGTTATCCAGATTCTTCTGAAATAACTTGGGATTTCCTACCGTGTGCAGGGGAAGTTGCGCTACAAAGCACCCACTAGAGAGTGCTGTGCCATTCAGGGCTGTGAACACCGAGAGGAAGGGAAGTTTTCCATTATAGACCATAAGGTCACACCTCACCATCTGTGTAATGCAGGCCATTAATTGCACAAGAGCAGCAGGAAGCAAAGCCCCAGTAAGGCAACATGTTTTCCTCTTAATTGAAAGAAGCCATTTACACCTCTTCCTCACAAATTCCTTCCCTACTACCTTGGCTCAGGCACAAGGGCCAGATCTACACTACTGCTTTAAAGCGCTTTATAACAGTTTTAAAGCGCTTTAAAGCAGTTAAAGCGCTTTATAACGGTTATAAAGCGCTTTAAAGCAGTAGTGTAGATCCGGCCTAGGACTTTTATTTACCTGGTAGAGAGGAGCAAGAACCGCCTTAATCTGGAATAGGGTTTTAATACAGAATAGTGGTGGAGCAGCAAATGAACAGATACTCTTTCTCACAAACACCTCTCCACACCCACACCCAGGGCTGGCCTTAGGATGAATAGTGTCATGGACATGGGGTTCCTTTAGTGCCCCCCGCCCTCCTAGTCAGTTTCGCAGGGCCACCCGGCGGATTTATGATGTTTGGTGCAATTGACAATTGTTCAAAACCATGATCTCTCAGTCATTGTGCTACAGCTTGCACATGCTAAAGTTAAAAAAAAAACCACATACACTACAGCTTTAAAGCACTTTATAACAGTTTTAACAACTGTATATGGAGTGTGTCCTGGGCCCCAACTGTTGTCAAAACTGTTATAAAGTGCTTTAAAGCAGTAGTGTAGATCCTGCCTTTGAGAAGTATCACTGCACAATGCAACACAGCAAACCATCACAGGTTTTACTTTTAATGTTTTGTTTTGTTTTGTTTTGTTTTGTTTTGTAGCAGTTCCTACCTTTTGATAAGCATTCCTTATTCTAGAATATCCATTACTTTTATTTGTAATTCAATAAACAAAAAACCTACGGTTTACAAAACAGCATTAAAGGCTCTACAGTTTTCAACCAAACTCCAAAAAGCAGGGAAATTGGGAGTCAAGGCTCACAGGCCTATAACGCCACATCCTCCCTAAGGAGGCAGAAAGTGCCAGTGAAATTCTAATTCTCCCAAAGCAGATATAAACCATGAGGACAGGATGGAGAATAGGATATGCAGAGGTGACTGTGGGGTTGTGGAAAACTGATGACGGACAACTTAGGGCCACCTACTTCTCTTTTTTTTGTTTAGAGCAGCCCTTCCTCAACCTGGTTCCCTCCAGAGGTGTTGGACTACAACTCCCATCATTGCAAGTCAGTATGTCCCATGGTCAGGAAAGCTGGGACAGCAGGATAGGGAGCGCTGTTCTATATCCTTACCAAATACAGGGGCTGCGCAATATTTTTTTCTCACACACATCTCGCATAGAGCAGAACGATTGATAACAGAAGGGGCACTATTTGTTGGAGATGTAGAACCAGAGCAAGGGCTGGCACTTTCAGCTTTTGGTAAATACCCTGCCCTTCAAAGAACCAACGTTTTTTCTTAAAATGTGTTCATACAAAATATACTGTTCACTCCCCACAATTCCTCCACAATACATCATCTCATCAGAGTGACAGAGGAACAGAAAAGGATTAGTTTGGGTGTCTTGAACTTCTTTCAGATGAGATTAGTTTGCAATCCTATACCACTTGGGGGGAAGCCCTAGTAAAATTAGTGGCAATGGCTTCTGAGAAGACATGTATAGGATCCAAGTATAAACCATCCTTCTCCAGCCTGGTACTCTCCAGATGTGCTGCGCTGCAACTCCCATGTTATGGCGAGGACAAAAATCATTTTCATCAATAGTTTTTAAAATAATCCTTCCTTACACATGAATCTATTAGGTGGTAGCTCTGCCTTTGATCTCACACTGCTGAACACATAAGAAAAATCCTCTGCGGTCACAGCATTCACAGCATTCTTGATCACTGTCCATGCTGACAGAGACTTTTATGAGTTGAATGCCAAAACATCTAGAGATCTACATTTTGCTTGCCCTTGCTCTAGAACAGCATTCCCCGATCAGTTTTCCAGAACCCCACAGTCACCTCTCCACATGTTTGAGAGTACAAATCACAGCATTCCTGTCCATGGACATACTGACTTGCAATGATGGGAGTTGTAGTCCAACACCATTGGAGGGAACCAGGTTGGGGAAGGGCTGCTCTAAACTGCCCAGAGAGCTCCGGCTATTGGGCAGTATAGAAATGTAATTAATAAATAAACAAAAAAGGATGAGTAGGTTGCCCTTAGTTGTTCGTTATCAGTTTTCCACAACCCCACAGTCACCTCTGCATATCCTATTCTCCATCTTGTCCTCATGGTTTATATCTGCTTTGGGAGAATTAGAATTTCACTGGTACTTTCTGCCTCCTTAGGGAGGATGTGGCGTTATAGGCCTGTGAGCCTTAACTCTCAATTTCCCTGCTTTTTGGAGTTTGGTTGAAAACTGTAGAGCCTTTAATGTTGTTTTGTAAACCGTAGGTTTTTTGTTTATTGAATTTCATGGCTTTGCGTAACGGATGACCACACAGGAAAGAAGCTATATAAATGTATGGGATGTGGGGAAAGCTTCAGCTGTAGTGGGACCTTGAGTAGACATCAAAGAACCCACACAGGGGAGAAAACATATTTTTAAAATAATTTCCCAATTTACACTATTTAAATTTTTTTAAACTATGACACTGTAGTGTAATTATTTAAAAAATTACACTAAAATTTATAAATTTTACTATATTGACATTAAAGAATCCACTTAAACCAAGGATCAGAGAGTATCTAGCATTTTTCATATAACTGCTTGATAACCCACATATCACATAACTTCCAGATGAAAAGCATCACCAAATGTTGCTTCCTTGCTCGTATTTTCTTGCTATGTCAATAACTGGAGATGATTGTTAACAACACATTTAGGTATTTATTGCAGAGCTTTGGCTATGGGGCGGTATATCAATGTAATAAATAAATACACCCAGGCTATGGGGCAGTATATAAATGTAATTCCTTATGACCCCCTCCTTCCCAGCTTTCCCTCAGCCTACACTACCTCATAGGGTCGTTGTGAGGATAAAATGAAGAGGAGGATGAAGAGGACTACATGCCTGGACTACTGCAACTACTGAGGGGCATTGAATTCTATGATTCGGTGAATCTAAGTCTACAGCAACTGGACGTTGCCAGGCTGTAGCAAAAACTAGGTCCCTTAACCATTTCTCTGGTGTGAAGTAATGTTTTGGGTATAAGATTTAGAAAACATTTTCCTTTCATACAAACATAAAGCAGCAGATTTAGCTTATAAGAAGCAGGTACACAGA
Organism: Elgaria multicarinata webbii; assembly: GCF_023053635.1. Classification (NCBI taxonomy): domain Eukaryota; kingdom Metazoa; phylum Chordata; class Lepidosauria; order Squamata; family Anguidae; genus Elgaria; species Elgaria multicarinata. The sequence goes on from NC_086175.1 coordinate 64,649,443, forward strand.
GAAAGGAAAATATTTTCTATGTACAACCAAAATTATTCACCTTCCTTCACCCCAAAACCTTCCTTCACACCAGAGATTTTTTTTAAGAGACCTATATCTGTGTTCAAACTCAAAATACACACACACACAAATCTATAAAAGAAAGCTTAAAATGTAGCTCAGCACCTTTTAAAGAAACACACACTACCTGAAGAAGTTTAAACTCATGGCAGATAGGCCAGGGTTAACCTCCTTTCATTCCTAGTCTCAAAATATTTCTTTCCATAAAGTTTAAACGTTAAGAGGCTTGGGTGAGGAACTGCCACCCCAAAGGAAAGTTTGCCATATATTCTTTACTTTGAATTAAGAAGGATGCACCAGCACTTCAAACACACACACACACACACCTCCCTCTTCACAATCACAGACACACAACAAAGTCAATCAAACCCCTACCTGAGCCAGCCAGTTTTTCTTTTTCCTTGGAGGCCAGGGAAGGGCCTCCCTCCAAGCAAGGCAGATAGTTTCTCTCTTCCTCCCTGGCCTCCACAGCACTGTGGGAAGGAGAGGGCCCAGACAGGACCGTGGCTTATCTGCAGAAGGAAATGGCTCCTAAATGAGCCAGGTGGCCATCTTATTTCAGCCAGGCAGCCATCTTATTTCCAACATTCCAATCTATTTGAGACAGGAGCGAGGGGGGAGAGCGACGCTGCTGAGCACGCTCCATTTAGGAGTTATGAGTCTCTATGCACTTTAATGGGACAAAGAAATGTTCATTAAAAAACAATGGAAGTGAATTTTGAAAAAAGAAAAGCCATTCCACCAACTAGAAGGACAGGGGAATAAGATCCCACCACTGGTTTGAAGGTTAAGGGTCCCAATTCAGAGCTTTTAGTAAGCAAAAAAATTGTCACCACCCAGAAATAGAAAAGAGCCATTTTGAGCCAGAGAGGTTTTCCCCATTTTGGTACTTTGAACTGCCATCCTGCCCTCAATATTTCACAAATCTTCTTGAAATGCGCAGGGTATGTAAAACCAACACTTCTTTCTGGCAGGTCTCCGTTTCAGAAAGATTGGTGAAACATTTTCCATTTTTTGAACGTCAGAATGACCCACCCCCAATTTCGGCCTTAACATGGTGGAATGCTCTTTTCACTGATCGCCTATAACACATATAAAGAAAAGTTATAAATAAAAAAGGTATCCAGCTGACCTCTTGCAACTTTATTTTATTTTTATTTATATAGTGCTTATAGTATTTACTCTATTTGAAGTGCTAAGTGCTCAGTAATATTGCCTCAAAATAAGGCTGTGTGTTCCACTTATTTTGACCTGGCACAAATAACATCCAAATGGAAATTGAAAATGAAGCAAACTTTAAAGCTAACTGAAGGAAGATCATTTTGTAATTAGTATCCAAACAACCAGTAAAACCTTGAAAGAAAGGTTACAGGCACTTGATTTCTGCCACCCTAGCTCACTGCAGACAGTGCATTCAAAAAACACAACCACTGAGCTCAGCTGGCACTCTGCCCCCACCAGCTCACCTTGGTGCCCCCTTCAGCTCAGCACCCCGGGTGACCGCCCAGCTCACCCCAAAGGCCAGACCTGCCCACCCCCAAACCCAAACATGAGTGTAATCTGCGGTCAAAGCTCATGCATTCCCAAGATTACAATGCTGTTTGCGGGGTGGTGGGGGCGAGGGAGGGATGTCTTAAAAATGCATACATTAGAAAAGTTCACGTGAACAAATGTTTTCTTTTTTTAAGTGTGAACAAACATGCTTTAATCAATGGGAGAAGATTGCATACTTTTGAATGTGCGCCCAAGTATTTCATGATGTTCACACGAATAGAGAAGAAAACCTTGCAATCTGATACACACATGAGTCAGATTGAGCTTTGTGGTGGGACTTTAGAGAAACGCCATGAACTTGCATTTTGCTGATGTCCAGTGGCATTTCCAATACTGTGGGATGTCCAAGAAGGCCTTGCTTATAGCCACAAATGTATCCGCCTTGTTTAGGTTTGTTCAGCCTCTGAGATTCAGCATGACAGAGACACAGTGAGGCCTGGAAGAAGATGCCCAGGGTGGTTCAACAGATCTTTACCATGTGTCATAATTGCTGAAGTGCCTCTGCTAATAGCATCCATAGTCGTGTCCAATCTGTAACCTGTCCTGAATATTAAACAAACAAACAAAAAGTCTTTGCTGAGACAAAAATGAACACTCATCTGCATTCATCTGGATTCCAATGGAGTCATTAAAATTTTTCAAACTGAATATGGGGGTGGGGGAACTTAAAGCCTCATCTTCTTTAGCACCATGGTCCCATTCCAAATTGAGGCTGCACATGTTACACAGAGGTAAAGAGATCTAGCATGCATAGTCCCACAATGCATGCTAGAGAAAACGGTAAGTTTGGCCCTTAGGACTGCGGCTCTATGACCCAAGTGATAAGGATTCTCTGATAGAGTGTTTATAATGGATTCAAACAAAAATATTATTAAGTGTGTGGTGTCTCTTTCCGCTCTACCCACCCCAGTCACTGAGTATATATTTAATATATTCTTTGTTAGTAAATGGAACTTACACACTATGTTTATGATAACTTAAGCTCCTGAGTCAAGCATATTTTTGCTTCCAGTAATCAAAATAAAATTTATTTCGAGACAATTAAGAAGGCAGTAGGGATTGGGGTGTAAAAAAAGAATGAAAGAAAAACCCTAGAAACACACATACAAAACTGTAATTGGTATAAAGGAACCAAACCAAACCAAATGACAACTGACTGAAATCACAATTAACCCCAAATGGGACCCTTTTTGTTGCTAGAGCAAGAGCAGTGCTTCATTATTTAAAGTCAGAATCAAATTCCCTTGACTAATATGGTTAATCAGTTTCATCACAGTCGGTAAGTGGCTTATGGGTCTCTTTGAACAAAGAAAATCTTTATGAAAGTGTGTTTAAATGGAAACCAGCTTATAATGACAGTTCGGTAATCAACTTTAATACAAGTGCAACCCACTTCCTACGGAGTTCCACACAGAACTGTGGCTCAAAATGTTTTCATCCAATTTGCAGTTGAAATGTTTTCAACTGCAAATGGCAACAGCATCAACTGTGTTGGCAACTTGGCCCCCATTTTGTATCCTCCAAAATGCCCCATATACCTGGCATCACTCCAAGGCATTGAGGGGAGGGAATGCAGCCATCAAAAAGATAATGGTAAAGAAAATGTGGAGAGAATTCTGAAAAGTGTCCTAATTTCTAGGAGCTAAGGAAAGAAAAATCTCAGAAATTTAATCATGAAAGGGACTTTCAGTTTTCTGTCTCATTCTCAGGGCATTTTATAATTTATTTTGAATGAAATAAATGAATTAAAATGAAATATGGGACACACACACTTCTCAGCCATCTCATAAGCTCAAGAACTCAACCGAACCCATGAGAATTTCTCTGAAATTTCTTCTCATTTGAATTTCTTTTCTAAAGCAATTTCTTTTTCATCAACTTGGATGAGAATGGTTGAAGTTCTTATGGGAGAAATGTTCAGCACAGCACTAATTTTGAATCTAGAACAGCAGGGTAAAGGATGCAATCCTACGCATGTTTAAACAGTATGGCTGGCTAGGGAATGATAGGTGTTGTAGGGATTCCCCCCACCCCCTGTCTAAACATGTCTAGGATTGCACCCTAAAAAACTGATTTAACTGGAACCAGACAAGCATAGGAGGCAATTAATTTGAATCACATTCAGGTTCAATGTCCTTTCCCCACCTGTTCTCCTAAAATGTCCAGATTATCTCCCATTCAGGCTTTATTTCTGAAATAGATAATCTAGATATGGCTAAGCTGTGCAATTTTGCCATGCGCTACTTAAATTTGTTTACACTTTGGTTAGAGCCTTGCTATGCTTCCAGATATTATACACCAACAGATTTCCCAAACCATTTTGGATGAAGTGTGTTGTGTGTTTACAAAAGCAAACTTCATTGTCTTATTGGGGAGAATGGAAGTGTGCATATTCTCAAATTCCTCGTTGCTGATCAGCAAGCTACAAAAAACCATGCAGGAAACAAAAAGAGGATTAGAGTCAAACAAGACACTTGCTCAACAGAGTTTATTACCCTTTCGTTATTCTCCACAGATTATAAAAGTTTATTTATCAGTAAACAAATAAACCTATCAACTGTGCTGCATGCATGCTTTACTCTTACAATCACAACCAGGCTTGAAAGTCCAATCAGGTGCTTTCAAACTTTTTAATATTGGCTGTTCAGTATCAAAATACTAATCCTTCTTAAATGCCGCCTTAGAAGAGATTGCAGAAATGCTTGCTTTTATACCAAATTGTCTTTTCCTAAGAAGTCTGTTTACAGCCTGCTTCTCACATTACATAGTAGATCTCAAAAGTAAGTCACTTCCAATTAATGAAGGTTGATGATTGTGTAAGGCCATTCAACAGTTAGGGCCTTCCTAGACGAGGCCTTAGCGCACATTCTGACCCGGCTTCCCTGCTGTGCGTCCAGATGACGCACAGGGGAATCCGCAGAGAGGCCGTGCTGAGGCCTGGTCTTACCCGCCATAAGCGAAGTCGCTTATGGCGCGCCTTTTCCCCAGCTCCGGCCTCAGGCCAGAGCTGGGGAACGTCTAGGGATTTCCGCGGCTTTTCGCGGCTCCTCGCTCGCGAGGAGCCGTGAAAAGCCGCGGACCGCTGTGCCCATCGGCGGGGGGGGCGAAGGATGGTGGGGGTGGCAGGGGGGTGGCACGGGGGAGGGAGGGTGCGATCGCGCGGTGCGCGGCACGGGCAATGCCTGGCATGGGGCGGCGCGCTGCCCCATGCCAGGCATTGCCCACGCGGCGCGTGGTGCACAGCGCGATCGCACCCCCTCCCCCCGCGCCACCCGCCCGCCACCCCCCCGCCATCCTTCGCCCCCCCCGGTAAACCCCCCCCAAAAAACCACTTACCTCTCCGGAGTCTTCGGGCCGCACCCGGCCCCTTTAAAATAATAAAAAAAATGGCGGACACCGCAGGGACGCGACGTCCCTGCGCGTCATGCGTGTGGTAGCCTGGGAGAGGCGCGCTAACTTCAGCGCGCCTTGGCCCCGCTTCCCTGCCGGCGTAAGCCGGCAGGTCTAGCAAGGCCCTTAGTTTCACTGGAAGCCTGAGTTAGAGTGGTTTTTATGAAAGTCCTATGAGTATAACGGGTAGCCCTTCTGCATAGACTTCTTCCCCTGAGTTGACATCTGGGGCTAGGGGAAGATGGTAACCCTTAGGGTCCACATTTATCATGGTCAGGTCCATTCTTCCTAGTGTGGGAGAAGTGGTTTAGGAACCTGAATTGGATTCAGAGGCTGAAGGGGAAGAAGCAGACATACACCAGTCTAGTCAGGAAGTGGGGGAGGAAATTCTCCAAGACTCTTGAGGAGTCTTGTTATGAGGATAAAATAGAGAGGAGGAGGACCATGTGGGCTCTCCTGGATTGAAAACTGGCAGGATATAAATGTAACAATAAATAATAAATTAAAATGTTACAAGCATGTGGGAGGGGGTTGCAGGCCCCCAGGGCCTAGCTCTCCCCCTGCCTGCAATGCACTTCACTCCCCCTCCCCCCACCAGCTACATGTTTGGCAATGGCTGCCAAACCAACATATCCAATTTGCCCTTGCTCAGGAGCTTTACATGCATATCTCCTTATGTTTTTTGGTGGGTGGGCACACTTACCAAGGCAGAGGACAGTTCATGGCAAACAAACCCCATGGATCTCACATGGAACGAGAGGTGTATGGATTTTGTTAAATCTATTTCATCTGTATTTCATGAATTGTTGGGCATATTTCATTCTATCATCCATGCACTGATGGAATCAGATGATGATGATTTTTTGGGGGGGGGGGGAATATAGGAGAATTTCATTCCTGCTATAGCACATTTGCACAAATTCTCCACAACACTTATTTGAAACCGTTTGCGAATTTCTCTGACATCCTTAGATGAAACTGTGATATTCCATGGCATCACTAAGCTATCAAATGCCTCCTGTCAAAAATTACTTTAGATTCCAAGGTCTTTGGTGTTTGCCTTATGGTGTGATGACTTTCATAGACTTTCATAGAGTGCTGCTACGGGAACTGAAGCAAAGTCTTGCCAAGTAGTGGTAGAAGCAGTCATAAGCTATGACTATGGATCACATCCATGCAGCAAATGTTAGCATCATAAAAGGAAAGCCACAAATCCTAGGAACAAAGGCTGTGTGGCTTCTCATCTTCCTCCAATTTAAGGACGTGTGTGTGTGTGTGTGTGTGTGTGTGTGTGTGTGTGTGTGTGTGTAGGAAGAGTTCCTTAAATTGGAGGAAGAGAGATTTTATGGCCACTTGTGCTGAACTGAATTTGAAATTATTTGACCTCGACCATTTCTCAATGTGCTATCGGTATGATTAATGTCCATTACTTGCTGAGATGAATCTTATTCAGTTCTGCTAAAAATAATTTGGAAAAAATATATGGATACAGTTTTTAATGCTTTTCTCCCCCTTGTTCCTCAATCACTGCTTCTACCTCTCCTACAAACACTCTTTGAATTGCCTGAAAAATATTATTGATCCATCTTAAAATCACACCTTTTGTACCTTTTCTAGGAAGAAGTGAATGAAAATATTAATGAGGCAACTTCCTCTTCCCTCATGTTTAGTTCTTCAATCTGTACAAAGCTTTTAACAGTTTCCCTAGATACACATGTGCATGCGTGAGTGCATTAGCGTGCACACACACACACACACACACACACACACACACACAAGCTCACACACCCAATCTGTCTGAGAGCTGTCGTGTTTAGAACATCTTGAGAAAGCAGCATTGGTTGTGAAGCCAAAAGATTCACACTTATGTGGAAAAGGGCAGAAGAAACATCTCCAGTAAAGGTCTGAATGCAGATTTCAAGGGATTTGTGAAGGCTTTTATTTTTAGCTCATGCATCTCACAGAATGAAGGTAGAAAATGCAGATGTGAAAATGCCCTGTAGAGATAAAGAGCAGAACAAACCTACATCATTTTCACCCTTTACTCTTCTTCTGTAGTAGATATCCCAAAGCTATAAATGTCTGTTAGGACTGAAGACCTTATGCTCTGATACATATCATATAACAAGAATAATATCACAATATCACATTTTTTTATATAGGAAAAATGTGTTTAGCTTCAATATAAAGCATTGCAAAGTGGAAAAATGAAGAGAAATGATTGTGTTGTGGGTTTTTTTGTCACAGAAATTAAATGTCTTCTATAATGAATTCCAAACTTATGCACTGATATACTTCTATCTGCTGAAGTACCATTGAGGTTGAGATATTTGCCTTCTTTGATAAAATTGAAGAGAAAGTACACAGGATGCTAAAGGGACGATCTACACCAAGCAAGATATAACACTTTTAAAATGTTATGAAAACGGTATATGTAATGTGTCCTGAGCCTGAACAGTTGTCATAACTATTATAAACTGTTAAAAGCAGTAATGTAGATCCTGCCCTAGAAGCTGTTTATTTTTTATCAAAAAGTATCTGTAGAACAAAGAGAATTAATATCTCATAGGACTGTTGCATTCACAATGGAATAGGAAGTAAAAATGTTTGAAATCACAGATATGGTAAAGCTAACAAGCTATTTAAGACTGCAGTCCTGCAACCCCTGGGAAAGGGAGGTCTGTGGGCAGAAAAGAGGTAACCTCCACTGCTCCTGCCACAAAATATCATTCTGGGGGAAGGCTTTAGATTCAACAGATCCAACCCCACTCCTGCTTCCTTGAAAAAAACCTGGGATGAGAGGTGGCATACTTATTTTCCCTCCTATTGCAACCAGTTGGCAGGGAAATAGAAGACCCCAAAACTGGTGCAAAAGAAGAAAAAGCCCAGAAACATACCAATCCCCTTCTATCCCTTTTTTTTTAAAATCTCTTTTTATTGTGAATATCAACAAACAAAGCAGAAAATCATGAAAACGGGGGAAACCATACATTGTGATATAAAATTATAGTCATTTTCCATCATATGTACCATTAAAAAAATGGTTGTGGGGGGAGAGTTTTACAAAGGTTTCAAGAAAAGCAGACCAGATATCCATATGTTTATCCACTTGCAAGTTACGTCTGTATAACACTCGTTCAAAAGTTGATAATATTATTAGGTCTTCGATCCATTACATTATGGGAGGTGTGACTTCATCCTTCCAATGTGATAGAATAAGTCTTTGGGCTGTCATAAGGGCTCTGAAGATCCATCTGTGCTGACCGTGTGTTAACTTCCAAGAAGCCGGTAGGTAATTTAGGAGGAGATGCACCTTATTCCATATTATAGATTGTTTCAGTACAAAGTTCATCCTTATTATAACCTCCTCCCCAAAAGAGGCAACTACAGAGCATTGTCAAAACATATGAGTTAAAGAAGCATTAGATGCATTACATCTCCAGCAATTGTGCAAGTTAGACAAACCCTTATTCAAAAGGCATTGTGGAGTCCAATAGACCTGAAACATTTTGATGTTGTTGAATAAGACATTACCTGAGATCCAGATGCTTCAGATACAGATGCTAGAGCAACCATCCATTGGTTAGGCAAGATAGGGCACTCCAATTCTCTATTTCAATCTAGTCTTAAACTATGGGTATCATATTTACTTGCTGCTATTAAATACTCTCTCTCTCTCTCTCTCTCACACACACACACACATATATATGGGTCGTGGATTGACGTGTCAGTTCAGCTGTTATAAGTGTTTCTAACAATGCTGGAGGCTCTGAAGTTGTAAAAGCAGCTGGGCCAAACCTAGATTCCAGCAAGTGTTGCAATTGCAAGTATTGCCGTTGAGCTGTAGCAGGTAAATTATATTTAACACACAAGTCTGAAAAGGACAAACACTCATCATCTGAGCCTATTAATTGATCCAAAGTAAAAATCATCTTATCTGTCTATGTCCTCCGCAGAAATGCTTTCTTTCCCATTTTTAAATCTGGGTTTCCCCGTACAGTCAATTTTGCATGAGAGAATGAATCAAACTGTAATTGATGTGCTATTATATGCCATGTCTCTCTAACAGTCAGAATTGTAAGAGGGGGGTTACTTATTCTGATATAACAAGAACCGAGGACTATCCATTTGGGAAGAGGTTCTAACCACAAGGCTTCCAGAACTGACTATGCTGGCAGTTCTGAGGGAGCAGAAGATGACCAGAACTTAGTACAAGCCAACAGGTAAGCCCGATGGTACAAAGCTAGGTCTGGAAAACCAAACCCACCTTCTTTAATTAGAAGCTGCATCTGTTTCAGAGTTATTCGAGGTGGAGAAAACCCCCAGAAAATTTATGAAATAAAGCATTAAGTTGTTTAAAATAGTTGCCAGGTATAAGTAAAGGAATCCTACACATAACATAAAGAATTTGAGGTATAAGGTTCATCTTAAGTGCATTGAAATCCCCTTCTGTCCTGCCAGTATGATCCTGATATGGCTTTGGAGTTGGTGGAGTCTGCATCATGGATTATTCCTTGCCCAGGATGGTAGGATTGCTCTGTAAGAGTGAGAGAAGGAAAGCATAATTTTATTACTCCATAGCAAAGTTAATCATGGCTAACTTAAGTCTCATTAATTTCAGTGTGTTTCGTCTAAGCATGATTATGTTTGGATCCAACCCAACAGAACTGGATGTTTATTAAATAGTGGTGTCACAAAGTGCATTCTTCACAAGTTACATAACATTTGAGATGTTATAATGCAATGTGAAAATATGAATGTAATATTTTCTACTTTTCTATTTAATGTTTAATAGGCTTATGGTATTATAAAACTAAAGATTGTATTTAAAAATTCATTAACTTTGGCTGGATTGTGCTTTTTATCTTGTATTTCATTTAAGTATAAAACATGAGTAATGTTTCATGTCCTTCTGTTATGTAGTTTTATTATTCCTTTGTAATTCACCTTGGAGTAATCTATATAAGAATATGTTAGTGTAATGCTTATTACTAGAGATCTACCTGACCGATTTTGCTCATTTTTTTAAAAAAAAACCTTAATATTTTTAAAAAGAATGCTCCAAACAGCATCTGATCTGATAACACAGGTTTACAACCTCAAATTAAAGAAAAGCTAAATCATCTTTGTAAAAACATCATTTTTCTACCTTTTCCAGTTCATTTGTGTACCAGTCAGCTTTTGCTCATTTTTGTTTTGTTTTCATCTTTGAAAAAACAGGACTCTGTGCTGGTTTTGTGCATCAGAACAATTAAGCTATTTTTTGTTTTGTTTTCAAAGAATACTAGTGCCTGTGGCAACACAGGGTTTACACTAGTATCCATTTAATATACAAGGTTGCCTCTGTTATAGAAGGAATTATTTCAATAGGAAAACAGTGAATATTTTTATGCAAAACACTTCGACAATGAAAACGCTTCACCAAGGAAATAATAAAATCCACATGATCGGAAGTTCTCAAAGATATAAAAATTTAACACCAGGGCCAAGAAGCTGTACAATAATCGTTCATTGTGTGTAAGTAGTTTGTTTTCTTCAAACAATTGTGCTTAAATGCTTACGTTAGTTTCTTGCCTGCTTGTATATACGTATCTCCCATCTGCCATTCTGTGCTGATGGTTATCTCAGGAACACAGGAGCAGATGGGAGAACACTTTTACACCCCATACATGAAGCACCAATTATTGCAGTATGACCACCCTTTTATTGTAAGTGATTAAACTCAGCAATTGCTTTGGGTCTGGAAAACCATAGGATTTGCTCATAATGCCAACTTCCCTGGTCACACAACAACAGTATTCTGAAAATGAAGCTATTTGCTTCAATTCAGAGATAAAAGGCATGCTAGATTTTTTTTAAAAAAAATCATATTAAACTGGATATATTTAACTCTCAATAAATCATTGAAGTGAAAGCTGTGGTTTATGCACATTATGTATTGCAATATGTATGTATGTATGTATGTATAAAACACAAATATATAACTCAAATATATATTTACATAAAAGGAATAATAGAATAGTTGAGTTGGAAGGGGCCTATAAGGCCATCAAGTCCAACCCCCCGCTCATTGCAGGAATCCACCCCAAAGCATACCTGACAGATGGTTGTCCAGCTGCCTCTTGAATGCCTCTAGTGTGGGAGAGCCCACAAGCTCCCTAGGTAACTGGTTCCATTGTTGCACTGCTCTAACAGTGAGGAATTTTTTTTCTGATGTCCAGCCAGAATCTGGCTTCCTGTAACTTGAGCCCATTATTCCATGTCCTGCACTCTGGGAGGATCGAGAAGAGATCCTAACCCTCCTCTGTGTGACAACCTTTCAAGTATTTGAAGAGTGCTATCATGTCTCCCCTCAATCTTCTCTAAACATGCCCAGTTGTTTCAGTCTCTCTTCATAGGGCTTTGTTTCCAGACCCCTGATCATCCTGGTTGAGTCTGTGAGAAACAATCTCTACTTCTCAACAATAGCGCAATGTGCTGTTTCCTATTTGTGATTCAAATTTTATATTTTCTAATTGTCTGCCATACTTATATGCCTCAGGTTCTGGCTAACCACACCAGAAAACCTTAGAGAATAAAGCATTTGGACAGCCTTGTTCACATGTATAGCCAATCATGTATGCTGCATTATTGGCAGAGGCTTAACTAGCTAGCTGGATTCTCCTGCCAACACCCATGTTATAGCTGCTAGCCAGCCAAAAATCATATCATATTTAGAGCTCAGTGCTGCTCTTCTGCCTCTTTGCATGGGTCAGAGGCAGAAGAGCATCCCTCCATCCCCCATCCCTCATCCCATCCTTCTTGCTCTGTAAAGACTCATGCCTGATGGGCATTTAAAGGATTTTCAAAAACAGTAACAAGTCCTGCTGCTTTAGTGCAAAGTCAGTTCCAATGGGAAAACTCTTCTTGGCTTGATTTGGAATGTGTCCTTAGGGACTCTGGGTAATGTAGTTCTGTAATGTGCCTGTATACTTAGTATGGACTCCACATGTTCTGTGTTCTTGCTTCTGGGATATTGTTGACAGATTTGTTCCTTGGAGAGAGGCTGCTGTGTTGCAACAGCCTCTGTGACAGATAGGTTTCTAGGAGTGGGAAGGAAGTGGCTGTGGTAGTAAGGTGCATTGGTTCTGATGAACCACTGACAGCCATGTCTGAAATCCACTGGAGTTTAGGTTTCACTCCTATTGTGTTTTGGAGAGAAGGTGACCTCTAAAGCTAATTATTGTACTTGCCAAATCCCAACAGTACCTAAAAGTGGTTCAATATTGTTATACCGTGATGATTTCAAAATTGCTTTTGCTCTCTTATTCTTCAGAAACAATATCAAATCCATGAAAAATAGGTAATAATAGGTAGCACAGTCCCATACCTGCTTACAGGAAGTAAGTTGCACTTAGTTCAACCAGATGTATTCCTAAGTGTGTGTAGAGTTATCAAGAATATTAAAAAGCCACACAAACACAGTTACATATTGCTGTACTGTTGAAATAAATTTATTGAGAATTGTCAGTAATATAATTATCAACTGAGATTTCCTTGCAATAATATAATTATCAGTGCAGTTGGTAGAATCTAGACAGGTTTTCCCTTATCTTCCCAGTGAAGGAGTGGATGGGGGATGAGTCCTGAGGTATTTAACATTTGCAAGGCATCAGATAAACAAACATGAAGGTGACCACAAACTCTTGCTAGCCCAACACCTATATGCCCTATATACCCCATAGCAGCTATGCAGTGGTGCTGCATTGTTCATACGGCACAGCCACCAAGCGCAGCAACAACAAGGTTTTACCTTTAAAACTGTGCTCTTGTGTGGTATCTCTTTTACATGTGCTCCAATGTCACCACATTGTTTCTCCCATCTGTCAGTGGTGGCTTCAGTTTGGGAGCATTTCTAGGGTAGGGTGAACCTGGGAACACAGGTTATTGAGCAGGGGGCAGACTTGACAAGCCGGATGGCCACTGGATAACCTGTGCTCCCTCCTGACTTCTACATTTAGTGTTCCCATCCCACAGCAGAGATGCTATGGGTTTTTTGGGGGTGGGGGGGAAGCAGATGCAAAGCGGCATTTTATAGACAGCCCCCGTACTTCTAACCTAGCTAGAGGAAAGGTCACAACTTCTTCTGTCTTCCCCAATAATATCGGAAACGTGGGTTCCATTGAGCATACCCATATTTAGTGACTTCCGAAGATGTTGTTTATGGGCAAACAATTGAAGATATGTGGCCAGGTAGTAACTAGAGCCAGACAGAATGCTGAAGAATTGTCAAGCGTGACTACGCCATCCAATCCCAATATGATTGCTTCCTTTGTTGCTGATTACTCAAGATGATTACTCAGTAATGAAAGTTGATTGTACAATGGTGGAAACTGTACTATAAAAGTGTGATCGTTTAGATAAGCTACTTTATTAAAATGTATTCTCTTATTGTAAAATATTAAAATATAGTCAATAAAGAATAACATTATAGCCTGCTAGAGATGTCACTTTTTTTCTCCGATTAATTTTCTCTGAATCCCCCCAGCCCCAAGACAATAAAACAGCATTGGAGTGACAGGCTGATCTTTCTACAAATTGTTTCCAGTGGGGAAGATTGGTACCATCTTTTTTACTAATATTAAAAAATATAAAACTGCAAGCTAAAAACTATTTTTAGAGAGGTCAGATCACCAATGTATTAAAATGAATCCAGTGTTTAAGGGTACAATCACTGTCCTGAGGAGGCAACAGGGGTTGGACGCAAGATTCAATTAAATAATCATTTTCTTTATTACATTTCTATCTGGGCGGTTTACAAAGATTAAAAATACATTAAACAAAGTGTAAAAACATATAAGTGTAAAAACACATATACAGCCAAACATATAAACAGACAGCACACATGCAGACAACATCAATAATAAAACAAATCCAGGACCTGATGGACCTCATCATATGTTGACAGTGTTGGTGTCAGGTAGGCTTCATCAAGATCATTCCATAATTGGTGGCCACCACTGAGAAAGCCCTCTACTTGTTGTTGTCCTCCAAGCTTCCCTCAGCACCACGAGGAGGTGGAAGTAGTGTAGAAGTAAGTTCATGTCGGGAAAGGTGCTCCATCAGGTATTGTGGGCCCAAGCCATGTAAAGCCTTATAGGTTAAAACCAGCACCTAGTACCAGGCTCGAAAACATACAGGCAGCCAGTGCAAGCATACCACAATCGGTTTTATATGCTGACCTTCTTTTCCTTGTTATCAATCTGGCCACCACATTTTGCATGAGCTGCAGTTTCTGAACAATCTTCAAAGGCAGCCCCATGTTGAACCCATTGCAGTAATCTAACTTGGAGGTTAGCAGAGCATAGGCAGCTGAAGCCAGGTTAACCCTTTTCAGATAGGGATGTAGCTGGGCCACCAACTCAACTTGGTAGAAGGCACTTTGTGCCACTGAACCCATCTGAGACTCAAGTGAACCCATCTGAGACTCAAGTGAACCCATCTGAGACTCAAGTGACAAAAGATGGCTCCAGGAAAATCCCCAAGCTATGAACCTGCTCCTTCAGTGGGGAGTGCAACCCCATTCTGGATTCATATAGATTACAGGAATTCCTATTGATCACAGCAATCCCTGCTCTTTTCTGGCTCTCAAGTCTACCCTGATGTTGAACCAAGTATCCTGCTTGCACAGCTGGGAGAAACTAAATTCTCCCTGCTCACCCACCGAAGAATTGGTTATACATGCCAGTTCAGCTACCTCATCTATTATTAAGTCATGAATGAGCCTATCTGGCATTTAAGAGCAGCATCCAAAGACCTGGGGGGAGGCTGATAGGGCAACCACCAAACCTGCAGGTGGAGGGAGGGCTGGAACACAAAACAGCTGTTAACTGCCTGGGCCTTGTTCCCTTAACCTGGCTAGTCCTCCTCCCAATGCTATATCTCCTTCTACCTGTAACCTTACTAATTGGGGACCCTCACCCCACCCCTGTTTGAATTGGTGGCTGGTTGCCCTATCAGCCTGCCCTTGGATCCCCTCTCTCCCAGGCACAACCAGATTGTTGAGAGGAAAACCGACCCCCTACACACATGTACACACACAAATGGGAGAAATTCAACCTCCTTTTGTCCTACTTCTTGCCAACCCCTCAAGATGGTGGCATGGAAATATATCCACTGCAGTGCAGCAGCTACTATTCATGATGGAAGCCTGCTATAGGCTTCCATCATGCACAAACCTGCTATAGGCTTCCATTCTTCTGGTGGTGGTGGTGGTGGGGTTTCCCCACAGTAGTGGGAGGGGCAGACATATAACACTACTGCAAAGCTATGTGCTGGTCAGGTATGTCTGCCACCTAGTGACTAAAGATAGTACGGCGGGTTTCAAACACACTGACATATTTAAATTAATTGAAATTAATGCATTTTAACTACCAAATAACCCTGAGGTGCATACCACTAGGTCCTGTTAGTATGCTAAGTTTCAGATGTCTAAGCTTCATGTTTATTGAGCTATAACACTGACAGGCAAACACACATCCTCTTTTATTGTTATAGAAGAAGATTGGTCTTAGTTCTTAATCACTGTGCATAGGGTTTCAGCCCAAATCTACTATTTAAAAATCTCAGCATACTTAGTTTTACATCAAGTATTATATCATATATCATTTATATTTGTGGTTATTCTCACTGATCTGTGCTACTCAAAAATTACGCTTAGAGATCTTGAAAAAAGTTATTTCTTCCCCACTCAGATCCAAAAAAAAAAAAAAAAAATGGATTCATTTGATAGATTAATGTGATCATTTTATTTACTTATTTCATTTCTATACTGCCAATATCCAAAGCTCTCTTTTAATTTGTAGAGCAGTCTGCAGTGGCAAAGTTTCCTACGTACATGATGCTCATTTGTGATGATGCACAAACCTACTCTGTATCATACACCAGTAATGTAAGCTATGCACAAAACTCAATAGACTAGACTGGAAGCTTTGGGTAGTAATTAAATGTTATTAGAATTTCCATTTATGCAGAATCTAAACTGTGACTTGGATTTTTTTTAAAAAAGGCATTTAATTTCAGCTCCTCATATATATATATATATATATATATATATATATATATATATATATATTAGGGATGTGCTCCGCTCCGATTAGGAGCGTAGAAGCAGTAGCGGATTGGCCTGCTCCGCCTTACCCAGAGGCGGAGTAGGAGCGGACCGCGGACCCCCTAGAAGCAAGGCGAAGAGAAGCGACCATTTTTCGGAGCTCCGAGTTCAGTCGGAGCGCTCCGGTCGCCATCTTGAAAACATTTCGCCATAGGATTGCATTGCGGCAAATAATCGCGCATAACTACGTTGTTTTTGAAGCTATCGTTCTGGAAATTCTTGTGCACAGAGAGTCGTGGATGGGGGTCATTTTGAGACCACTCTCACCTCTCTGCGTGCTGTGGTTCACGTGCAATATTTTTTTAAAAATCGGGTCAACCGCGGGGCTCAAACTGCGTTTCGGCTTTTCGCCCATAGGATTGCATTGAGGGAAAGAATCGGGGATAACTGGGGGGGGGTTTAAGCTATCGTTCTGAAAATTCTTGTGCACAGAGAGTCGTGGATGGGGGTCATTTTGAGACCACTCTCAACTTTCTGCATCGTACGGGTCGCGGGCTAGAAGTTTTTTAAAAATAGGGTCAACCGCGGGGCTCCGTTTCGGCTTTTCGCCCATAGGATTGCATTGAGGGAAAGAATCGGGGATAACTGGGGGGGGGGTTTAAGCTATCGTTCTGAAAATTCTTGTGCACAGAGAGTCGTGGATGGGGGTCATTTTGAGACCACTCTCAACTTTCTGCGTGCTGTGGTTCACGTGCAATATTTTTTTAAAAATCGGGGTTTGGGTTTTTTTTTTTTATTATTATTATTTTTTTGGAAGCGATGACAGGCACATTCAACTCCCAATCCTGATGAGAATTCATCTCCTCAGAAAGCATCCTCCTCCAATCCCAGCGTTGGAGGGGGGACTAAGGCAGACCCACCCTGAGAACTTTCTGTTTTGTGTCTCTTTGTGGGTTGGCGTTCGTGGAGGGAACACTTACTTAGCTAGTGCTCCTGCTTTGGAGATAGATTAATTTAATATAGGTTTAGTTTGGCGCGTGTGTGTGTTTGTTTGCTTCTTTCTGACTTGTAGCTTAGTTTGCCCTGTGTTTTCCCCTTACTTTGATTTAATATAAACTTTATTTTTGAATTTTGGAGTGTGTGGTTGGGTTGGTTGCCCCCCCCCCTTCCCTGTATTAAAGCCTGACTGTTCTGCTTTTGTGAAAGCTTTCTTTTGAAAGCATACACACACTTTTTGTCCCATTTCCCTACATTTATATTCTTAAACATATTTTATTATATTCTTTCACATAGTCCATTAGTATATATTCTCATACATATTATATTAGTATTCATATTTTGTTCTTCTTATAGTAGTGGTTGGTTCTTTTTCCCCCTCCCCTCTCTTAAATCCTGATTGTGTTTCCTTCTATCTTCTATATACCAAATATACCAAAAAAATTGGATTCTCTTTTTCTTCTCTGTGTAACTTCGACGGAGTGGGCTGCTTTTGTCAAGTTCAACAGGCAGCCACAGATTGAGCATTTTGGGGAAAGCATACGCACACCATTTCCCTATTCTTAAACATATTATTATTATATTCTTTGACATAGTCTTAGTAGTCTATTAGTATACATTCTCATACATATTAGTAGTAGTATTCATATTTTGTTCTTCTTATAGTAGTGGTTGTCCCATTTCTTGTCCCATTTCCCTACATTTATTAGTAATATTCTAAAACATATTATTATATTCTTGTAGATATTCTTAGTAGTATATTCTCATACATATTAGTAGTAGTATATTTTATTGTTCTTGTCCCATTTCCCTACATTTAAACATATTATATTCTTCTTATACATATTCTTAGTAGTACCTTATACATAGTATTAGTAGTATTAATATTTTGTTAGTCATCATGAAAAGAGAAAGCAGGCGTGCTGAAAGCAGCAAGGCTCAGTCTGCCAGCAGGGCTTCCTCTCCTCCTGTGAAACTCAAACGGGCAACTCCTTGGCTGACTGCTCCAAAACAGAAGCAGGACAAGCAGCAGGCAGAGCCACTCTCTTCTGCAACTTGTGCCCGGCGTTCTCTTTTTGAGGGTGGGAATGGGAAAAGTGCCCGTTTGCAAGAGGCACGTGGCAGCAGTGCCATTAGAGGAGGAGGAGTATCCCCAACTCCTTCATTCTCCTTTCAGCCCACGAGCCCGCTGATGGACCTAGACGAGGTCCTCAGCACAGTGGAGGGGGGGGAGGAGGAGGAGGCGGTGGGCCTCCAGGATGTGGGGGCTGAGGAGGAGCAGCAGCAGGCCGAGGCTCTCTCCCCAGTCTCATCCCACACCCCTGTTTCTGTGGCAACACCAGAGAGCTCAGGCGGGCAATTGGTGGTGTCACCACAGAAACGAAAGACAAGCATCGTGTGGGACCACTTTGAGTTGGGAGCGGATCCCCGCTTTGCTGTCTGTCGCCACTGCAAACTCAGCCTAAGCAGGGGTTCATCGACAGGGCATTATGGAACCAGCAGCATGAAGATGCATCTTCATAGGCAGCACCAGGCGATCTTGCTGGGGAAAGAGGCGGGCAAGGCGACTGGTTCCAGGGGAAAGCCGAAGGCTGCTGCTGGCACTGCCACTCTAAGCTCTCCATCTCCCATCCCCACAAGGGTTAGGCAGGCAACCCTGCAGGACATGGGGTGGGGGAAGTATTGACCCACAAGATGGCGTTTTCCAATGCCCACCCAGGGTGCTACTGTGTTGGGGCATCTGCCGGGACTGACTCCTCCCCAATACTAGATCTATGACATGTCACTCTGCCTGCCCCTCTGCTAGCCTGTCCTCCTCGGTGACCGACTCGCTGGGATGGTTTGCGTTTGCAATGCGTGACTAACTGCAATGCTGGCTTAGAAACCAGCCATCACTTCCTTGTGCCCCCAGAAATGCCCGCAGCCTGCCTGCCTGCCTGCCCGCCTCCCCCGGGGTGCTGCTGTGGTGGGGCATCTGCCAGGACTGACTCCTCGCCTACTCTGCCTGCCTCTCTGCCCGCCTGGTGCCTGGTTTGCTCCCAATCGTCCTCCTCTGTGCCCCTCAAGGCGTAACTGCTGGCTTAGAAAGAAACAACCAGCCATCTTTGCCTCACTTTGCGCCCACTTATGGGTTGGTTTGCTATGCGTTAGTGCTCAAGCCATCCTTGCGGCACTACAATGCATGCTGCCTGCCTGCTTTCCATTGATGGTGCTATATAAATAAATAATAATAATAATAATAATAATTCTCCCCTTCCCGCCTTGCAGCGATGGTGTATGTGTCTTGCTTTGACTAAGGGGAGAAGTCCTTCCTGCGCTCACTTAGACTTTATCAAATTCAATAATCCCTTTTTCAAATGTGCCAGAAGATTTAGGGTTATCTCGTGGCATGTTGGGATTGCCTTGGAACTGGCCCCATTGAGCTGTCTGCAATTGCAACTTTAAATCCCTGACATACTGGAGTGTTCAAATTTCAAAAGTTCCCCTAACATCAGGGGATGATGGGATTGCCTTGAAACTTGGTGTCCATGGGGACACATGGGTAAGCTGTCATGGGACCAAAGGATAGGTTTCTAACGTGCAAATTGACGTAGTTGTAGAATGGGACTTGATTTGGGGTGAGTTAAAAAGTTTAAGCCGCGCCAAAAATCAGGGGATGATGGGATTTGCTTGCAACTTGGCGTGCATGTGGACACATGGATAAGCTCTCCTGGTGCCGAGTTTGAGGTTTCTAACATGCAAATTGACGGAGCTATCCCAAGGGGTGTGAATGGGGTGCCCGATTTTCATAAATTCCCCAAAAATCAGGGGATGATGGGATTGCCTTGAAACTTGGCGTGCATGTGGACACGTGGATAAGCTATCATGGTGCTGAGTTTGAGGTTTCTAACGTGCAAATTGACGTAGTTGTAGAATGGGACAATTTGGGGTGAGTTAAGCCATGCCAAAAATCAGGGGATGATGGGATTTGCTTGCAACTTGGCGTGCATGTGGACACATGGATAAGCTCTCCTGGTGCCGAGTTTGAGGTTTCTAACATGCAAATTGACGGAGCTATCCCAAGGGGTGTGAATGGGGTGCCCGATTTTCATAAATTCCCCAAAAATCAGGGGATGATGGGATTGCCTTGAAACTTGGCGTGCATGTGGACACGTGGATAAGCTATCATGGTGCTGAGTTTGAGGTTTCTAACGTGCAAATTGACGGAGCTATCTAAAGGGGTGTGAATTAGGGTTATGGGAGGTGCGTTAGAGGGTAGAGCCGCGCCAAAAATCAGGGGATGATGGGATTTGCTTGCAACTTGGCGTGCATGTGGACACATGGATAAGCTGCCCTGGTGCCGAGTTTGAGGTTTGTAACATGCAAATTGACGGAGCTATCCCAAGGGGTGTGAATGGGGTGCCCGATTTTCAAAAATTCGCCAAAAATCAGGGGATGATGGGATTGCCTTGAAACTTGGCGTGTGTGTGTATACGCCCATGAGGTGTCATGGTGCCAAACGTGAGGTTTCTAACTTCAACGGAAAAAAAGTTGTTTACTTTTTTAGCTTTCAATGCAAGCCTATGGGGGGGCAAAAACGGAGCTCCGGATCCGATCCGGAGCTCCGGGCGGAGCGGAGCGGAAGTGGGCGGAGCGGGGGCGGGGCGGAGCGACCCGCTCCGAAAAATGGCGGATCTGCAAGTGAAGCGGAGCGGGGGGTCCGTGCACACCCCTAATATATATATATATATATCTATCAGAAAAAGGCATCTTTATAAATCCTCTTTTAACTTCCACCTCATACAGGGCCTATTTCACCCTCCATAAAAACAGTTTGTAAAAGGAAAAGAATGTGTGTATGTGGGGGTGGGTGGGGAGAGACAAATAAAATCTCAATGAAGTTGGGTGTTCTTGTTTTTAATGGTAAAGTAATGAACTTTGAATGAGTCACATAGCTTTCAGGAACTGTTAAGTTTTTGTCCAGGGAAGTGACAGAATGGCATTTCATTTTCTCTTCTGGTTCAAGGGGCAGTGAAGGCTTGAAAAGGAAGGAAAATAATCAGGAACAAATCAGATTTGTTCGAGGGCTCAGTCAGAGAAAGATAACTTATCTTGTGACAATGGGGCTTGAAATTATGGGGCAAGGGAGTACATTGATTGAACACTGTTCTATACACATTTTGTTCTACAAAATCTGGCCAAAATTCTGCTCTTGCAGATTCCACTGCATAAAATATTGATGTTTTCTTTTCTTTTCGGTTTCAAATGAGCATAGAAAGCATAATAAGTATAAGGCTTACACTCTTACACCATAAGAATCGTCTATAGAGTCCAGGGTCCAGGAAGTGGCGCACGAAGGCACAAGCTAAGCCATTCTGGGAAAGGAAGCCAAGGGAAGCTAGGGCACTTATGCAGGGCATTCTGGGAAATATCAGCTATGTCTAGAGCCTTGGGAACAACCTAAACAATCCCCTCCCCTTACAATTTTTCACTTAAGAAGTTACTAATCATTTACACATTCAGGATACCATCTAATTGGGAAATAAGTATGCACTGATATCATTCTTGTTTCCTCAAGAGTAAATGTAATGTTGTGGCTTCATTTTTCCACTTTATGAAGCACTGCTTCGGGAGATACAGCGTTATTAAATTATTGGTGAAAGTTATTGTTTAATATTTTCCTGCTCTCTAAAAGCAGATTTCAGACCGTAGATTGAACTAGAGGTATTGGCCTAATATCTGTAGTCCTTAACATTGATACATCCTGTGCAAAGTCCAAAGTGTAGCAGATGCTGCCCTCTGCCTTGGTGAATTTTGTAAATAGCTTTAATATACTGGTGGATGCTGTTCCCATGTCTCAGTGACATCCGGAGCCATTGCTCAGAAAAGGAGAATGGAAACATCTTAGAACACTGTGGCCGTGTTTCTGACCAAACGAAAATGGGAGGCTTTCTTTTCTAAGGTGGTTTCAATTTTCTTTTTTAAGGGTCAAAGGGGGAGCAATCCAATAAATTCTAACTCTTGTTATGAAACTGAACTTTCTAATTTTTCTTACATGGAGCAGAATTGCATTGCTACAGAAATCTTATTAAGTTTATTGTGTGTGTGTTAATGAAAATCACTAATAAATATAAAGTGTCATCAGACAGGGGGAAATTGTGTTTCCCCACCATTGCTTTCCCCCCTCTTCTGTCCCACAATACTTCCTATTTCTTACACAGAGAAGAAAGAGGAACTAAACAATGACCACAGGGCCCATTGGCCATTTTTATCCTACTGCTTCTCGTGCACACAGCATGAAATGGTGGCACGTTTTGCTACAGCCAAAAAAAGTCAGATTTTCTGGGTCTTTTTGCAATGGGAAACCAAGCAAAAGGGGCGGGAGGCAGATCTTGTCATCAAAAGGACCCATGAAAAACCGCGAGTGCGCATTAATGAGTGTGTGATAAAATGCTCATCTTATGATGCTCGTAAAGGTATAATTCTAACAGCTCGCATAAGAAATGGGGGGGAATAGCCCCAAATATATAGCAAATCACCAACCAGCTTGTTGCAGACACCTTTTTAAGTTCTTGGCATCTGCATGCTCATGGCAAACAAGTTATCCTTATTAATTTCAGCAGAAGGTGGGATTTTGTTCACTTCTGCAAACATCACAATATGCAGAATGTGATGCAAGGTGCCATTTGGTCAGGGGTATGGCACTTGGGTGGCCAACGGCTGCTTTTTGTAAAAACAGCTAGTGTAGCTTGACACTTAGTGGCAGAGCAAGTTGAAGACTTGTTATGGGAGGAATGGGGAGCACTTGACTTTTCTCAGGGGCAATAGTTTAGAATACATGTGATAAGGGCATTTCATGATTAGAAGAACTGACAACATCTTTTTCTGTTACAATCCCTCCCACACACCAAATAAGACCCCCACCTGCAATTTGGATTGGGACTATGGTTCAGGGGATAGGGAGATCTAACCTCATTCCCCAATGCTGTGATGCCTACTCTGTGTTACTTACTTACACACACACACACACACACACACACACACACACACACACACACCAAAGCCTGTATTGGCTCCAGAAGGGAACATGTGTTGTCTTAAATTTCCTCCTCTCTGGCAAATTGTATTTAAGAAGCCAAAAGATGCCACTGTGTGTGTTGTTAGCCATGGGAGGAACCAGGAACTAATTAAAATCAACAGCCATGAAGTGGCCCAAGTAGAGAAAACTGTAAAAGCTTTGTGAAAACCTTTTCTGAAATTACAGGGAACACAGTCGTGTTCCCTGTAGTTAAGGACAGTGAGAAAAACAAGCATTCTGCCATGTTAAATGGAGTTACTGGGGGGTGGGTCAACCTATCAGCCTAAAATGAAAAATATTTCAGCAATCTTTCTGAAATGCAGTACTGCCAGAAAGAAATGCTGGCTTTACATACCCTGCACGTTTCAGGAAGTTTTCTGCAATATTGAGGGCTGGATGGCAGTTTAGAGCAGAAAAAGGGGGAAGCATGTCTGTTTCAAAGTGTTCAGACATACTTCCGGGTTGGCGACCATTTTTTTTGCGCACTTATAGCGCTAAATTGGAAGCCTCCCCATGCAATCCATTAGTAGGATTGCATTACCTTATCCAGCCCATTGATGGAATGGCCTTTCTTTTTTCAAAAGACCATTCCATCAATTTTTTATTATTTTTTTTAAATCCCCATGTTTCCCTATGGGGAATCTGATAAGCTAATGCATGCGCGTCAGCGTCAGATTCCCCGGAGGGAGGGGGAAGAAGCAGGGAGAGCGCAGACTGCGCTCATCCCCGACGGATAAGGTAAGCTGGGGGGGGGCCTTGCCTGGAGCCGCCGCTGCAGTCTTCCTTTTCATATGGTCACGGGGTGGTGGTGGTGACTCCGATGTCCGTGGGGCTATGAATCCGTGCCAAGTTTCAGTTATAACCAGCCAGAACTCTAAAGGAGCTCTCCAAGGTGTTGAACCCCATCCCCAAAATAGGTGCAGCACTTTGAAAAGCTCCTTTAGAGTTCTGGCTGAAACCCAGAGCGGATTCACCACCCCACTGACATCGGAGTCACAAGCCGCTGCTGGATTTAGCATGTCTCGCTCCTGTAGGGTGACCATATTCAAAGGAGGACAGGGCTCCTGTATCTTTAACAGTTGCACAGAAAAGGGAATTTCAGCTGGTGTCATTTGTATGCATGCAGCACCTGGTGAAATTTCCACTTCATCACAACAGTGAAAGCTGCAGGAGCTATACTAGAGTGACCACATTTAAAAGAGGGCAGGGCTCTGGTCATCCTTTACAAAAACCCATGAAATTCAATAAACAAAAAACCTACGGTTTGTAAAACAACGTTAAGGACGTACACTTTTCCACCAAGCACCAAAAAGCGGGGAAATTGGGAGTTAAGGCTCACCAGCCTTAACGCCACATCCTCCCTAAGAAGGCAGAAAGTACCAGTAAAATTCTCATTCTCCCAAAGCAGATAAACTATGAGGACAGGATGGAGAATAGGATATGCAGAGGTGACTGTGGGGTTGTGGAAAACTGATGATGAACAACTTAGAGCCATCTACTTCTTTTTTTGTTTAGAGCAGCCCTTCCCCAACCTGGTGCCCTCCAAAGGTGTTGGACTGCGATGACGGAGCAGGTAAGAAACCCCCCCTCCTGCCTGGCCCTGCTGCCAGGTAAGCCCCACCTCACTTACGTGCTCCATCGTCACTGGGCCCGGGCTTGAACTGAGCGCCCTGGTCCACCTGGAAGCTCAATTCAAGCCTGGGCCCGGGGACGACGGAGCAGGTAAGAACCCCCCCTCCCACCTGGGCCCTTACCTGGACCCAGTGCCACTGCTGTGCGAACTGCGGCTCCAGCTCCAGGCAAGCCTCCCCCCCAACCCAACCCACTTACCTGCTCCATTGTCGCTGGGCCTGGGCTTGAATCGACCGCCCTGGTCCACCCAGAAGCAAGTCCGCACCTGCAGCCTTGCTTCTGGGTAGACTCGGGGGCTCGATTCAAGCCCGGGCCACACCATGACAGAGAAGGT
This sequence comes from Elgaria multicarinata webbii, assembly GCF_023053635.1. Taxonomy (NCBI): domain Eukaryota; kingdom Metazoa; phylum Chordata; class Lepidosauria; order Squamata; family Anguidae; genus Elgaria; species Elgaria multicarinata. The sequence goes on from NC_086175.1 coordinate 64,674,556, forward strand.
AAGTCATGGGGTGCAGGGGGGCTTGCCTACAGCTGCCACCTCCACAGTTTATGCAGTGGCGGCTCCAGGTAAGGGGCCAGGCAGGAGGGGGGTTTCTTACCTGCTCTGTTGTTGCCTGGCCCAGGCTTGAATAGAGCCCCTGGGTCCACCCAGATGCAAGGCTGCAAGTGTGGCCCTGCTTCCGGGTGCACCAGGGCGCTCAGTTCAAGCCTGGGCCCAGTGACGGCCGAGCAGGTAAGTGGGGTGGGGTAGGGGGGGCTTGCCTGGAGCCGCCGCCCTACGTTCCCCATCCTGCTGTCCCAGCATTCCTGACCATGGGACATACTGACTTGCAATGATGGATCGTCGTAGTCCAACACCTTTGGAGGGCCCCAGGTTGGGGAAGGGCTTCTCTAAACAAAAAAAGAAGTAGGTGGCTCTAAGTTGTTCGTCATCAGTTTTCCACAACCCCACAGTCACCTCTGCATATCCTATTCTCCATCCTGTCCTCATGGTTTATCTGCTTTGGCAGAATGAGAATTTCACTGGTACTTTCTGCCTCCTTAGGGAGGATGTGGCGTTAAGGCTGGTGAGCCTTAACTCCCTATTTCCCCGCTTTTTGGTGCTTGGTGGAAAAGTGTACGGCCTTAACGTTGTTTTATAAACTGTATGTTTTTTGTTTATTGAATAAAGCTTAAACTTGGTTTAGGAAGCAAAGGCTGACTGATTCGGTAAGCAATCTTGAAACATTTAGGGGCTGATTGTGATCAGGGGAGCATGACAAAGGGGCAAAGGGTTAGATTCCCCCATCCCTGGAAGACTCTGTGGGCTTACAAGAGTCAGCTGGTTGGCCACTAGAAGAAACAGGATCCTGAACTAGACAGGGCACTTCAAATGTTCAACTTGACACGTAGTGGCAGAGCAAATGCTTTGAATGGACAAGATCCTGTGTCCTTCTAGCCCTGGAATCTCCACTCCAAAAGCATCTCTTCTGGAAAGCTGCCACCACAGTATACTGTACTGTACTAGATGGATCCATGGTCCAACTTGGTATGAAGCCATTCATTACTTTTGTCACCAATGGGAGATGCTACATTTTACCTTCTTTACATATGAAATGAGCCCTTAACTATGAACAAACCACCACCACCAGGGATACAGCAAAAGATGAAGCTGCTATGAGCACACTGGACAGATGCAAATGAAACAGCTGGATCATTGTAATGTGAACTTCAGAACATTTTATTCTCCACGAGAAAGCAAACAAGGTCAGACTAATTGAATCTGATTGGTTCCATGCATCTATCTAAAGAGGAGGATTTTCAGAAGACAATGATCACAATTTCCAGTCAAAGTTACCACCACCAATCAGTCATAGCAGCTGTGCCTTGCAAACATAATAGATGGCCTCTACAATCAGAGTTTTCAAAAAGTGGAATCATCATCATCATCATCATCATCATCATCATCATCATCATCATCATCACCATCAATTAGGAGCCAGTCCAGAGCCAATATCTGGGATCAATCTTCACATTCATTTGTCTGCCATAAGTGCTACATCACTGCCATTGATGACAATTTCAGTAAGCCTTTGAAGCCTTCAAGGATGACAATTTTGGCTAAGCATTAGGAACAACATCTTGATGCTAAGAGCAGTTTGATAATGGAACCATTTACCTAAAATGTGGTGGGCTCTCCCTCCTGGAAGACTTCAAGCAGAGGCTGGACAGCTATCTGTTGGGAATGTTCTAGCTCTAGATGTCCAGTGTTGAGCCCAGATGGCCTCCAACTCTATGGTTCTATGCTGCTATCATCCAATCAGTGGCCCAGTCAGCTGTGAGGTTCGAGTAAGAAGATGTTTTCTGCCATTGTCTTTTCTCAAAACAACTTCAACAACATTGTATTCTTGTCTGCCAGGATCAGAGGTTACATAGACACATTATGGATGTGATAATGTTCCTGTCAGACTTGGATGGCTGTATCTTGGATTGATTCACTCTGCCCCTTCCAGAAGCTCTGATCATTGGCTGGCAGGCTGCTGAAGGGCATGGTAGCTGAATGAAAAACTGCTGACTGACTGAGATGGGTGGGACAGGGAAGTGTGTTTATGAGATGGAATGTGTACATAATACTGAAGCCGAAAACTGGCATGGGGTTGTGATTCTGCAGAGGGGTTCAGATCAGTGCAGGCTGGTGGCTCTGATTTCAGTGGGGCTGTGAATGCACTCTAGGTTTCAGTCAGAACTAGCCAGAACTCTAAAGGTGCTATCCCCAGTGCTGAATCCTAGCCCACAAAACAGATCCACCACCTTGGATAGCTCTTTTAGTGTTATGATTGGTTCTGACTGAAACCCAGAATGGTTTCACAGCCCCACCAAAATCAAAGCCACCAGCCTCCACTGGTTCAATTCCATTGACTGGATGTTCCTAGGAAATCACTACCAAGATGACCACATAACTCTTTATTATGCTGACTGTTATTATGCTGACTATTCCTCAGGTACACCTTCTCATTGCTCTAATGTTATTCCTATATTAGAATGATAAAAAAAATACTCAGAATGTGTACCAAAAGAGAATATGGAAGAGGGAAGTTTTGGCAGAACGGCTTCTCTAGTAATCATCATGCTGAGGTGGAGAATCTTGACATTGGGCAGCTATTTTCCTGGTTTAAATTATTATTATTATTATTATTATTATTATTATTATTATTATTCCTCAGTTTTGCTTTCAGATTAGTGAGAATTAAAATATAAAATGTATGACTGTGGTAAGGTGGGCATGGTATACATATATAATCAAGATCAGTCATGGTATATAGGATTAAGAAGGGAAAACCGCCTGTTAATTTAGAAACCTTGCCAAACTAATTAGTGATTAAATTGCGCTTAGAAAATTCTACCCTTAATTATCTGACAATCGCTTCTGGTTTACAAAATACATTGAAGAGTGAACAACGTGCTATGAACAAATGTGTTTTTTAGAATACGAACACAATTTTTATTTTTTTAAAAGCATCTTTGGGAGGAAGTGATAGAGAATGGAAAACCTAAAGGGAAGTTAGCTGTCCTGTATGCTTAGACTCCAATAGGGAGGAGGAAATCCTGCCAACAGACTCCCTTTCCACTAGCATTAAAAGATCCTGTCCCATATAGACATCAATCAGTCCAGTCAAGGAGCATTGCTAGGTACTTAAAAGACTGGGGGGGGGGAGGCCCATAGGGCACAAATCTACATGCAATTTGTATATGGTAATTTATATCTAATTAATAAACTGTACATTTAGAAATATTTATTAGGATAAGATTTATTTAAAATTCACAGAGCACAAAATCAGCCAATTAATGCCTCATACAAGTAATCTCATATATATATATATCTATATATATAGATATAGATATATATATATATAGCATCACACCCAAGATTAGGGTGACCATATGACCGGATTTGCCCGGATTTGTCCGGGTTCTTGGTGACAAATCCGGGAGGGGGAGGGGGAATCCGGATTTTTCCAATCTTCCCCAGCCAAAGAGCAGTTCTAATGGGAATTAACAAAAATGCTTATAACTCCATCATTTTTAAAGATAAAGACATGAAACTTGGCATGCTGGTAGCTCTTAGGAAGGGCTTTAGTCATACCAATTTTGAAACAGATCCGTTCATCCATTGATTTTTTTTAGCAATTTTTTAATAATTGAGGTTTTAAAATTATTATTTTTAAAATCATCATTTTTAAAGATAAAGAGATAAAACTTTGCACCATGATAGGTTTTAGGTAGAGCTTTAGCCATACCAAATTTGAAACAGATCTATTCATCCATTGATTTTTTAGGAATTTTTTAATAATTGAGTTTTAAAATTATTATTTTTAAAATCGTCATTTTTAAAGATAAAGAGATGAAACTTTGCACCATGATAGGTTTTAGGTAGAGCTTTAGCCATACCAAATTTGAAACAGATCCATTCATCCATTGATTTTTTAGGAATTTTTTAAAAATTGAGGTTTTAAAATTATTTTGTAGAACAGATTTGTCTTAAATGTGTGCTATAAAATCAGACATGTGACCAAGGCTATGTTTGGGTGGGCACACCCCCTTGGTGCTAGACACGCCCCCTTGGGGGCTGACCATGTTGTCCTTCTTTTTGGTTTCCAAAATATGGTCACCCTACCCAAGATCATCCCAAATCAGTAGCTCCTCTTCAATTACAAGTAATTTGTAATCTCTCATGTGCCACTCCCACTTCTCTCTCCCCTCTACCACTTCTTTCTCTTTCCCTCCGGTAGGGAAATTGCCTGTACACCATTCAATGAAGTTGAATTTATTTATTTTTTCCATTGGCAAATCCAGGGCCCAGGAAAATAGTTTTGGGGCTGGGCCTCCATAGGCCCAGGTCTAGCAACTCCCCTGGTCCAGTCTACAGTTGCAGCGTATACTCTGGTTTGTAGCTACCAAGATATCATAGGCTCACAGAACTTGTGTTGCCAAACATTTCCCAAGCAGTAGGAATTGCCATCCCTTTGCACACGTTTGCAGTAGTCTGCAGTCAAACTAAGATATCTCTGAACTTTAATGTGACTTGGCATGGTATGAATAATTCAATGTGATGAGCTGGCTAAAATGAAGAGAAAGGGAGGTCATGATTGGATTGCCACTTTTGATCTGTTTTCTCTGCTCCCTCTGACCTGAAGCAGCACAAGGTGAATGGCTCAGGGAGGGAGCCTGCAGCATTTAGCAATTGGCTCATACCAAAAACATCAAACCTAAGTGAATTATTCATTAGTGATTCAGCATCTCTCTTCTGTTTGTAGGGAAAACTGACCAGATGAGAACAGGTTCTGGCTTATTGCTTAGCATCTAGGAAACAAATCAGATTAGTTTTATTTTTGTTTGTTTTTGCTTTGTTTTTTTTTTAAAGTAGGAGAAGAATGTCTTTTTTTGATTATTCAAAACCCATAAATAACAGTGGTAAATGAGTATCTACTGACTAAATGCCCTGAAGATATTTCAAAAACACAACATCCTTTCACATTTAATCTCAACAACATTATACTGCAGTTAACAATTCAGAATAGATAGCTGACCATGCACTTCCTGAATGTTTCTTTCCTGTATCTCCAGGAGAGAGTTTGGTGCAGGGTAGGAATATATTTCAAAACATTTTTGAAACAGTGGGTGGATTCAGAGTTGCACATAAAAGAACTCTGCAAACTGGATGATCGCATGGATGACCCTCATGGATCCCATGAAATGGATGATCCCATTTCACTGATTCCGAGTTCTCCACTGCAGCCACCTGTGTTCCCAAAAATCTGCCCTGGAGGTGAGTGAGGTGGTGCCCAGGACTGCAGAAATAGGGCGGACTCAGCAAAAATGGTTGCCCTGCCCCCTTCCTCCAGCATGGGGGCTACTCTTGCCTTCAGTTTCACCCACCAAAGTAAGGAGCCCCTCTGTTCATGGAGAGACAACTCTGGATCCAACCAAGTTCAGGAAAAAAGTACTCATGACTTGATTGTAAACTCATCTTATTTTTTCCAATCAAAGTGTAGATTAAAGAATTGTGGTGGCCATAGGCATATCTTGGCATGAGGGAAGCCATGTTGGTACTGGAATTAAACTGTTCAAAAAATAATAATCTTGTGCCCAATGTAGAAATAACATTCACTTTGGGTGAACTTTGAAATGGCTGACTGTTAAGCAAGTTCCTCTTGGAAAGAGCTACCCAAACCACAGAAACTACAAGAAAACCTGTGGTTGACTAAATTTCCTATTGAGTCAACAAAGTACTTTGCACATGCTCATTTATTTCATGTCTAGATGACCAGAACTTGCTAATAAAAACTAACCGCAACCAACATTGGGCAGAAAGGTGCTCCTTGGCAGAGATGCACTTTTCTCCTTTGCAAAGTACATTCCCGTCTATCAATAAAGTCATGTTGAAACCTGGAAAGCATCTTCGTAACGTTTGGGCCACAGCAGACTATTAAAACTAACCATCAGCATTTAAACAATACTTAAATGGACAAATGTACGTGTAATTTTTATTTTTTATGCACAATTCGGCTGTGTTGCATATCTGCATTAATCTGCATTTTTTTAAAAAAAAAAGTCCCTCAAAATACATATTTTAAAGGCCTTAAAAATTCTCTCGACATATGTATTTAAGGCTGCAGTCCTATGCTGCACCAAGGGTGTTATATAGTAGAAGTCCCTTTCCTCAGATGTCTCATCAGTGCAGCAGTGGAAACCTCTGCTGCCAAGAATTCCAAAAGAGATGTTTTTTGGGGGAATACCAGGATACAAAGGCCCCTCCTTCCCTGGACACCCCATACGAAAATGGGGGAAATATATCAGCCCTGGAGCTGGGATACTTATTTCTTCCTCCCATTGGAACTAATGGGAGGGGAAATTTAAAAAGAAAAGCAACTGGCTAGTTCAGGGCTTTGGGTTTGCTAGTTCCTCCACCACAGATTCTTTGTCTCCTACTCAATTAGAATTGCTTTGCCCAGACATGTTTTAACATTAGGAGATGCGTGAAATCTGGTGGATAGCTAAATTCTGATCTGCACATTAGTCCAAGACATGCAACTCAGGTAATTTTCTATAGGAATTTGCAAAGATGAAATTCCTCAGTTATCTGTGTCTCAATTAAATTAAATTAAATTAAATGGTTCTGATTTTTTATTTGAGTTTTGGGAGATAGTTAATTTGAAAGCAGTACCATGGTAATGTAACTTTCCTCAAATACATACCAATGCGCTGAGGAATTCAGAATGAAAGTCTTTTGCTCTAATAGTCTAATTTTGTGATTTGCATGTTCTGGAAAAATGCATTTTCTTGTTCATAACTCTTCCTGGACAATACACTTCAGACTACAGTTAGGGGATCACATATTTGCTCCCCAGTGTCCAATGATCCCTTAGCCACTAGGGTAGTATTTTCCTTGAGGATTTAACTCTCTGTGTGCAGTGAGCTTGTTAAATTGACCCTTTATTCATATGGAGAACACTAGAATGCTTTTGTTTTAGAATTGAATGAAATTTAAAGTATCGATAACTCTTGCCAGGTGAACAGGTGCAGGGATTTCTGTGCTACACACCTTTACAGTCCACAGGGGAGTGGCTAAAAGAGGCACTTACTACAGAATGGGATGAAATTTGGAGGCATTGTTGCTCCTTCTGGGGGATGCATCCTGGTAAATTTCAGTCAGAAAGGTGCAGGGGTTTTGTGGAAAGAGACTAGGGGTGGGGGCGGGGGGTGGGTTACATGAAAATGGCATACTCTGTACAGATGCCCATAGCTAATAACATGCACAATTTTGTGCAAATCAGTGCGGAGGGTTTTGCGCAAGAGGATCTTTTGTTTATGGGGTTGGGTTTGCTTCTCCTGCCCTCCACCCTTGTGTTTTTTTCATCAATTTGTATGAAAGTAGCATTTAGAGATTCCCCCTGTGTAAGTAATCTCAATAACTTCTGGAGAATCGGTGCCATGCTTAGGGAGTTATGATGGAAGAAAAATAGTTTTGAGGACTTTTGGTTTGTTTAGTTTTCTGTTCAGCTGCCAGACACAACTGAGGAATTCCTTCTGTATCCTTCCCAATAGCAGCGTGTGTCAGTCACACAATACACCTGTCTCCTCTCCTTCTTTATGGCTTTTTTCATTTTATGCAGAACAGGGGTACAGAACTTTGGCCCAGTGGGTCCAAGCCAGCCATCGCATGGCCTCAATCTGGCCCTCTGGGGTTCCCCCGAGGTCCTGCTTCTGTCCCCTGGCCACACACAATTTCCCCCAACTTCCAAATGTGCAGTGTCATTCCCCATTCTAAATGGTTTAAATCCCTCTCCTAAGGCTTAGCTACTGGCAGTAAGAGCTTTTAAGCAAAAAAAGTTTTCTGGCATTTTTGCCCCTGCTGCCCTTTTGCCTTTGCCCACGCCCCTTTTGCCTACCTCTGGAATGCATCTCCTGAGAGCCTCTCTGAAGTGAAATTCGCACCTCTGCCTGAAAGGGATTCTGCACCCCTGATGTAGCGCTTGGAGGAAATGTATCCGTTTGAAACGGACTTGTCTGAGTTGTCTGTGTCTCTTTGAATCTCTGTATCAGCGCCCCAGGGTTTGGCAGCAGTCCAATTTACTTCAAGCTACTTCAGAGAAGCACAACTTTCCTCTGAGCAAAGCCCAATTTCCTCTGAAGCAGGGCAGTTCTTTTCTGGATTTGGGTTTCCTCTGAAGTGGATGCATAACTCCCATGAGCCCCTAAACATTTTGAGATTAGCAGACAGGGCTTCCAGGACAAAACAAACAAACAAAAATTTTTAAGCCCTAGAATACCTCATGCTACAAATCACGCAACAGTCATCGCATCGAGCTGTGACTACATTTGAGGCAAATTACACCTGACAAAGATTGGAGACAGGTCACTAACCTACTATTGCCAAGGCATTTTGGACAACAGAAAGCTGTTCGTGTCAGCACTGCACTATGTATTTAAAGGCTCCTAGTAACCTGTTTCAAGGATTGTTTAAGCAGGAGAACATAGAAAACATGGCTGTTTTGTGGGCTTGGGTGGGCGCAGGTTACTTTTAGGATAATTGCCAGAAAAGTAAAGTGTAAGACCATTTCCTATTTCAGTCTGCCTTTGGTTAAGGTGGGCTTCTGGTTTTCATGAAGAGGTTGGTTATTTGTTAGAATTTGTTTCGATTTTTTGCCTTTTGTGAAATTGGCTGTTTTAAATAAAAACGTTTTATGATGCTTTTAAATTGCATTTTTAAAATTGTTTTGATTCATTATGTAAGCTGATTTGTTAAAAAATAAATTGAAAAATGACATACACATTTGAATAAGAATAATAATTTGCCTCTTACTACTTCCCTTTTAAAGGTTTTGCTTTACCCCATAAGTTAACTAATTTTTTTTTTTTTGGTTTTATATTGGACTCCATTTCAAGGCTTGCTAGAAATGGCTAGGATTTGCCCACCACCACATGTCGCTGCCCCAGCTCCACTCTCAGATCCTCTTGAGCTCCAGAGGATTCCACTTTAGCCTCTACTCAGGTACAAATGTTTTGTTAATTTCTATAGTTGGCAAACCTGACCTGTTACAATGGGTTAACATCAAACAGACTGGTATGACAAGGCAGACTTTTCCCCACATGAAAAGAGTAGTGTAATTCTGTAGCCTACGCATGCCATTTTTGTGGGGCATTAGAAATTTGATGGCACCTTTTTACTGAAATGCTCGTGCAGGTTTGGACATGATATAAATGTGAGTTCACAATCAGCCAATACATCACTTGTCAGCAAGCCTGGGAAGGAAAAAAACAAACCCTGTTGCTTATAACAAAATAAAGTGCAATGACGAAGGGAAAGGGTTCCAAAAGGAAAAAGATGAATCAATTTTTATTATTGGTATACCCCAGCAGAAAACAATTTAGCAATCATCAGGATTATCAAGGGCTCAGAGGAATTTGTTGTGTTAGAAATGGGCCTGGGCCCTTTCATTTTATAGATCATTTAAATAAGTTATGTACAGGGAATTAAAACATTTTAGAAGCAACATCTAGATTGATTTGTCTGGTGATTGTTGTAGAGTTGGAGAAGGAAGCAAACAGCAAGCAGAGGGCCTCACAGCAGGAGAAAACGGGCCCTCTTAAATAACAATTTGTCCCGATAAGCCAATGAAGCAGCTGGGTTTGTAGTTGGTCCTAGGTGAGCCATTTACATTGATTTTCCTCCCCACAACTTTCTGAGCCATTTATGTATTGTGTAGAGAATATATATTTACTGCCTGGATAGCATATACTGAATGGAACAACCAGAATAACCATTGAAATGAATTCTGAATAGATGTCCCCTGGGATGGTATTCATAAAGAATTCTGCTAAGTGAATCTGAATATCTGATCATATAGAATTCTCAAGAAATACGTCAACAGGGTAAAAATACCTTACATTTCCTCCAGACATCCATTGTCTGTTAACACAGCCTTTGATATTTCACAGATGAAAATAGGGAAGGACACATTTCCAAATGCCCCAATCCTCATACCAAGGAGCATGTCCTAAGACCCAAGGCTTGGTCTGAGGGCACATGATGCAGGCATCTTGCTGAAGCTAAGCAGGTCTAGGGCTGGTCAGTGCCTGGATGGGAAATCGCCATAGAAATCCCAAGTAGCCTGCCTTTGGCCTAATCTACACCAAACAGGATATTACACTATGAAAGTGGCATTTAAAAGGCAGGAGCCACACTACTGCTTTATAGCGGTATTGAAGTGCACTGACAAATGTTGGGGCCCATTGATACATACCATATATACCACTTTCATACTGCTATATCCTGCTTTGTGTGGCTCCTGCTTTTTATATACCACTTTCATGCTGATTTCATAGTGCAATATCCTGCTTGGTGTAGATTTGGCCTTTGAGTTCCATGTCAGAAGAAAGCTGGGATATAAATGTACTAAATATAAATAAAACACAGATTCAGTGTAGTTTCTGTGGTTGAGTTACCTCTTTCCTGTCTGTCCTGTAAGAGGAACTTCCGTAACAGTAAGGTGTTTCAAAGTTCACGCAGAGTGAGTGTTATTTGTATACTGGGCACAAGATTTTTTTCATGATTTTTCCCCAGTGTCAACATGGCTGTGCTCTGGTTCACGTAATTGCAAAGTTTTACTCCTCTTATGTCAAGATATGCCTTGGCTTCCACAACTGCCATTGGATAATGCCCCTGGATTTTAAGCCTGCTTCTGTATGGGAAGAAACCCACCCCCCACTTTCCTGCCCATGAGAGCTTGGGTCACACTTGATGTGGGACATCCAAGTGAAAAACCCCACCCAATCAACGAACTCACTGGGTGGAGAAGTCAATATCTCAGCCTCAGTGTAGACTATTGCCCTGAATCAGCAAGGGAGATCAATGTGGAGAAACAATCTCACAGGGCTGCATTTGTTCTAATAACATGAACCTCTCCCCCAATGCTGCTGCCCCTGAGCTCCTTGAAGCAAGAGCAGGCTATGAATTTGACAAATAAATAATAAATCAAAATGGTTCTGAGAAAGAAAACTTCATTCTGTTCATACCTTTCTCCTTACAAAATGCTGCCCTGTGCATTTTGGTTGCAGTCTACAAACTGGAAAGATAGCAGAAATCTGTTACATATGCAGTGACTGGTATTATTTTTCAAGATTATCCTGTACCTCATAATTGGAAAAGGAAAGCACACAAGTAAGCTGTGTTTGATATTTGTTGGGTGTAGAATCAGATTTCCATGTGGTAAAACACAAATAAATTAGGACGCTCTGAAGCAAAGTTCTGGGTATTTTCATTGCATTGACACTAAGAGAAAAAAAATTTTCCTCTTGCAAAAGAAAAAAGGGGGGGAGCTATAGCTCTACAAAGAATCTCTATGAATAAATGGACCTGAGTTGCACTGGGACTAATTTGAATGTACCAACTGATTACATAGTATAGTTTATTGAAAGGACGCATTACTTCATGTAAAGAAACTTTCAACGCAACCCAAATTCACGCCTTAGCTAGACCTAAGGTTTATCCTGGGATCGTCCTGGGGTCATCCCTGTTCATGTAAATGACACACAGGGGATCCCAGTAGCAGGCAGGGATGACCCCAGGACGATCCTGGGATAAACCTTAGGTCTAGCTAAGGCCTCAATCTCCAGTCCTGCTATATTCAGTTATGAACATGAAATGTTAAAAGTAATTGAATTACTGCCATAACAACACCAGTAATAATCACAATGGACAAGTCTACACTGTACTTCCCCCCCCCCCCGGGTTCATCCCTGGGTCATCCCTGTGTGTTCAAATGATGCGCATGGGTTCCCATGGTTAACCAGGGATGATCCCTCCATTTTCCTGGGATAACTGCTTCCACTGTTATCCCAATTTTCACTGCAGTCCTGGAACCAATTGTGTTTTAACCTGTTGGGTGTTTTACTGTGGTTTTAATTTTTGTGAACCGCCCAGAGAGCTTCGGCTATTGGGCGGTATAAAAATGTAATAAATAAATAAATAAATAAATAAATAAAACCATCCTGAGAAACGCAGCTGGTGTGGACTCCTGTCCCAGCTTTCCCCTTCCTCCCTGCAAGTAGCAGGTCTGGTCATGGAGCTGTTCAGGTGGCTCCATGCCCTTTGGGGGTGGGGGCAGCAATTTTGTCATCCCAGGGATGGCGGCGGGGGAGGGTTGGGCGTGTGTGTTTTTATCCTTCTTTTTTTCGCCATGCACAGGCACAGCTCCTCTTAAAGGGGGAAAAAATTGGTATGTTTTCACATATGTTGTGCAGCTGTCAAGATGCTGGGGAAGGATCACATAAGCAGGTAAGTCCACGATACTCCCCCCTCCCTCCCTCTACACCCTTAGGTGTAGACATACACAATAACTCCAAACCTGCCAATTTTAGGAAGACAATAAATAAATAAATAAATACACGTTTACATAAAATATTAATGCTTAAACCATCATTCAAAGCTCTATTCTGTTTTGTTTCTTTAATTAACAGTTTGCTGGATTCCCCCCCTCATTTTCCAATACAATTCAAACCCTCCCAGTAAATACAGTCAACCTTTTCCCATTCCTGACCCATTCACTCTCCTTTAGCTTTTCCACTGTCTTCTTTATATTGTCCTGTATTCAAAGAGGAAATGTATCATGTCTATAAGGCCTTAGCTAGATCTACCATTTAATCCAGGACAGAGGAGGGAAGAGCTCACGTTGTGTTTAACGTGAGATCCCTCCTCTGTTTACATGTGAGCAGGGCCGGTGCTACCATAGAGGCCCCTCAGGCGGCTGCCTAGAGCACTAAGCTAAGGGGGGCACCAGGCACCACGCAGCACTCATGCGTGTTGTTGGCTGTGAGCCAGCCCAGCCCAGCCCAGCCCAAGGATTCGGCTAGGCCTGGGCGGGCGAGATGGCGCCCCGCACCCGCCCAGCTGAAGCAAAGCCAGGGACGCTGGGGTGGGTGGGGGCAGCTCCATGTTCGGACTTCTGCCCTCCCAGAGCTGCTCTAGCTGCCCGGAAGCTGCTCTCCCAGAGCTGGGAGGCCACCGCCAGAAGAAGGAAAAAAAGCACATGGCAAACTTGACCCTGGCCCAAGCCAGCCTCTGCCTTACTCCTGAGGAAAGGGCACCGGGTCGCCTCACCTCTCTCCTCAAACAGGCCGCAATGTCCAGGCAGGCAGGCAAGCGGGACTCCCTCTCCCTTCCCCCAGGAAAGCTAGGGACTTGTGGACTCCTCGCAAGGCAAACTCTCCTGCTTCCCGATCCTGCATGCATGGATCAATGGGACTTGCATCTGAGAAAGCGTTGCACCAGGAGGCATCAGTGCGGCCTGTTCCGCCTATGTCTCCTTACTTGGAAGCCTTATTCCCCTGAGTAAATGTGCGGAGGGAATCGGGACGCAAGGCTGCATAGCGGGTTGCGTTCGCACAGAAGTAAGTCCCGATGAATTCCAAACGGCTCGGTCCCAAATCGAAGTGAGCCTGTCCTAGCTCTCCACTCGGCACACATGTTTCGTCTTCCATACAATTTGGGGGGAGTGCAAGTAGCTCACCTTGCCTAGGGCGCAAAATAGTCTGACACCAGCCCTGCACTTGAGGCGCAACAACCTTAGGAAGAGAGGAGTCACGCCCGCCATTTTTATTTTTAAACGAGACAGCACATGAACGCTCGTGCGCTGAATGTAAGTTTTTTTTAAAAAAAATCAACTACTTTCCCCACTCCCCCCACCCTAACCCTGATGGGAGCAGCACTACTGAAGAGCGCTGCACCCCGAGCACGGCTCCCAGCGAGTAATCGCACAGAGCCGGGTCGAACCACAGCAACAGGCTCAGCCTGAGACTGTGGAAAAAGTGGGCCCAAAGGGGAGGGCTCTACCCCGGCGCAAGGGAGGGATGATCCCTCCCTGATCCTGGGATCCCCTGTGCATCATATGGACACACAGGGACGATGCTGGGGTTCACCCCATGATAAAGCCTGGTTTAGCTAAGGCCCATGTAAAACTTTTAAGCAACATTGGGATAAATTGACAGTTACTTAGAAAAAATAAATTAAAAAATGAAATAAAAATAAAATTGCTGGTTTTATCTGATTACCCAGATACACACATCTATCTTGCTGATTCATGTCTATCTATATATCTATATCTAGATATATATTAAAAATATAAAGAAATGCACCAATATTCACAGCAGGAAATACTGTGAAAAATTGGGCATGAGGGACTTTTAAATTCTATGAAAAAATGATTTTTTTCCCTGGTGTATGCCACCAGAACCTACGTGATTCAAGCAAAAGGAATACCAATTGCTGGGTTTGTTTGTTTGTTGTTGTTTTTGGTGGTGGTGGTGAGAATATTATTTTTAGGGAGGATTAAAAAAAAACCTCCCTGATAAGTATATTCCCCTTGTTTCCTTTCTAATAAATTTAGAAAGGAACATCAAGGTCTTTGCAAGAAACTGACTGTCATTTTGTTACGCAAATCATGGACCTTTTATTACAGGGCACATTGACAGCTGATGACTGGGATTGTGTTGCAATATCACCAGAAACATTTTCTCCATTGTATCTGTGCAGACAAGTGTCCTGAACTGAGATCCGAGCAAAGAAGTAGGCTTTTGCACGTCCCTCTGATGCTGATGGTGTATGTACATAAATGCTCGTCTACTGGCTAGGTGTGTCTTTGATGTGGATGAAAGATGCACAACTTCATCCAACAAAAAAAGTGTCTGTGTTTGACTAGAGCTGTATGTATTACTACATCTGGATTGGGGCCTATAGCTGCATGTTAAATTCATACTCTACTGATAGAATTGTTTTCACTTGCTGTTACTAAATGAGCATTCCCTACAGCAATTATTTGTATTTACAGCATGTTCTCCAAAGACAATCTGTCAAGAGAGTTTACATTATCTAAGGGAAGCTTGACAGTTTCATAGCACCAAGTATTGCCTTTCAGAGGAATGTCAAAATATGGTTCAAAATCAAAGAGGTTTTTGTTTTAAAAATGTGATAAGGGAAGAGTTAAGTATTGTTCAAAACAGAAATTGGATTCTTGTAGCAACTGCAAGTTCCTTTGTTTTGAGATAGCAGCACTAGCAGCTATCTAACAGTTGTATGCACTGAAATCAATCCCACAGATTTCTTGATATGTATAGCATCAAAAATAGATTAAATATAAGCACAATCTAGACTAGAGCATAAGTGATTCAAAAGAAAACCTGAAGGACAAAAAATGAAGGCAATTGATAAAGTATGATTATATATTGATATACTTTTGGCCATTTAACCAATGTAGAAGAATCTGTTTGTTCAGTTCTCTTAAGGGATACTTTTTTTTTTACTGCATTAAATTAATTATCCATCTATGCTTCCAGATGCCTCCTGCTCCTGTGAAAGTGAATGGTAACATTCCTCTTGATTTTTATTAAAGATGGATTGCATTCACTACCTGTGATTCAAAGACCTGGTTCACACAACACGATAAGCCATAGTGAATTGCCACCATGGGTTGTCTCGGGTTGGCCGGTTGTGACCTCCAGACCCGGAGTGGATTTTTTATTGTTGGAGGTTCTATATGAAGAAGCAGCCTTGAGAATGCATGGTTTGTTGGTGGGTTGTTCAGGGTGGTTTGTTTTCAGGGTGGCTTGTCATAATGTCTGAACCTGGCAGGACATCTTCATTGTGGGTTGTCAGGAACAGCTAGAGTGTTTCCTGACAAGAGTGGTGAAAGCCCTTGCTCCTCATGATATCACTAGTGCCTCCACCAACCTCCCTCACTGTTGTCAGTGCCCTCCACCCTGTGCTTCTAAAAATCGATAGGAAAAGACACTGGAGAGTGTCCCAAATGCTTTCACAGCTTTAAAAAAAAATCAGTCTTGAGCAAGTATGCACATTCAAAAGTCCACTACCATGAAGTTTGTGTATTTTTACCTATCTCCTTCACTGCTCTGCTTTGAAATTTGCATATATATATATATATATATATATATATATATATATATATATATATTGAAATGTGCATATCTGTAGTGATCTACCTCTCTGCTCTGCTCTGCCTTGAAGTTCGCATATGTTTACCAATCCCTCTCACTGCTTTGGCTTGAAATTTGCATATTTACTGATCCATCTCACTGCTCTGTAACCTGCATGTATATATGACAGCTAACAATGGAGCACATTTATCATTGCAATTATTTTATCCATATATTTCCCAACCAAGATTAGAAAGAGACCATCAGGATCAATAATCATCTGTTGCAGAGAAAAGGAAAGTCTTTTATGGACTAAAATCGCCACCCATTTCGAATGTGTTGAAGTGTCTGTTACAAAAACCTCACTAACCCAATCCTTGTTTACCAAATGAACATCTTCAGCGGTCAAATGGGTTTCTTGTCAAAATGCCACATTCAACATTAAGCTCTTTTAGCTTAGAAAGCGCTATTTTCTGTTGTTAATATTTCGGAGCCCCTTGACATTCCATGACGTCACATTAAGCAATGGACAGGAAAGGAAAACATGCCATTTGCACCTCCATATAGACAGATGATATCAATATTGCAAATATTTGTCACATTTAGATCAAAGTCCACATTAAACCTTAGTATACTACATATTTGTCTGCAAAAAAAAAATCCACAATAATATTTGTCTCTCCCAAATCGTAATAGAAAAAAACAAAACTGAAAAGACCAACAAAATAAAAAAGAATGAAAAACCATCCTAAAACAAACAGAAAAAAGTCATGTGTGATATGTAAAAATTTGGGATCCTGGTCTATTCATTTGAAGAGGGAGCAAACCTAGCCTCCCTTGGCAAGAAGTTCCAAAGCCATGGAGTGACTTCTGAGAAGGCCCTTGTTCATGCCCAACCAAATAACCTCTGAAGAAGATCTTAAGACCTGGGCAGGCTTGTATAGGAGAAGGCAGTGCTTGACCAACATAAGGAATTGTTCCCAGAAATAGACCAGTACCCAGTGAAGCTGTTGTAACAAGATAATTATATGCTTCTTGTACGCAGCCCTGGTCAACAGTCTGGCTGCAGTATTCTAGACCAGCTGAATTTTGTGAACAGTTTTTAAAGGCAGCCCCATGTAGAGCATGGCATGGCACAGCAGTCCTAACTAAATGTAACCAAGGCATACATTATTATTATTATTATTATTATTATTATTATTATTATTATTAATTGCATTTTTATACCGCCCAATAGCTGAAGCTCCCTGGGTGGTTCACAAAAACTAAAACCATTCAAAGTATAAAACACAGTATAAAAACATGATATAAAATACACATTAAAAACTAATTAAAACATACCATGCATGATTAAAACATCTTTAAAACATCCTTAAAACATCCTGAAATGGTCAGCACCCAAACTGTGTGCCTAAGTCTTCAGGAGGAGAGTAACTTCATCCAGCTCAAGCTGAATCCCTATTCTCTGATCTGCCTTTCAACTAAGGAAGAACATCTTTATCTTGTCAAGATTAAATTTCATTTGTTTGCTTTCATCTAGTCCATTACTGACCTCAGATACTGATTTAGAACTAGAACAGCTTCCTTGGATCTAGAACAGCTTCCTTGGATTTAGATGGAAAGGAGAGATAGAGTTGAGTGTCATCAGCATACTGTGGAAGACTTGTGGAAGGTGGGTTTAGCATTGATTACAGGACAGGAGCAGTTTTACCCCTCATTTTTTCAACATTGACAATGACAACAAGGATTTCCTCTTAAGGGCCACTAAATGGCACCTACTATTGTTCCTGCCAGAATGTTCTGGACCAAGGCAATTTCAGACCGCTATTCAGACCAGATTGGAATGGATCCAAATGTTTTTCATCTGAAAACCAACAAATCTGGAGTTGGTCTGCCAATGGGTACTCCAAGACCTTTCCCAAGAAGAGTAAGATTGACACAGGGCAATTACTGAAATCAGAAGGATCCAAGGAAGACTCCTTTAAACATTCCTCCTTAAGGGTCAGTGGGATCTCACCTTCCTTCAAAGAGGCATTTATTGCCCATCCCCTTAGCCTTTGTCTGGGGCAGATTTCATAAGCCAGCATGGGCATAGGTTAAAGCTGCAGCTTTATGTTCAACTGAATGTTTGAACAGCTATATTTAGGATTAATTAAACTCAGTGTCTGAGCTTGCAAATGCATAACATAAATGGAGTTGAAATGTACGTGTTTGGGGGAGATCAAAATCAGTGGAGTGTGAGAGTGTAATGGTGAAAAAGTGTGTGGATAATTCTCATCTTAAAGTTTTATGAGTTTTGTAAGATTTAGATAATGTGCTAGAGTGGTTGGGAGAAGAGGATGGGGAATTCTCTACATCAAGCTCAATTCTCCAACTCCAAGTACCTTTTTAATAAAAGTCATTCCTCGACCACTGAGCAAACTGCTGAGGCACAGTGAGGTGCATCGGACAGTTTCTGTATTAATACCAGTTGTTTAAAAAAGCATATTCACCATTAGCATTAGATACAGAGGCTATATGGTTAATACGACCCAAGGTGAATAGCAGAGTTGTGTCTTTGTCTTCCAAAAGACATGCAAAATTTCAAAATTACATTAGGGACCACTTTTAAGGCAAATGGTAGAAAATCTTTTTAATTTGAAGGATGTATCTTTGATACGATTAGTAAAGAATTGGAAATAGAACTTATCAAAAAAGAGATGGAATGTATCCAGACAGAATAATACCACTTTAACAGCATTTGCGAGAGGAAGGCGAAATAACGAGACCAGACAACAATGCTGGAGTTAAATAGAGCCACATTTATTTAAGGTATCAGTGAGGAAAGATGGAGGCCTAGGTGGGCATCCTATCTTGGCCAACATCTTG
Source organism: Elgaria multicarinata webbii (assembly GCF_023053635.1). Classification (NCBI taxonomy): domain Eukaryota; kingdom Metazoa; phylum Chordata; class Lepidosauria; order Squamata; family Anguidae; genus Elgaria; species Elgaria multicarinata. The sequence continues at coordinate 64,693,392 of NC_086175.1, forward strand.
GTCATATTAGAGTTTGGGCGATCCATTCTTATCCTGACAGGTGACGCGTGTTTGTCGCCACCCGTCAGGATTCCCCTTTAGGGGTAGGTAGGCCTTCCTGTGTCACTCCCCCTCCTGTTACAAAACTCAGAGTGAGTGAGTAAGGTTGGCCTAAAAGGTAAATCTTATCCCGTCACCTGGTGTCACAAGACTCCCAGGTGCGGGCCTCAGATGTTACCAATCACCAAAACGGTGCCATATGAATGTTCACCAGCCTTATTCTTGCCCCTGATGCCCGCATGCCTGCCCCTTCAACTGTGACTGAATACAACCAAATTAACCTATTAATACACTCTCGCTATCTTACAGTGTGAAGTAGGCAAAACCCCTCCTAAATTAACAGGATTTGAGAGTAAAAAATTCCTACTTAGCCCCTCGAAGGGCAGCCAGCGAACCCACACTGTCTATAGGGAAGGCGGGAGGGAGCTGCAAAGATGCCAAAAGCAGGGAGGAGGGGTAAGGTAAGCTTAAATACGCTGCTCACCACTCCTGATTTTGGTGGCACCACCAGCCAGGGGGCCAATGAGCAAGCGCCACAGGTCCCATTCGCCTCTCATGCAATCTCCTCCCCACGCCCAGGCAAGCTGGGCGTGGTGGGGAAGGCCTGAACTGTTGTTTTTAAATGGATACTGTTGTTTTTAGACTGTTGTTTTTATGTTTCTGATGGTTTTTAAATTTTGTGTACTTTTTAATGTTTACTGTTTTTAACTTTTGTAAACCGCCCAGAGAGCTTTGGCTATGGGGTGTTATATAAATGTAATAAATAAACAAATAAATAAATACAGTATATTACCTGTATAATGTGTATAATTGTCATATTATCATGCTAAGTTAGACACTTGTGCATGACTGTTCCTTTTACACTTACCAAGAAAGGTGCCATGTTGTACACATGCAAGTCCGATTCCCACCCAGTCGGTATGGCTTGGGTGGAGGTTGTCTTTGTGAGTGGAAAGGAGCCAAGTTGACACTGATCACGTGTCCTGCACGCGTTCAGCCTCAGGCATGGGTGGAGCCAAGTTTATAAAGGCTTGCCCTGAGTAACTCTTGGCCTTTTTCAATTTCTGACCCCTCCCTCCTTATCAGCCCGTATTAGCCAGTCATCCCCTTTGAAGGGGGGAATTAGCCAGTCATCCCCTTTGAAGGGGGGGGGGATGAGTAGGAATTTCCCCTGGCATTTATTTGTTGTGCACAGGTTTTTTCCTTCTCCATACTGGATTTAATCTTTAGCAATGGGGGATAAATAACTTAATTGGTGAGCATCAGGGTTGTGCAGGAATTTCATGAGATTAGAATAGGGACAGTGAGCACTCTGGCACCTTTATGGTGATTGGCAATCCAGAGGTCCTGCTCCTTGGGGGCTGTGCAGCTCTTGTGTCAGGATATGGTTTGGTTTGCCTTTGGGGATCTTCCTGTCTTATCTACTCGGAGTGTGCCGTACTGGGTGGGGATGATGCAGGACAGTCCCCCCACACCAAACATTGAAGTGTAGCTTGAAAATGGGGCCAGGTTTCCCAACCTCTGTGTTCAACTGAGTGATTCACCCTTATTGGCAGGCTAGTTGCCTGGAGTCAGAATTATGCGGATGCCCGCACATTCACTCACAGATCCAGGGAGGAGAGAATTCCCCTAATTAAATAAAGAGGCCCTAGTTTATCCCATGCTCTGCTGTCCATGTTTTATTTCTTGGGTTCCTTCTCCACTCGCAAAAGGCAAACATAACAATATGCTTCACTTTCCACCCATTTCAACACAGGAAGAACACTTGTAATTCCCCCGAGGAATTTTTTTAAAAAATTCTTCTAAATTCTCTGAAAATCACTTTGATGCTCATTTTGGCATCCTCCTATTTTCATTTTTAGCCCTCCTTTTTTCCTTTCCTTTTTTTCTTTTGCTTCTTCAATCTGGGAACATGTACATTCCAAATGGTAAAAGTACACATTTCTGTGTATATTTCCAAAAGTGTGCACTTTTCTCTTATTGACTAAAGTGTGAAAATGTTTGTATTTTTGAAAAAACACACATTTCAAAATCCAGATTTGAAGAAACAACCATGTTTGAACACAATAGCCAATTTGGGAATTTGCAAACATTTCAAAAGCAAGCAAACAAACAAACAAACAAACACACTCCTGCATGCATTCACATTTGGGATTGTGAATAGGGCATGCCCACATGAATTGCAGACAGAAATCCCCACTAAACTCCTGAAAAAAATATGGCCTACAAAGTTTGTTCACCCCCCACATGGCCATGCTAATTGTGCATTACATATAAACTGGATCATTGGCTGTGTTCCCACATAATACTAAGCCACAATTTATGTTAAGCATGGTTTGTTACTAAAGCCATGATTTGTCTTTCAGACAAGCAACCAAATTGCAGTTTGATTTTCCTATTTCTAGTATGTTTCTCCCCAGCCATTTTGCCATTCAAGGTGGTCTCATTTTCACCTGGGCTCTACTGTTTCAGAATGGACACCTATGCAAACAAGCCAGGGATAACCCATGGTTCTGGGTTCAGACTTTACAACAAACTGTGATTTTAAAAGGCCAGATTTCATAACCATCCATAAACCAGGTTTATACAGACACCAGCATCAGTTCTCTTTACATTACAGCAGCTCATTTTCAGAACACTTCATTATATAAGCAGATTCATTCAGTTGCACCTCATTATTATTCTCACAATCCAATATTCAATGGGTCCCTCTTTGTTTGAATTCTGGAGGTAATTACAAATTTTGGAATGTCAAAAACAGACAGGCAAGAATTATTTAGCAAAAATACCAACAAAGCAAAATACAAACAAACCATCCCCTACTATTTGTGCTAATGTAGAAATAAGAATGGCAAGCGTTGTTTCAACTTTCTGTAGCATTCCTTGCCTCCTAACCTATCATTATTTCAGCAGTTCCGGATGTTAAAACAGACATTCGAGGTTTTTTTTAAAAAAGTCTTGGCTCAGGAAAAATATTGTGGGGTTTTATAAGGTGCTTTTTTTTTTACTGCTCCGTCTTTAACTGGCAAATAGTAAGTTCTCAAGTATGATTGCTAGAGTTAAGGGTTGCTGCACAGCTCTACTTTGACAAAGAGTCCCATTTTTTCTTCTTTTTGTTAGTATTGGCTTGAAAAGGCCACTCATTACCCTACCCTGATGAACAGTTTAGCCTTTGTTCCCTAGCTTGGGTTGTACAATTAATATGCTGGGCTGATAGCAAAAATGTGTGAGCCGTAAGAATTCCAGATGATTGACAAGTAATTAGCAACTGGAGAAGCTACGCTTTGAGAGCTACTGATAGGGCAGGCTGTGGACACAGCTTTCGTTAATCTTAGTCTTTGTATTTTTGTTCATCTACCAAGAGCAATGCAGCAGTGAGAGGCAACTGCGCTATTCTCACTTATGTCAGCTGTCAGAATCTTAATGCCCCCAGTTAGCTCAGTACAGACCTATGCCTTGGCTTGATGGTACAATAATTAATTAACTCGGCTGCATTCAGATATCTCAGAAAGCTGTGAAAACTCAAAATAATAAGTTGCCCAATGGCCCATTTTAAGGCATCAGTTAATTTTCTTCAGGTAACTAACATCCCAGATAATAATAATAATAATAATAATAATAATAATAATAATAATAAGGTATGTGTGTTTGTATTTAAGTGCTGACTAGATTCTGGCTTTACTTCAAACATTTAATTTAGGGTGTCAACATTTGACAAGGTGTGAATAATCCACACTTCGATGTTTAATTGCAATGCACAACCAGTGATCTAATTTCTTATTAGTTGGACACATCCAATCTAATTTCTTAATAGTCAGGCACCCTTTCAGTCTGCTCCATAATGTTCTGACTTGGGAACACTTGGAACTGGACTTCATTAGTGTTCAGTGATACTCCATCAGTTTAAATTCAAGCATAGTACATGTGAGGTCCTCAGCTGCTACAATTTCAGTGATTTAGAGGAAATCAAGGGAACATGGCATTAAAGATCAAATTCTTAAAGTGATGCAAAGGCCATAATATTATTATAAAGGAACTGAGGGGGAAGGGAAAAACAAATCTATTGATGGCATTATCATGCAGAGGAGATTTTTTTTATAATGATAATCTTTGTTACTCACTGATTCATGGAATCAATGAGTAACAAAGGGCATGGAATGGGGGCATGGAACATCTCTGGATAAATCTGTTCCTGCAAGTTAGCATGTGTTTGCAGCTGGTTTCTGGAATATTTTAATAGGATACCAGAGTAAATTTTTAATGGCTGCAATCTACAGATCAGTGTAACTAGTTCTCCCTGGGCAGTATCCAATCGGGCCCTTCCACATGTGGCCAGAGGTCTAGGTCCATGAGCAGCCCTTATCAATTATGTGACGCAATATAGGGCATCCAGGATCAAGCCCTGAAATGAATGGAAATGCTTATTTCTGGAAGGCAGGTTTCCGGCCACCTCCACCCTCCAGAAGGAACATTTCAAACTCAATTCAGGGCTTGACCCCAGAAGTAGTAGGAAGCTCCTTGTGGACCAGGACCGGTGGGGCTGGCCATGTGCCAAAGGAGACTGTCCCATGTCTAAACCATGTTGAATGGCAAAAACACTTTTGATACTTGAGAGTTTAAAGTTGTGCTTAAAGAAAAATATCCAACAGGGAACGTGTAAACTTTTGAGGTAATGTACTCATGGACAAGACTGTTTTTAGTGCTAGTCTAGATTTTGTGACATATTACTCTTAACATAGAATGACCCCTTTTGCTGAACAATTAAGAGCTAAGGTTGTCCAGTTGCACTTACTTTTAAAATGTGTTTCGATTCTCCAGTTCTTGCAAAATGAGGACTGAAATAATAATACGCCAAAGAACACAGGTTTTTTGTGTTCCAGGTTTTACAAATTAAATATTATTTTTAGTTCTTCCTGTGAGAACTAAGCCCTATGCCAATTTTTAAACATCAAACATTCGTGAAAACCTACCTTACAATGTAGATTCTCCCTCCCTCCATCTGTCCCTCCTGTCTTTTAAAATTGTAAGAGTGGTTAATAATATTTTAAATATGACTTTTTCAGTTTAACATACAGTTTTGGATGAAAGCCCAATATGGAAAATTACATCAAAACCAAAAACAGCAGATTTGAAAACTGAATGCCACTAATTAATAAAGAGGGGGGGGGGACTTTTCTCCTTCTACATACCAGTGTCATTTAGTGAAATTGCTTCTCTTTGCTGTTTGCAGGGTCCTTGCTGGGGAGGGCACACACATGGGGAATAGAAAACATGCTTTGAATGCAACTCCAGCATTCAAGTACAAAGTATTGGTTATTCCCTTTAAAGCCCTGCATGGTTTGGGTTGAGGCTACTTGCGGGATCACCTTCTCCCTTACAATCTGCCCCGCACAACCAGGTCCTCTGGGAAGAATCTACTTCAGCTAGCAAAAGCTAGATTAACAACTGTTACCCAGAGGAACTTTTCTTCTGCTGCCCCCAGATTGTGGAATGGCCTGCTGGAGGAGATTCGTCAACTTGACAGTCTTTTAAGTTTAAAAAAGCAATAAAGACTGATCTATTCCAGCAGGCCTATCCAGTGAAATTTTAGAATGTTTTAAGGATTTTAAAGATGTTTTAATCATGTGTGGTATGTTTTTAATCACTTTTTAACGTGTATTTTATATCATGTTTTTATACTGTTTGTTTTATACTTTGAATGGTTTTAGTTTTTGTGAACTGCCCAGGGAGCTTCGGCTATTGGGGAAGTGGTATAAAAATGTGATAAATAATAATAATAAAAAACTCCCCACCCCCAAAAAGCCAACCCTCTGATTCAATCTTTAGTATATGGCTCTGAAAAAGAAAAGGGGTCAGGTAGTAGATGATGTGAAAGACCTCTGCTTCCCGTCACAGGCCCAGCCCTACTCTTAGGCAGAACGAGGCAACTGCCCAGTCCTGGGTGTGCAGGGACTGGCAGAAAGACATTGGAGGCCAGAGCTCTGTGTGCCACGTGGCTTGCCATGTGCCCACTAAGCAGCCTGCTGCCATCAGATGTGGTGGAGGAGGGTGTCACAATGCTTGAAGTAAGGTTCAATACCCAGGCTGGTCAGCTTCTGTTTGTGTCAAAACTGTTATAAAGCGCTTTAAAGCAGTAGTGTAGATCCCCCCCCAAGTAGAGTTTGCAAATTATGCATCATCTTCATCTGTTGCTCTTCGAGTAAAGAGAGCAATACATAGATGAGACAGAAGTGTTTTTCTGTTGCAGCTCCTGTCACATTTCAAAATTATTTTTATACATATGAGCCATCAGCGTTACACTAGGCAGAGCTGTACTTTTGACTATGAGGAGTAGTGGACATTTAGCAAGAAAGGTTGAATCATCCTGCTTACTCTCTCATCTTCTGGGAGGAGGATGGGGGAGTTCAACTGCAGCTGGTCCTGATGTTCCTTTTGCCTGCTCCTGTCTGACTTGCTTCTGCTTCTTTCTCACAGGGCAGTTGATGTCAGTTAGTCCTGTGTGTGGTGGTGGTAGTTGGAGTTCACCTGGATCAGGTTTTAATATTTCCTTTGCCTGCTCCTGCCTTCCTCACTTCTCCTAAATACGAACATGCCTTCCCACCCCATTGTCCTTGCATACCAGTCCTATTTCTGTTGCTACCAGCCGTAGACACATGGACCTATGAGTCGAACATCTGAGTGTGGCTTACATGTATAAAATCCAACAGCCATAAGCCCACATCATGCCCAGTGCATGGATATCCAGTGATGGTGGAGGTGGGACCAGTGTACCAGGTGTTCCCATCACACATAAGGGAAAGATCTTTCTCTTTTTCATCCCAGGATACTTTGTGAAGAATAAGCATCTTCTAAAAGTGCTGAGCCATTTTGTATAAACATTTATTGCTTAAAAAGATAAGCCAATAATATGGTAAAAATCCAAAGGTTTTGCAGGTATATTATAAATTTGCTATTTTAATGTGTACTTCATTGCACTGTATTTATTTATTTCATTTTTATACAACCCAATAGCTGAAGCTCTCTGGGAAGTTCAGGTAAGCATACCTGAAGCAGACTTTTTTTTCCCTGTGAAACTATTTCAGTAACAGAAAATTCTGGGGGGAAATGTACATTTTGTTAAATCCTACATTCCGTTTTAGGTCCAGTAGCTACTTTTCAAGTTACCTCTTTATGGATTGTGGATGAGAGAATCTCTTTGCATATGTCTTCCACCAGAAACATGAAAAAACTATAAGATGCAAAGGTAGCCTTTCTCAGTTCTCAGACATTTGCAATTAAAGTAAACAGTGGAGTATTGTTATTTTGCAAGAGACTGAACTGAAGTGTATGTAATACTATTCAGAAATAGTACTTCAGAATAGTTACAATACAAAAACAACAACAAGAAGAAGACCTTCTTTTATGCCCACGTCGCCATCTTTCAAGCCACATCCATTCCAGTTCTAGGAGCACTTGATGATTCCTTGTTTTCTATGACATCTTGCTTCCAATCTCTGAATACCTGTGCTGCAACTATGAATCAGTGGCAAACACAGACACTATTGGAGTATAAATAGTAGGATATATATCTCCATCATACAATTTCAGGATTCTGATTGTTCACTTTAAAGCAGTCATGTTGTTCCCACCATAAGCTGCAATAACTCAGAGCATCATCAAACGAGTGTTTTATCACACGTTCATTACTCCCCACTTACCAATGTTTGCGGGTTCTTCTGACATCGTCCGCCTCTCATGTGTCTCCCGCTCCTTCTTTCCTCCTTTACATCACAAAATAGACCCCGGTAAATCTGATTTTTTTTTAAAAAAAAAATGTGCCACCATTTCCTGCTGTGTGCAGGAAAAGTGGCACGATAAAAAGTGGCCACTGAATGGGATACGTGATCATTGCTTACTTCCTCCTTCTTCCCTTGTGTGAAGAAAGAGGAGGTATTGTGGGACAGAAGTTGGGGAAAAGCAACTGTAAGGAAACACAATTCCCCCCCCCCTCTGATGATGCTCTCTGGTTTCTTGTTATAAGAAACTGGACAGCTGCTAGTTCAATGGCCAGTTAATTAGATAAATAAATCTCTACCCAGGTGGCCATAGAAAGACAGGGTTCTCGATCAGCGGAAACCCTTTGCAAACCTTCAAGCTCAACACAGGGAGGTCCACAGAAGAACCCATGTGCCTGGGTACGTTGGGGCAGAGCTGGCTTTCTTGCATATCCCTTCCATGCTGCCACCCCATTACAGTTTTAACCTTAAAATGTGCAGGTGGATGCCCGGATAAGGATTTTGATGAGGCAAAAAAATGCAGTTATTCAAGAATGGAAGTCAAACGATGGGAAGTTTCTGTTCCCAGAGCCATCTGGGTGTCAGGATGACTGCCCTGAAATGCTGTTCATGTATTTTTAACCTTGGAGGGTCAAGGAACAAGAGCACTTCCAAGTATTCCTGCAGAATAATGTTTAAGCACTTGGGGCTTAGCTTGATGCCATTTCCATCACACACACAGCATTTTACTACATGTCAATCTAACTAAACTGGTAGTATCTAACATTTGTACATAAGGCAAAAAGTGCATTACATTCATGTAACAGGATTTTGTTTTATTATTTGGATTACTTTTTCAACATACAACTTTATGTAAGCTACAAAAGTTGTGAAATGGTAATAAAACTAATGACTGATGCGGGGGGGGGGGGGGAGGGAAACACCCCACTGTTTTTTTTAAAGTACATTTTACATCTCTTTCCATGACTAAGATGAACCACATTTCAATGGATCATTTAAAAAAACATAGCATACATTTAGTAAACAAAAACAAAAACGGAAAGAAATTTAAAAACTTGAAAGAAAATAATCCCATCAACAGCATGTAGAATCCTTCATTGTTCATTGTCAAGAGACAGAAATGAAATCTCTAGGCACAGTTTTAGGCATTATAGAGGACACACAGAGGCAATAGGTTAGTGTGCACTGTTCTGTACAAAAATACAGTCTGAATAAATTACATTGCTAGCCATAAGATTAAACTTCACTTATCAGTCATTTCATTGCATGTTTAATAATGTACAGTTTACATGCTAATCCATCTATCTATATATATATATATATAGATTTATTTATATATAACTTATATTTCAAACACATAGATCTCTCTATATTTATTTCTTTAAAATTTACATGTTGAGCTTACAAAAGCTAAACGTAGTTGTGCAAGAAATCTGAGAGAGGTGCTAGATACTTGTCAGCATCGGACGGCATACTTTAAGCTTTAAAAATGCAAATGCCTAGCCCCAGTTGCAGCTTGGCTATGTGTGTGCGTTTGTGCATGTGCATTTGCAAGATAAACCAATATGTGTGTGGTGTGAGAATTCATCCTCTTAGTGATATGAAGCCAAATACAACTGAGGTGCTAATACTTTAATACAATAATAATTATACATTTAAATGCAGTCTTTCACACATACAATCAAACACCTGAGTGTTTAACCCTATAGTTAGAAATGGGCATTTCTGCTCTGATTACTTATGATTAATCTTATGCTTGCTTGAATTATCTATTTAAAAGAAAGTGTAAATGAAACAACAACAAAAACCCTGCACTTGACGACAGAAAAAAAAAATGCAGTGGACAAGATTGTGGCATTATCTTTATTCATGATTTTTTAAAAAAAATCTATCCTGGATTTATATCTCATAGTATGCCTTGGTGTCACCTTTTGAGACTGGTCATTTCTGTTTTCTTCCAATGGAATTTGTAGTACTGTGAATAAAGAAAACCAAGCCATTTGCCCACAAATCTAAATCATGGGTAAGGCAGGCAGCTATGGCGTAGGTGAAGCAAATGGCAGCATAAGTCTAAGGATAAGAGCAGCCAATCCAATGAACCTAGTTACGACACAGAGGCCTGTTCACAAAAACGCCTTAACCATGATGGCTTAAACGGTCTTCTGAACAGGGCCAGAGTAAGACCTACATTTGAGCTGTGTTGCACTGCTGCTTATTCTCAGTTCAGTAAACCAGAGGTAAACCAGCAGCTGCATATGAAAACTTCAAGCTGCCTTATACTGATTCAGATCATTGATCAATCTAGGCCAATATTATCTACTCCGGCAAAAACTCTTTGAACTCTCCAGCAGAGTTCTTTTCTAGCACAATTAACTAGTCCTGCCCATGACTTAACCTGCACCTTTCTTCATACAAAGCATAGCCTCTGAGCTCAAGCACATGCATGAATATGCTTTAAAGCTGCTCTATCTCCTGCTGTTGCAGCGGCCAGATTGATAACAGAGACCAGGAGGCTCAAACATATAAGACCGACTGGCCTGCTTGCATTGGCTGCCTGTACGTTTCTGATCCCGATTCAAGGTGCTGGTTCTAACCTATAAAGCCTTACACAGCTCGGGACCACAACACCTGATGGAATGCCTCTCCCAACACAAACCTACCCGTACACTACACTCAACATCTAAGGTCCTCCTCCAGGTGCCTACTCCAATGGAATCTTGGAGGACAGCAACAAGGGAGAGGGGCTTCTCAGTGGTGCCCCCCCAATTATGGAACGATCTCCCTGCCTGGTGCCAACATTGTTATCTTCTCAGCAGCAGGTTAAGACTTTTGTCTTCTCCCAGAAATTTAGCAGCATCTGTTGAGTTTTTAATTAATCCGAGATCTATTTTTAGGTTTGGCTGAGAGCTCAAAGTTGATTTTAAATGTATATTGTCTACACCATGCCTATATCGAGGTAATCCTTGGATTGTTCCTGTCCATCCACATGATGCACAGGGGATCCTGGGGGCAACCTGGGACTAGCAAGAACTTACCCCGGGATATCGGAAACCATGGAAAACCTGACTTTTCCACAGTTCCAGGACCGTCCAACAGGGCATGGCCATGTGGCCATTGCTCCCGAGTTGTCCTGTCCACCCCGCGAGTAGCAGGGAACGTAAAATGGGCACGGAGCTGCATGGTGGCAGTCCCTGCCCATTGGGGCTGGGGTGTGTGTGTCGGGTCTTTTCTTCTTCTTACCTTTGGCACTGGAGCACAAGTGCGCTCCTCTCATTATTGTTTTTTTAGAAATGGTTGCCACGACGTCCTCTAGATACCCAGGGAGGATTGCAGAAGCTGGTAAGTCCACGATCCTCCCTCTACGCCCTTGTTGGGTAGACATGCCCCTTGTATGCCCCTTGTATGCTTTGTATGCTGTCTGTTTGACATTTTTATGGTTTTAAATTTTGTATATCAATTTTTAATGTTTTACTGTAAACCGCCCAGAGAGCTTCGGCTATGGGGCGGTATAGAAATGTAATAATAAATAATACTGTTGATTAGATGTTGTGAAAAGGTTGGCCACTACTGGACTGAACATTGGCTTAAGTTTCACATTTTACATTCTCACATTTTAAAACATATTTTGGGAATTCTGTCTACTGGAATCCCTGCAATACAAACTGCCTTACCATGAATCAGAGCATTGGTATAGCATTGTTGACCAACAGCAGCAACTCTCCAGAGTTTTAGCCAGGAGTCTTTCTATCCAACCTGGAGATGCCAGGGGTTGAACCTGAAACCATCTGCATGCAATGCAGGTGCTCACTGAGCTAGGACCCCTCATGTCTCGTAATGTTGTCCTGCCACCATGCTTGCCTCACCCTACAATATTTAAAATACTTTGGCTTGTTTAAGCTTCAGTCACTAGTACATGTATATTCCAGTTTTCAGTTTCCAAACTCCTAAATATATATTTGTTTAATTTTATTTATATGCCTCCCTATCATGAAGTGTTTCCAAGATGGCTCACACAATATCCTTGGTTAATTGTGCAACAAGCCAAATGGTTCCCCTTTTTATTCTTAACGTCCTCTACCTTCATTTGAGATGGAAGTAGTTTTACATTCATATGAAATTTTCATTATTTTCTTGCCATCCTCTCCCAGCTACTGACTACTAGCATCTGTTGAGGGGTGGGAGCTGACACTGTGAATCTGTTATATATTGTGCATGTAGTTCAGAATCACTACAGTCAAGGCCAGCTCCAGATTTCTGAAGGCCCTTGGGCAAAACGCCCTCAATGGGCCCTCTACCTCAGTGAGTCTACCTTCTCACTGCCATTGCCACCAGCTGCTGTTGCTCCTCATCTTCTTCCACATCATTGTTACCGCTTGGTAGGGTGACCATATGAAAAGGAGGAGTTGCTCCTCATCTTCACAATTGCAAGCTTTTTATTCACCTGCCCCTTAATCTGACTCAGACAATGGTGGTGGTGAGGAGGAGGAGCAGTAAAAACCACTGCCCACTTGAATGCTGCTCTTTGCCTTTGAAGCAAGCAAGTGGTAGGGTGACCATGTGAAAAGGAGGACAGGGCTCCTGTATCTTTGACAGTTGTATAGCAAAGGGAATTTCAGCAGGTGTCATATGTAGCACCTGGTGAAATTCCCTCTTCATCACAGCAGTTAAAGCGGCAGGAGTCCTGCCCACTTTTGTATCTGGTCACTTTGGGAAGGGCTCCTGCCGATTTAACTGTCAGTGGGACTGCACTGGAGTGTGGGCGTCAGCAGGTGCCCCACCATGCTTACTCTTCACACCAGCTCTGACCTCAGGCACACTCCTGCTCCAGCCTGTGCATTGCATTACCCAAACCCCATACACACACATGAGGGGAGTGGGGGGTCCCTAGAAGGTATTTTTGTGCAAAGTTCAATTAGCGATTCTTGGTTTTAAAAAAATAACTTTGTGTTTGCTAGTAATGACATGTATAATAAACATATTTATTATGTTTTTTTTGTTTTGCAGAACATTCCATTTCTCTCTCTTTGATTTGCAGTAATTAAATGTTTATTACATTGAGGCCTCAATATTAAGACCACAAGAAGTATTACAGAGCAAGAACACAACAGCAGCATTTCTATAGCTTTGAAGACTGTGCTCTTAAAGAATATCCATGCTAGGATACATTTTAATTTTCATATAACAAAAATAATTGTTTCTAAATTTGTATATTAGAACTGTATAGACTGTATAAAAATATTTTCAGAAGAAATTGAACATACCCAAATAAGCTAATTGTAAGCAAAAAATAAATTTATGTTGTTTAAATCATTTTAAAATTTCCACCCTAAATTAAATTGTATCTTAAAGATTTATATAGTTTCTGCAAAACTTAAGCAAGCAATAAATTAAACAAGTGGTGAGAAATGCAAATGACTTTCAGCCAATCCATTACATCTGGAAGAGAAAATAGTATAATTTTTATACTAACACTGATAATAATTTATAAATTTCATAATCAGGTCCCTGGTAATCTTCTATGGAAAAGATATATTCCATTATGGGGGAAAAAACAAATCTAAACCAAACCGCAATTTGTTGCATTAACACAACTGGATGTGTGTTATTTGAATATAACATCTCAGCTGTGGCATAGGAAGCATTCTTTATTTTAGTGGTTCCAGTTACCAATGAAATTCTCTAACCATTTCCCCCACTAGAATCCACCTTTTGAGCCAAGGTCACATGTGTGACAAAATGTCTAACCGTTGACCCTGTTCAGACAATATGTTAAGCCACGGTAGTTAAGCATTTTGAGCTAAACAATATGGCTTAGTGTGTTGTGTGAACCATGACTTAGGCCTTAGCTAGACCTAAGGTTTATCCCGGGATCATCCCAGGGTCGTCCCTGCCTGCTCCTGGGATACCCTGTGTGTCGTTTACATGAACAGGGATGACCCTGGGATGATCCTGAAATAAATCTTAGGTCTAGCTAAGGCCTAAGTGTGTCTTGTGAACCATTCCTAATCATGGTGGCTACATAACCATGGTTTAAACACGCTCACTAACCATTTGTTGCAAAGGGGTTAGTGGCCTAACCATGGCTTACCGTGTTGTCTGAACAGGCCCACTGATTGACAAGAGCTTGTCAGACCAATAGCTGCCACTTGGAAATTATTTCATTCACTCCATCTTAATATTATATTAATTTCTATAGATGCTTCAGTTTAAAAAGTAATAGTAAATAAGATATAGTTACATCTATCTGCATCCTCATTATCATGCCTCTGTCAGACTGACATAATGACAATCTCTGAACATTGTGAAAGGAACAAGGCTCACTGCCCACCCCAGTCCTTCTCTCTTCCCACACTAAGGCCACAAGGAAGAATTTGAAAGCTTTTGCTTCTGTTTTTGATTAACTGCAGTTTTAGCATTACATCCAAATCCTAAACTGCTCTAAACTATAGTTTGTTGAAATAACCCAACTCATGAATTTGGCTTGTTTCAATCAAACCATAATTATGATTAACCATGGTTTGTCATGTTCATACAAAACAACAAGCTGCAGTTAATAAGAAATAGAAAGCTTCTGATGTCCACCTTGCAGCCACACTGGAGAAAAAGTGGGGTGGGTGGGTGCAAGCTGAGGCTCACTGGTGCTCATTTCTGTTACAATAATCCATGGCTTATCATGATGTATTGTTTGTCATGACGCTTTAACTTTACAGTGTCCCCACAGCAATTGGTTTATTCCATCCTAATTTACTGGCACATCAAGCTTGAAATCAAGCAACACAAGAAATAACTCATTATAGGAATGGTTTCATTTAAATATTTTAAATCTATCAAATTCTCAAGGCTAGGAGCTTTTGCTATTACACCTCACAATTAAGATTAGCTTGGGACCTTTGTATGTTATATGTTCTCTCTATAATTTTAGATTCTTAGTAATACCAATAAAAGCCTTCTATAAAAATATTTGGAAATGTTGCTTCGAAACGTTACCGCAGTGTTTGGAAATCGAACTATGCTCAGGACAAATGCAGCTCATACGTGTATTCTTTTTCTCTCTTGATGGAATCAACAGATTCAGTGTCATTCTTCATGTGTTGTTTCCAGTACTTGGGTTACAGCTGAGACACAATGTCCAACCACATAATTAGAAGAACGTGTTCCAAGTTTTGATTTCTTGATATACCGCAGCTGGCTGAAAAACGTATATTGCCAAATGCACAAACTTGTGTTGTCAGGAAATGGTTGAATGTATGTATTAATCAGTTGTCTTCACTTTTCTCAGCATCTGGTCACTTAGATGTTTATTTCATTAAGAGTCCCAGAGGGCCAATACAACATATTGGCATAGGTTTGTGACCCTCTAGAACATTGAATCATGTGTGCTACAAAGACGTTTCTACACAATCCTTGTGCCAGCAACTTCCTTGCAGGCTACAGCAAATGCAGGTGCCACATTCTAATTCCAACTAATTTTCTCATGATGGCTCTGCTGCCATCTACATCCTCCAATGGTGCTGATCTTTGCTTACCAAAGGTAATGTATCAGCAGCTTGTATCGCTTGCCTATGTATTGATCAGCAGATGTAATTTTTGCAATTCTTTTAACAGGATGTTAAAAAGCTACTTGCAGTAGTTGTAGCCAAAAGGTAAAGGCTGATAAATCAATAGAGCAGACTGTTTGACACTCTACAAAAGTTCTAAAAACACCGAGTTAGAAAAGACAGAACAATCCTTGTGTTATTCCTTTCCTTTAAAAAAAAAAGTAGCTTCCTTTAATAGTAGTCTTCATAGTTCTTAGGGTTCAGGCAATAAAGTATGGCACCCCCAAATGAAAATATAGTTGCACCCCAAGCTAGGCCATAGCCCCAGTTGAACTCATGGTATATTCTCAAATTCACCGTTTCGATGAACTTGATTGGGTAAAGGACGAGACTGCACACCTGAAGAACCACTAGGAGAAAAAAGAAAAGGAGAATTATGTCAAATATGAAGCTCCATCCATTTTCTTAGAATAAATCAAAAACTAAATAATCAAGTCACCTTTCATGGATCTTTCTGTATATGTTAGAACTGGAATATCCTATATAGACATTCCTGGATTGTATCAGCAAATCATATATTTAGCAATCCTGACACTTCTTTAAAAAAAAAATACCCCTCAACTTAAAAGATTTATACCTTGCCTTTCTTCAATACATTGAAGGAGGATTACAACATAGGTTAAAACAAAATGTTAACAATTTTAAAAATAGTTTAACAATCATAATGAGTAAAATGAAACAGCCATAAAGCTAATGTGGTGCTGTATATTTCAGCTCAGGTACTTTTATCCAAATCAGGGCAGGAGAGTAATCTTCAGGGACTTGCTGAGATGTTGGAAATTTTTCAGGCAGAAGGGTTATTTTACAGACTAGGCAAAGGGGAAATCTCTTCTTTTTGAGAAAAGAGAAATCCCATTGCTCACACAGCCTTGCAGAATCCCATCTTTCTTTCCAAAAAACGTCCAATGTGAACAATGCGACAACATGAGGAAGGTGAACAATGCTACATGATGTAGAGGCATTCCTGTGGCATTGTTTAGGGGGAAAGATGGCTCCCCCATGTGCCCAAAACAGCAATAAAAGTTTTTGGTTTTGAAGAGAAGACATGCATTCTCTGCCAACTCATCTGAAAGGTACTACCCTCTTGAAATATTGTCTGAATTTCAACAAACACCCCTGAAATGTATAAAACCAAAGTTTCCAATATGATACCCATGGGCACCAATGTGCTCACAGCCACCTCTCTTAAAGCCCGCACTGCTTCTTCCCCTCTTTTTTCTTTTTTTACATTTAATTTCTTAAGATTATTTCTTAAAAATACTATTTTAACTGGTAGGCCGTCATGCTTCAAATGAAATGCAACTCTCCAGCACACTCTTTATTCAGGTTTCAAAGGGTGAGTTTGTGTTTTGGAGCTGAAACCTCATCTCCACATTGTAAGACTTTTTGGTAGAAAGATGGGCTACAAATCAAATCAATCCATCAATACTTAGGTTCATGGGCAAGTTACTTTCTTTTCTTTCTTTTACTTTCATGAGGACTCTGTCATTTGCCATTCCCACCATGGCAGCTATTTTATGGATGGGCAAGCCCCAGCCCCAGAGCAACCATTTTGTGAGAGTGCCCATAGCACTTTCTCAAAGTTCCAAATGTTCCCACTGACCCAAAAAGGTTGGCGTTCCTGGTATAGAAAGGTCCATGCTGCAACCCAGCTTTACAGAAAACATAAAAAAAGCAGAGAGAGCAAGATTTGAAAAATACAAACTATAAAACAAATAATATAACCACAGCAATTAACACCACTTCAAAATGTGAACAAACATTTACGTCCTTAGAAACTTCCTTTAAAGCTGTGTGTGCTCTTGTGAGGTTTTGATGGGAAGAAACGTTCAAATATACTTTCCTTCAACTGTCATGTAAACTGATATGAATCAGGAGGTGGTGTAGCTTGCAATATTTCTAAACTTTAATTTAACCTTTAAAGTATGGGCACAATCTTATGGGAACATCCCTGAAACAAGTCCTATTGAAATAACAAGACCAGCACAAGTGTATAGTGACAGTCCTTTCTAATCTTATATGGTTTCATCCATTCTAAGAAAGCTTGAACAGAATGTGTGTTCCATGCAAATAATATTTAATCTAACCTTAATCTAGTCCATGCTGTGGTAATCTCCAGGTTAGACTACTTTAATGTGCTATATTTAGTCAACAGAAAATAAAGCACTCCAAAGGTAATCCAGCGTACAAATATAATGCACAGTAATAGCATGCTATTTCAAGATTCTAAGTAACAAATAGCTAGGGGTGTGCATGGACCCCCCGCTCCGCTTCACTTCCAGATCCGTGATTTTCGGATCGGGCCGCTTCGCCCCGCCCCTGCTCCGCCCATTTCCGCTCCGCTCCGCTCGGAGCTCCGGATCCAGATCGGAGCTCCGTTTTCCCCCCCATAGGGTTGCATTGAAAGCTAAAAAAGTAAACAACTTTTTTTCTGTTCAAGTTAGAAACCTCACGTTTGGCACCATGACACCTCATGGACGTATACACATGCACGCCAAGTTTCAAGGCAATCCCATCATCCCCTGATTTTGGGGGAATTTATGAAAATCGGGCATCCCATTCACACCCCTTTCCATAGCTCCGTCAATTTGCACGTTAGAAACCTCAAACTTGCCACCATGACAGCTTATCCATGTGTCCACATGGACGCCCAGACTCAAGGCAGTCCCATCATCCCCTGATTTTTGGCGGGGCTCTAACCTCTAATGCACCACCCATAACCCTAAGTCACACCCCTTTCGATAGCTCCGTCAATTTGCACGTTAGAAACCTCAAACTTGGCACCATGATAGCTTATCCACGTGTCCACATGGACGCCAAGTTTCAAGGCAATCCCATCATCCCCTGATTTTTGGGGAATTTTTGAAAATTGGGCACCCCATTCAGACCCCTTGGGATAGCTCCGTCAATTTGCACGTTAGAAACCTCAAACTCGGCACCATGATAGCTTATCCATGTGTCCACATGGACGCCCAGACTCAAGGCAATCCCATCATCCCCTGATTTTGGGGGAATTTATGAAAATCCAACACCCATTCACACCCCTTTCCAATAGCTCCGTCAATTTGCACATTAAAAAACCCCTCAAACTCACCACCATGACAGCTTATCCAGGGATACATACGCCGCACGCCGAGACTCAAGGCAGTCCCATCATCCCCTGTTTTTTGGCGGGGCTTAAACCTGCAGACCTCTCAATGGGGCCATTTCAAAGGAAATCCCAACATGCCATGAATTGGGGAGTAGAGATCAACCTATATGAATCTTCTTCCACACTTGAAAAATGGATTTGGAACTTCCAAAACTCCAAGTGAGCGCAGGAAGGACTTCTCCCCTGAGTCAAAGCCAGACACACACAACATCCCTGCAAGGCGGGCAGGGGAGGAGAGAGGGAAGGCAGGCAGGCAGGCAGCAGACATTTCTGGGGGCATAAGGAAGTGAGCCAAGGATAAGCCAGTAATGCATATAAAATGGAATAAATAAATAAATAAACGAAGGAGGGGTGGAATTAAAAGCAGCAGTGTTGCTGAATAAACAGCAAGAAGAACTTTTTTAAAAAGGCTATATCTGTCTTTTACCAGCAATAGGGGGACGTGACCAGGGGAGGGGGAAGCAGCAGCTGCCAATTTGACTGGTGGTCAACCAGTCTTTTAAGAAGCAAGGCTGTCAGTTCAATTCATGAAAGCCATTGCTTCACCAACAGCTCTGAGGAGTAAACGCTCACTTCAACTCATGATAGGCATCACTCCACCACTAAGAGAAGTAGACCGCTCACTTTAACTCATGATAGGCATTGCTCCACCGGGTTACTCTCTTTGGAAGGTTCTGATGGCCTTCCAAGTACAGGAGAGAGTGGGGGCACGTCCACATGGGATGCCCTAGGGGAGCTCATCCCCTTGCACCACATCTTTTCAGTTGTTCCCCAAAGTTAGGGTGGGTAGCAGTGCTGTGTTTCTATCTCTTATTATTGGCTTAGTATATGATTTCACAGGTTATGTTTGTGCATTTGGTGGGGCTACTGTTTTAAAAAACACTGGGAAAAGTCCGTTCAGACTAAGAAAGAGAAGTTTCCCAGAATCCCAAGTTACCCATTTTGTCTATCCCCTCCTCCAACTTTGGGATCATGTGATCATGACCGGGAGTTGACTCTGCCCCTCAGCAATCGAAAAGGTAATCTTTTTCCCGCCTTTACCCTACTTTTTAAAAAATTCTAGCGCGCGACCCGCACCACGCAGAGAGGTGAGAGTAGTCTCAAAATGACCGCCATCCACGACTGTCTAAGCACAAGAATTTTCAGAACGATAGCTTAAAAATCAACCCAGTTATCCCCGTTTCTTTTCTGCAATGCAATCCTATGGGCGAAAACCGCCGTTTGACCCGCGCTGTCCCTGTTTGTTGACCCGATTTTTTTAAAAAAATAGCACGCGACCCGCACGACGCAGAGAGCTGAGAGTAGTCTCAAAATGACCCCCATCCACAACTGTCTAAGCACAAGAATTTTCAGAACGATAGCTTCAAAATGTTTCAAGATGGCGATCGGAGTGCTCCGCGGAAAGAGAAACGCTCCAAAAATGGTCGCTTCTCTTCGCCTTGCTTCTAGGGGTCCGTGGTCTGCTTCTACTCCGCCTCTGGGCAAGGCGGAGCAGGCCAATTCGCTCCTGCTTCTGCGCGGAGCACATGCCTACAAATAGCAATCTCTGCTCCTACTCTATTATTATTTTTTGTTTTGTGCAGATCAGACTTCCTTCATATTAACAGAAGAGCAGAGGTGAATAAGCTAATGGTTTCTATAAATATATAATGGAATGAGGAAAGAAATAAAGGTTAATGAAGAAATATAATTGAGGAAAAGCCCATTCATCTTGCATGACTCATTGTAATGGGGGATATTAATTAGCAGCTAATTATGACAGAATTCATATGGAATTGTAAATTAAATACATATAACCAAGTCTAATCATGATTCATATCTGGCATTCCTGCCCAAACCATACTGTTATCTTCTATACAACCAAGTAAAATCTTTCTAATGTTTCAAAACATTATAATATTTGTTCTATGCAGCACATACTGTGATTTATTTTTTAAAAGTGTTGATTTCATGGATGATCAATGAAGTGAAGTTGTGTATTTATCATGTTAGTACAACTATCCATGATGTATCCAGTAAAGGATTGGTTCTGGATATGGAACATCTGCTCAGCCATGAAGCTCAACTGACATGGCCATAAATGGAGTTATGAATTAAATCTTAGAATGGATACCATGGACATTCACACCTAAGCAAGAAAGAACCAAATCCAATTGGGTAGAAGACCAAATGGTCAAGAAATCTGCAGTCATGCATTCCTACATTGTCCTTATGTATAGTTCAGCTCCCTCTTGCTACCAGCTGCCATTGCTGGGAGGGAGAAAAAAAGAAGCAGGCCCACCATTGTGCTTAAATCCAGTGATATCCCAGAGAAAGGGAGGGGTCATCCCTCCCTGCTCCCAGGATCCCCTGTGTGTCATGTGGACACACAGGGATGATCCTGGGGTGATCCCTGGAATATTGCCCCGTCTAGCCGTGCCCTAAGTTTGTTTCTCAGCCTAATTCAAGATATATCCCTAAAAGGCCTGAATCTAAATTATTTCAGGAGTCCCTTTTCCCATATAATTCCCATCACATTTTAAGATCTTCCAACTAGTTCCTGCTCCATCTTCCTTGGGTGCGAAATTATCATCAGTTAGAGCAGAATTCTATCTGTAGTGGTCCCAGTAGCATGAAATGTCCTCTTCCAAGAGGTCTGTCAGTGGTCTTCTCTTGCATCCTTTGGAAATGTTTTATTCCACCTGACTTTTGGAATACAAATCTTTTTGGGTGTTCTTTTGCTGTTTTATTGGAGTGTAGTTTTAAGTTTTGGGGTTTTTTGGGGGGGATTTTAAGTCTTATTTTGATTGTAGGATGTAAACTTGTTTAGAAACTTCATGTTTGAAAGATAGCACGTCAATATAGAATAAAATTGTAAAAAAGTTGATGCTCTTCTCCTGTGAACCACAACCGGTCAGCAATTCAGGCGTTTATGGCGATCACTGATGCCCTCCAATGGGCTGTGATACATCTAGGTCTATTACATTGTCATTTGACTATTGCTGCCTAGCTGGCTGCCACCTCTCTACCCTTGTGGCTTTTGTGTTGTCACTGCTCTCCTTGGAGCTATACAAAAGGAAACAACTGGGATGTTCTTAGAAACAAACTACAGAGACACGGAATGAAAAAGTGTTTATAGTACGGAACTATCATTTTGACTGAATTTGAAAGACTGGAAATTTGTGGCGAGTGTTTGCTCATGGTCACACATTTACACCATGTGTTAATTTTAACTATTAGTTCATTAAGTTATCCAAACACACTGAACAGGTCTTTTCAAAGGAGCTAATCATCCTATGTGTTTTCAAGTAATTGGTGGCCCAAATTTATTTTCTCTAAATTGCTACTGCACCATAGAGACATCTCAAAGCAGGTATGTCTCAACCCAGCAGTTGCTATTTCCGAAAGGAAAAAAAGATAAGAGCACAATAACATTCTTCTGAAATCCGGAAAAAAATGAACAACTGTTCTCTTTGGTGACAGTATTTTTGTGCAGCAAAAAAAAAATCTTAACATTGCAGCCTTTTCTTTGTGTCACTTCCATGAAGAAGGCAGTATTGGCAGAATGGATCTTCCTTTTATATGTGATTTGTATACAAGCAAGACAATTTGTGCACTAATAGCTTCAATTGCAGACTTCCTTACCATTCTTATACACCAATTTGTGTGCTTATTTGCATGGAAGCAAGCCTCACTGAGTTCAAAGGCTCTTACTCCCAAGGAGATGTGAGTAGGATTATAACCTCAGTAAAGAAAGTACCTTCTTTAGCCCTTCTTCCACAGCACTGAGAATAGCATTATTATATATTTATCATATATGCTGTCATAAATACAAAATAATTACAATATATTCTTAAAGCAATGAGCAGCCAGCTGAGATCCCTCAAAAGCCTATCTGGAGAGTCAGGAGGTACTCTTGAATAATGTGGGATGAGACAAGGGGAAAGAGGAGGGCACAGGTAACTTTCCTTCTGTGAACTGCCTTAAGTTAACTCATCTTAGGTAAGGGTATTGGAGAAATCTGAAATGGACTGAAATGGCTATCTTGTAATGGATTTCATGCCAAACCAGCATCTGTGCATCAGGCAAATTCCATGGAACATGAATCCTTTAAAAATAATCATCATCCAACAGTTACCTAAATAAATTCATAGGCAAAAGTGCAAGTTAGATGAAGAATGTTACTCAATTCATGAACATAAATTCTGCAAACCGTTATTTAAATACTCCTGTAACTTACTGCAAATTTATTTACATAATTTTCTGAGTGGGAAAATATATATCCAAATTTGTGAGTTTGCAAATGACGGACCTCAAGAAGGACCTCGAAACTCCACCCCATCCATGGAATTCATGCAGAACAAATTAAATACAATCCGAACAACCTTAGGATCCAAGCCAGTGAAAATTTCTGAAGCTGAAATCTCATTTTTCATCAAGCATCCTTATTGTGCTCTGCCAGCAAAACTGTTGGAAGCACAAAATGATCACAATTTCATTTTTGTGAATTTCTTTGAAAACAAAGTGAGATGATCGAGTTCAAGCATCAACATATATACCTGCACCCTAATCTGCAGTAGTTTAAGAAAGATAATGGTAACAGCAGGGGGCAGTAGGATTCTTCCCCTTACAATTATTTCAGTTCTGGAAATCCTAAGGACCTATCTTTCCACATCGTTGTAAATGGATTTTTAAATCCATCTAGCAGAGTAGACGATTCTGTCGCTCTCTCCATTATGGGCTATCAGGCAGGCTTACTGTTTCAGTTTCAGCTCAGATATGATTGACAGAATGAAGGGAAGCTATGCTTGGAAAACTTCAGGAAAAAAAAGTAAATTTTTTATTGGCCAGCCCGGAAAACATTAGAATGCATATCCAGTGATGATTTCAGTGTGGCCATTACACATTATGTTAGAGTTTGTCCTCTAGCTTGGTCTGTTTATGTGGGTGTTTCTCAAAGTATTTCTTTGCACAAACTTTCCTTTGATGGTTTTAAAAATAAAATAAAGGCTTTACAGTTGAAGGCTGTTAAAATTAACAACAAAAACCAAACCCGACACAATGAAATTGATTATTCCTGTGAAGCATGGGTAAGATATAAACACCTTTCAGTTTAATCCTATTTATTTTCATATGAATGGCTTCAAGAGCTAATACTTAAGAAAGTATTACACTCACACATTTGAAAAAATAGCATTAAACTGATCAAAACAGGCAAAGGAAAGAAAGGAAGGAAAGAAAGGAATGAATGCAACCACAACAACATCAAAAGTAGTTACATTTAAAGGATTTCCTATGCAGTCTCTACAAAGGCCCGAAATTCAGACAATTACAATTTGTCCACAGTGTATTTCACAAGTGCAGTAATATCAATGTAAACAGCCATTGATAGGTTACAATGTACATCTAACATATAACAATGCAGGGTTTATTGCTCTTATAGTTGGACTGGGTTGACGATACTTGACAGTTTTGTCTGGATGCACAATCCTGCTCATATTTGACACTTAGCTTTTCAACCTGAGGTTATTATCGTGCATTCATTCCCTATGCACAGTTGTTTAGTCAATGCTGTGACCATCCAGTTTCACTTCTGCTTTTAAACAGCACTTTCAGCACATTTTTTTATTTGTGAAAGCAAAAGGAAACTCTTTTTCTACTTATGTAACTGAGCTATACCACAGTGCCACCTAGAGATTATACAGCAGAAAAGCAGGAAAGGAAATTCTCTGTAGATAGAGGTCGGATCTCATTTCTGTAACAAAACCAAAAGTAGTGCTGTGCCGAATCCTGCCCCTATTATCAGGATCGTTTTCTCTCCCTGCAAAAGAGACATTATTTTTTCTTTCAAAGAGGCATTGTTTTTTCCTCTGCCATTTTGGGTTCAGCACCTTGGATAGCTCCTTTAGACTTCTGATTAGTTGTAACTAAAACTCAGAATGGAATGAATCACCCTGGGATTTCTTGTCCATGCAAACAAAGGTTGCATATTCTGTATAATCAACAACTTGTGATACAAGCTTGGACAATGTACTAATTATCTATCTCCAGATTACAGTGCACAAGTCACATCTATTTTCTGCATGAACATAAAGCTCCAGCTATCAAATGTTAATATACTTCAGAGAAGCAATTTATTTACCTGCTGCAAACAGCATGACAGCAACTGGTCTGTAGAACCGCCTCCGTGATCCCACGCAGATAGAAATTAATCCAACCATGAAGGCAATAAGAATTATGGCGGCCCCACCCAGCAGCATAGAAAGCGTAGCAATCTGCCAGTCTGTAGAGAGAAAGAAACACACATACTAAAGGCTAGATAGTAACTCATACAAAATTATGGCCATGCAGAATTCAAAGGAAAACCATGCATACATGGTGTTTATAGCTACAAAATACAAACCAATTCAAACTTTTTAAAGCATTTCACAGGACCAAGGTTTCATCAGACTGAAGGTATTTAAGAAGCTGTCACTGCATGTTTTACTCTAGGCACTAAAGGAAAAACTACAAGATTTTGTCTAATGAATGAATATATTTTATTATGGTCATTGACCAATACCAACAGTACATTTAACAAACACTCTATACAAAATACGTTAACACATTAAATCTACCAACATCTAGAGAGTCAGAGTTCATAACAGTTATATCAACAAATCCGTCTAAAATCACAGAGTACACTCAGGGGCTAAAAAGGTACGGCATGTTGTCTAATGAAAAGATCCTCGCTGCTTGTCTTATTGGTCACTTAATATCTACTAATGATCTTCCTATACTAGATATAAGTTAATAGCATTAACCTTCCTCGACTCACATCACAATCCTATGCACATTTTCTCAGAAGTAGGCCATGTTCTATTGAATAAAGTTTATTCCAAGGAAAGTTTGTATAGGAATGAAGCCTTATGTAGTACATGTTTACTTTGAAGAGCTTAATAAAACTTGGTCTGACAAAAGTAGATTGGGGGGAAAAAAACTCAAAGTAAAATCAACAAGAAAAGCTATTTGCAAATTAACATGCTTGGATTTCAACAGTTAATTAGCAAGAGCTATTAATGGCCTGATAATCCTCAGGTACGTTTGGGTGATGAATGAAACATGAGGACACCAAGGAAAATTACAGTTCTGAATATATATTTCAAAAATATCTGTTCAGCCTCCAGTTCAACAGATCATGCACTGGCCTCCTTTATGAAGCAATATTGCACTGGTCTGGTCAGCAGTTTGGCCAGGAAGATGGAGCATTAGGGGATTAAATTTAGATGCCTGATCCCCACGGTTTGATTCTGTTTTGCACGATTCTGCTTGGTTACCAACTAAGCAGAGCACACAAAGGGAGGAAGGGGAGAAGAGAGCATGTGAGCTCAGAGTTGGTCCCCTTAATGCTGCACAATAGTTTGGTGTGACACGTGAAAGGACCGTTATAGTTTTGTGTGTGTGAAGGCATTTTTTTAACATGTACTTTTAATAGGGTTTTTCCAAAACACAAAACACACATTAAAAATATACATAAACAACCAGTACAATATCCAGAATATTAAATAACAATTTTTTGCTCCTAACTCTTAAATCAACAAAGTCCTGTTCCAGTTCATTCTAGAACTGGAGGCAAAATGGTTCCTCAGACTATACATTTGGGGCATTTCCAGATGAGGCTCTTCTCTCACCATTGCCCTGCCTCATTCACTGCATTTTACAGGGATTCCAGACACTTATAAACCTCCACTGCTTTCTTACTGCAGAAAAATTGTTAAAGAGAAAAAGACGGAATGGATTCACAATGCCTGTTTATTGGTGGAATACCAAAAGGGTGAACTAATAAGTGGAATGTAACAACAAAAGAATAAATAAAGAATTGTTTGAAGGCAGTACAGATAAGCCGAGTTTTCTCTGGTTGCTGTATGTGATAAGTAGCAACTACAGTATAGACATTTTAGCAGTTTGGGAGAACGTATGTCGTTCCCCCTCCTGCGGACGCACCCCCAAAAGCAACACATGTTGAAAACAAAGGCAATAAACTAGAGAAAATTTTTATAGTATAGCATTTGAAAGTGTAGATCCGCTTCATGTATTCTAAGTATACATTATTTGGAAAGGCAATGCAAGTACTCTACTTTGGGCCAAGTGGGACGTGACATTAAAGACATCTTTGCATTTAGCATGCTCTTTGTTTATAAAATGCAAACTGCAGCTTCTGCGGGAGCTGAGAATTATCAGGATCTCAGCAGTTGAGGAGAGAATTCTAACAATGAAGTCAGTGGAGGCTGGTTCAGTGAATCTGCTTCGGGTTTCAGTCAGAACCAGTCAGAACTCTAAAGGAGCTAGCCAAGGTGCCCACTGACATTGGAGCCACCATCCTCCACTGAATGAAGTTTAGAATGAAAATTGATCTTCTGAGAAGTTTCTATTGGCACCACAATAGAACTGCCTCACAGTGCAAATACAACTTCTGGGGAATGACTTTTGTCAGGGCCACATCAAATGAGGAAAGGGTTAAACTCACTCTTCGCACTTGCTGTGATCCCAATAATTATCAGCCCTGCAGGAAGGGCAACTTTCATTTTAAAAACCAGGCATGTTTAATGGAAAGCCATATCCAATTTGGCACTATATAATTTCACATCCAATTTGGCACTATATAATGTTACATCCAATTTGGCACTCTATCTGTATTTTTAAAATGGTAGATTTAGTGAGATTTAGTGAAAAGGATTTGAGTAGAAAAGGTTTTTTTTACTAGTTGTGGCATATTTTTATTCACATCACTAGTGGTTATAGTATTTTTTTCATCTGGAGTTGTAGCATTGAACTTAGTACAGCAAAAGGTATTTGTTTGTTTTTATTTATTCTTCCAGTAAGAACAATAATTTACAACAGTTTAGACAGAGAATAGTGGACTTTTTGCTAGACAAACACAGGTGTTTTTTTTTACAACTTTTGTAATTTAGGTTGCATGTTCTTCAATTGCACCATCATGTTAATTTTAAAACAGGCCTTCGCTAAAGAAATAGGGCATTATGTTATATAATTGATGGCAAAAAAAAGTAGATTGAACACAATACACCAAATAATCTAGAGCTGAGATTTTTCACTGCCACTTTAATGAGTGTAGTTGGTTAAAATCCCCCAGCTAATTTAGAATTTCTTAATGCAGGAGTTTTGAAGGCTCTTCAAGCTAATGAAATTTAGCAAGAGCTTAAGCTGTGGGGCAAATGCAAGTACAAAGTCTATCACAATGTGTGTGCAATATTTATTTTAACTTTATTCAGGTAGTTGAATATTTTATGCAAACACAGACACACACACACACACACAACTCCCACCCCAAACAAAACAGTACTACAAAAGGAACAGATGTGTATAATTGATTGTGTATGGAAGATCTTAAGGAAATGTTGCTTTGGTTCATGCAGTAGCTATGGAACGGCACTGCATATGAAATGTATTACATACACTAGTTCTAGTTGTAGAAGGTATCTGTGTTGTGGACACAACTACTTTATGCTATATCATTATGATTTTCTTTCTTTCTTTTAGGGGATATGCTAATAACAGTTAGCTTGAATACCCCTCTTCCAGTTATCCTCCACAAAAAGTGTGTGTGTGTGTGTGTGTGTGTGTGTGTGTGTGTGTATTTGGAGACATTTTAGGGTGGGTGGGTGATTACAAATAATTTTCAGAAGATGGCATTAACTTTAAATATGGGATGTCCAAGGTCCCCCTCCCCTGCTTTTTCTTTTACAAAAATAAAATAAAATTAAAAAAGCCTTGCCACCATTTCTAAATGGCAGTCTGGCCACATGCGTGGGACAGAAAGCCCCTGGCATTGATGCTATGTCATGACTTAAACCTGAAGCGCCCTCAAGTCTTCAGGGTGAAACTGACCTCAGAGCACCCAACAAAGCTCAGCCCTCACTGCAATAAGGCTCACTGGCTTGAACAGAACACACCACCATAAAATTTGAATGGTGTGTGAAAATGGACTTGGAACCAATGCAGTTGTTTACATTGGCAAGACACTTCCCATTCACCTAGTCCCAGCCAGCATTCTAATCACTATATTTTGCACAAACTGAAGCTTTCAAACAATTTTCAAAGACATTGAGAATGGTCTAAGCATATATAAAAGTAATCCCCCAAAGAGCAACAAATAGATCTGTTTTTGTGCCACATAGCAGATGGAAATCACTATCTTTTGCTATGTGTGAATATAAAGTGCCAATTCCTGATGTGTATAAGTCACCAGGTTCCTTCACACATTAATTGCTTGAAGGCCCCCCCAGATGTCCACGTGTTGAATGTAGCTGTCTGAGCAGAGGCACAAAGATCTCTAGGCAGGTAAGACTTCCCCTTCTCAGATGGACAGCCACGTGACCTCTGGATCAACCCATGGGCTTTTATGAGCCAGTTTTTCTTCTCAAGTGTCTTTACAGTAAAATGTTTTAGCAAAAGCACCAAAATATAGTAAGAGCATTAATCTGGAGTACAATATTTAGGCTGCAATTCTGCAATACCCAGTTACATAAGAATAAGACCAATTGAACTTAAGGACAGCACTGTCAGTGACTTTTCTACCTCAAATATAGAGTGCCGCAGGGCACCATCTTGTCCCCAATGTTATTTAACATCTATATGAAGCCATTGGGAGCGGTCATTAGGGGATCTGGAGCTAAATGCCATCAATATGCTGATGAAATGCAGCTCTATCTCCCTGTGAATCAGGTGCGGCTGTGCAGGTCCTGGACCAGTGCCTAGACTCAGTAATGGGCTGGATGAGGGGCAATAAACTGAGACTGAATCCTGGTAAGATGGAAGCCCTGTGGGTGAGTGGTTCCCGAGTCCGGGAGACAAGCTCATTGCCTGTTCTGGATGGGGTTGCACTGCCTCTGAAAGAACAGGTTCGTAGTTTGGGGGTACTCTTAGGCCCATTTCTGTCGTTGGAGGCTCAAGTAGCCACCACGGCTCGGAGTGCCTTTTACCATCTTCGGTTGGTTAGCCAGCTATGGCCTCTCCTGGACAGGGATAGCTTGGCCACAGTGGTACAGGCATTGGTAACCTCAAGATTGGATTACTGCAATGCACTCTATGTGGGGCTGCCCTTGAAGCTGCTCCGGAAGCTGGAGCTAGTGCAGAATG
Source organism: Elgaria multicarinata webbii (assembly GCF_023053635.1). Taxonomy (NCBI): domain Eukaryota; kingdom Metazoa; phylum Chordata; class Lepidosauria; order Squamata; family Anguidae; genus Elgaria; species Elgaria multicarinata. The sequence continues at coordinate 64,723,073 of NC_086175.1, forward strand.
CTGCAGCTCGGCTGTTGTTTGGAGCTGCCCCTTTCCAGCATGTAACTCCTCTGCTGAGGGAACTGCACTGGCTGCCTATTCACTACCGGGCCAGGTTTAAGGTTCTTGTACTTGTGTACAAAGCCCTAAACAACTTGGGACCAGGATACCTGAGAGAACGCCTTCTCCCTTACCAATCTGCCCAGTCACTGAGGGCCTGCTCCTGGTGGTTCCACCTAGATCCATCCTCTGATTGGAATCCACCAGGGGAAGAGCCTTCAGCATGGTGGAGCCCCTCCTGTGGAATTCCCTGCCTCTGGAGGTCAGGCAGGCTCCGACCTTGTACTCCTTTCGGCGCCTCCTGAAAACATCTTTATTCCAAGAAGCCTTTCCTTAATATGCAGCCTTGAATCTATTTTTTAGCCTCTTTTAAATTTAGTTTTAACTGTTTTATTCTGTTTTTATGTTCGTTTTATCTTGTACACCGCTCTGAAATTTTTCAATATTCTAAATAAATAAATAAATATAGGTGTTTGATTACAGATATTCACTGATTTGATAGTGAATATCAAATATTCATTCAATAGCTTCAGCTATTGGGTGGTATAAAAATGTAATAAATAAATAAATAAATAAAAACTTGTGACTTACACAGGTTTTATTTGCTTAAAATTCAGTCACAGCCCGCTTCTAACATGATCTGTATATGCAGCATATTTTTACCACAGCAGTTATTACATTACCTGCCAGACTTTCCATCACACTAGATTCTTCACGCCCCTACAATTTAACAGCATATTGCTACCTCAACTCTGGATCAAAACATCGATTTTAGAACTATTTTTATTGATTTTCTATATTTCCATTGTTCCCAATTAAGTAGCTGATTCTAACATACAGTAACACTGAGAAACTGACTAGTTTTGTGATAGTGGCAATAAATAAATCTTTTTAGCCAAGAGTATAGCCATAATAGTCTGAAGAAGGAAGGACACAGAAACAACTGTGGTACATTTCCTCCCCCGCTAAGAGGCTTCCAGATTTTATCATGTAATTTAATGCTTCCCACAATCCTCCTGCATGACATCCTACACAGATTTATAATAATATCTCCTATCTTCAAAGCCTGAATTTCAACATTTCAATCAAAGAACAGCAATACATAAAAGATTGCTTCAAATGAAATCCAGGGCATTGTGTTGATGTATGCAATGGCTCATGTGGTTTCCATGGCTCATGGGGTTTCCACTCAGGGCCAGCCTAAGGTATTTTGGTTCCTGAGATAGAGGAACATATGGTGCCTACCTTCTGCAAGGCAAGGTGCAGACTCCCCAAGTTAGTTTGGCACTTGTGGCAGACAATCACATAAGCATCTCTCCCTGGGAGTAATAAATTAAACAACAATTTGCAGCACTTTCATGACACCTCCAGATCAACTGCCTGTGAGCAAAAGCTAATTGCATAGTGTGTAGCTCAGGCTTATCTTTTTATTTACTCTAGTGTAAGCATGTATGGCTCCAATTCAATCAGGACCACTGCACTCTGGGAAAGGAGGATTAAGTCTCTCCACCACCACCATTTGCTCGTAGGGGATTAACAAAAGAGAAAAGGCTTCCATAATACCAATGGATTGTCCTGAGCTATGTATTCTATGCACTTCTAACATGTACTTTGGCTCTGAGTTATCTGCCTCACTCTGCCTAATGGTAGGGCATGCCCCATTGCATCTAATGCTACCACCACTGTTGCCCATTCTTTCCTTCATCCAGATAAAAGAGCACTCAAGATGAAGCTGGCATTGAGAACCGTCTGTGTTTGCTCCATGGTGATGCCCTATTTTTCATGATTAGCCTGTTGTAGAAGAAACAAAGAGGCTATTCTAGGAATGTCATGTTGTCTAGAATTTCCACAAATCAGTTTAATTTAAGCAAGGCATACTTCTTTAAATCCACTTCTGTGTTGGGAGTATTATGAGATTTCAATTTGCTGAAGTTCTTACCTCTCAGTGCACTTCCTCAGACAATGAAACACTAGGATTCCCACATTCCCAGAAATCCTATGCCTCTTTTTGTACCCATTTCCTTCCCAGCTGCTGCACTCTGGCAATTAATTCCTTAGACAGCAGCTTAGAGATAGCTAGGCCTCCCTCAATTAAGTGAAGGTTGGCAAACAAACTAGAAGTATACCAGAAGCAAGAAATATACCAGAAGTAATATACAAGAAGAAATACATGGTTGTGTTCGCATCCTTAAATCTGGGCTATTTTCTGTGGTTAGGCAGAGGAGGCATTCACTGCTGTTTGACCCATGCACAACCATGGAATCTGTTGAAGGAGGATAATGTTGCATGATGGGAAAGGCAGCTGCTATTTTGGTGTCAGTTTTAAACAACATCATTTTTCTTTGATTGCCTAAGAAAAAGCGTTTTTCCTCTGATTTGGCCAATAGGAGTGCCGAAGAGGCAGGTCACTGTGGCCCTGTTTAAGCCTGTGCATTCTGTTCTATCCTCTCTTCAGCTGTAATGGTGCCTTGTTGCTCCTGCATCAGCCCTTTCAGTCTCTGGGTCTTGGTGTGGGGCACAATGTAAGGGGAAATGTTTAATGAGTGCTATGTCTCCCACACATGACATATGCACACTGCAGCCTTCCTATACTGTCTGCTACTTTTGTGGGACTTTTGTGGCACATTGCTGCTGCTGCCCTGTGCCCCTTCAGAGATGGTGGTATATTATTCATATTCCATGGGGATTTTTGTTTTTCCTTTTCCCACTTCATTTGTTCTTTTCCTGCATGTTTCCGTGTTGGCTCCCATCCCCTGCTTTGCCAACTTTGCAGTGTTATTTCTCTTCCTCATTTCCTCCAGGTCCCCCGACCGAAGCACGCACACACACGCACACCTTCCTTCCCTTGCTGAGGGATTTTACCTTTCAGCATCCCAAAGGATGCAGGCTGAGCTTTTGCTAGTCAGCGGTATAGAAAAGCAATAAATAAATAAATAAAATAAGTAATTAATCAGTTGAACTTAATTTTGTGTTCACAGAGCAACTCGTATTTCAAAAACATTTCTAGTTCATTTTACATTTACATGTATGTTCTCAGGTAAAGAAAAACGTTTGATGTAAAGTACATGTAAAGACCATTTCTCCTTTGTTGCTGGTCTTGTATTGTTATGTCATTCAGCATGTGTGTTGTATGTTTATCCCTTCCATGGGGTAAGTATATGTTTGCCAAACCCTTGTCACAGAGAAGAAACAACCCTCCAATCCTTGCCTAATCAGAGTATAAAGTCAGTACAAACCCAAAATATAAAATCCCCTCAGATATTGTTTTAATTTATGTGTTCATTCTGATTTTCAGCCAGTGAGTATACTTGATCAGGTGTTCTGTTGTTTGGTTGACCCTTTACCGTGAACTGGTAAAGTGAATCCCGCTCCCCACCCCCGATTCTGTTCTGGTTCAGGTTCAATAGAGACTTTCAGAAAACGGTTCATCTCCGCTTCCAGTTAGGAGGGGGAAATGATTCATTCTGAGTTTTGGTTCAGGGTTGAATCCCTTAATTCCATAGTCAAGGTCCAATAGATAATTGGCTGGTTTGTCCATTCAAAATAAGCCACTGTGACATTTTATTTTTTGCCAAGTCATGAACTAAGTGGCAGAAGCAATGCACAGATATACCCTACTTACATACCCCGTCCCAACAGCTTAGAACAGGGGCAGGGAAACTCTTTCAGTTGAAGGGCCAAATTTAATTTCAGAGGAGGTTTTTTTTGTTTGGAGGAGGGCATTCCATGGTGGCTAAAGGCAAAGGTGGGGGTCCAAAAATTCAAAAAATAATCAGCACATTATAGCTGAAAGCTCTTATCGCCAGTAACTAAGCTTTAGAAGTGGCATTTCAACCTTTGAGAATGGGAAAAAACTACACAAAAGCCAGGAAATCACCAAATGATTGGGGGAGATGGAGTAGGGCCATGGGAAAGGTCCATAGCCATTTAGAAAACCCCAGAGGGCTGAAATAGGACCTCAGGAGCACTAGATTTGGCTTTAGGACCCAAGGTTCTTCAACTCTGGCCTAGAGGGTCCCTGGATCCAATGCCATTACATCGTTTGAATATTGTGTGTTACAAGTAAGGCTGGCCATCACTCCACAAAATTTTGGATATTTACATAATGATTTTCACCTTTTTTTGCACTGAAAGATTTTTTTTTGTCATGCAGTTGTGATTTTTTCTGGACTCGCTTCAAGCACCAGATTCAATAAGCTTTTCTGCATGTATTCTGAATGGCATGCCATCTCTGACCAAGTCCTGATCTGGGGGAAATGGTTCTGGATGCTTGAGCCAGCTAATGAGTCTCCTTTGCTGATTTCAGGTGATCTGTTTTTATGGTCCATTTTGCTTTGTCCTAAAAGAAGGTTCTTTAGGTTTTAAAGAAAGAAAAACTATTTGGCTAAAAACTGTTATGGTTCAGAGCTGCCTTTCTGATTGCCTTTTAGTGCTATGCAAATTAGTAAATTGCTGCCAGATTTATTCTGTTGGCTGTGTCCTCTGTTTCTAATGTTCACTTTCTTCTAAAGGCTTTTCAGCTCTGGATTCATTTTTGTAACAGTGACTAGCGCGGTGTGAAGAGCGTTTTGCCCCGCCATCATTTTGCTGCCTTCTGTATCTTCCACTAGCAGCTCCTTTGGCTTATCTTCTGGCCATGCCTTTTCATAATGTCTTTCTTCCCTTTTTAGACACCTGAATTATTTTCCTCTTACTTTTTTCCAGTGCAGATTTTTATTTCAACATGCTATTTTGGATTCCTCTTATCAGTATGAAATATTTTGTTCTCTCTCTTTTACATATGGGTGCTGCCATCACTGCAACAGCCATGGATATTCACTTCATGTGTATTGGGTCGTGGCTTTTTAGTCTTTATGGATTTCATATTACAGAGCAATCCTAAGTGGGGCTGGGGAGGAGTGAAGTGGCAGATCCACCACATTATGCCCAGCCCTGCTGGCTCATGCTGTCCAGGACAGAAGGTTGTGGGGACAGTTTTGCTCTACTTTTCAGCTTGGTCGACTTGTGCACTTCCAATTTTCAACCATCAAGAGAAGGAGATGAGAATTAATTATGCTAGCTCATGGTCTGGATTGGGCCATCTGGGGGAATGGAGCAGCTTTGGATCCACTGAATCCAAATCTGGCTCCTCCCTGGACCCACCCCACCCATGGAACACCCTGTTTTGGGCTGTTACTACTACTGGTGAGAGAACTGGCAGGAGCACGGTCCATTGCCCAGGTACAGCTGGGGATTCTGTTGTGGCAGAACTTCCCCACCAGGTGTTCCTCTCTGCAGGCAGAGGGCCACAACACATAATCCTGATCCACTCTAGCTGTCAACATTGTACTCAATATGCCACTCCTTTGGGCAGTCACATTTGAGTGGTTCCTTTTCATAATCAATATAGCCATGTTCTAACATTTACATTCTGTTTTTTCTAATGTTGAATTTTCTCAATCATTCAAACACAGTGGCTGTTTGTATGTGTCTGTGGTACACATCTATGGCACTTTTGTGTTTTGGAACATCTCTGGCACTCTATGATTTGTGGTTTTCTTGACTTGATTCTTCAAGCATCTATAGTTCAGTTTGGAGTCAGGAGATGTTTTGATTTTGCCAGTGATGTCTAAAAATAATATTTTCCTCTCCCTTACGTTACTTGTTATTTATCTTGGGAATGATGATTGACCAAAAATGCTGACGTCAGCCAATTATTTCCTGGTCCTTTTGATTTGTCCAGTATTATGCAAGGCACACAAGGAGCAGGCACTGGCAAAAGTTGACGAGGTATGCAAGTACACTAACAGGAATATCAGCAAGTCATGGATGTTACTATTGTTTTCCTTATTCTGATTTCACTTGCCCAAACTGGTCTAATGGCATGCATGCACGTACACACACACACACACACACACACACACACACACACTCTGTCTTTCTTTTTTAGCTATATATCCTGATGTTTCACCCAAAAAATGGCACTCAAGGCAGCTAATAATTAAGTCCAGATTAAAAACAAACATTCTCTCTTAGAATATGTCCATTTTACTTCTGAATTTCAGGAACACATGTGTAATTCAGGGACTGAATTTGATGTGCTGAGTTAAAGATATCTGTGTACTGCCAAGAGGGCTGAGGTTTACTTGCTTGGGCCAGTGGTGGTTTGGTACAGTGAGGGTGGAGAGCAAGACTGAAACTGAAGTTGGGATCAACTCTTTGATTCAACCATTGAGCATAAGCAATGTGAGGGGAGGGTCAGGCTCCCAGATGGGCTTAAAATGGCTCTAAGGCAATGAGATCCTCCAAGACTCAGGCTTGGAATTTTAACTGTGAGGACTCACTGTAACACAGAGCTGAAAATATTTAAGCTTGCTAAATTCCACATGCTCTGTAGAGCAGTCAGTTACGTTAAAGGACTGTAAGTGATCGTGGCCTCTTGCTATTGCACGATGAGATTATGCTAGCAATGCCTCAGTCTAATATAGGGCATGATATAGTTGCCGGATGGAGACCTTATTGGCATTGACCCAATTTTACGTAATGCCCTTTCAATAAAGTTGTAGCCTTGCTCAGTTGTCTTCATCTTCCTTCCACTTCTTCCCTCAAATGACGGCCAGCTTGTTAACTGGAATTTACCACCACGGCCTGATTATTCAAGTCTTAAAAGATCTTCATTGGCTTGCACTTTGTTCCCAGGCATAATCTGGTTTTGATTTTAGAGGTTAGGAGGTTGAGAGATGCCATTTTATGTGATAGCACACACCTTGCTGTGGAACTCTTTCCCTAGCCTGATTTATAGAGCCCAGGAAAGGTCTGCCCTGTTTATCCTAGGACAGTCATGTCTACTTCTATACGTGTTGAGGGGTGTCTTTATCTCCACTTGTCTGACTGCTAGGAATATGCTACAATTCCTATAATACAGAGTCATGGGTGATGGCAGATTGAAGGCCCACTTATATGTGGTAAGAAAGCTGTGCACAAACTTACATCAGCTAATTAATTTCTGTGGGCATACATGAATCCTTTGACAACTGGAAATAATGCAATGGGTTGTGGTAGTTAATTGAATTAGATCTCAAAATAAAATTTACAGACCAATAATTTGCATGTTTACTCAGAAGGAGTACTCACTGAGTACAATGGGGCTTATTTCCAAGTAAGTATGCATAAATTAGCAGCTTCAGTTTTACCAGTCTTGCTCTTGAGTAGGTGGCTACAATCAACAATTAAGCTTTGCAAGCGGATCATCTCTAATTTCTTTTTTCTCTTTCTTTTTTGCAGATTAGAGGTTCCTTATTTTAAGCAAATCTGAAAGTAAGATGTAAAAGCCAAAGGGACATTCTTTGGGTGATCAATGGGACATTCTTTGGGTGATCAATAAAAAAAAATCATTTGACATAAAATATTGAATGAAATGTTAGTTTAATGAAAAAGCCACCTTCATATCTATCAAGTTTCTCAAGCACTTCTCTAAGTACAAGATAAGCAAAGCATTACAGGAAATTACATAGTCTATAATTCATCATATGGACAATAAGTGCAATGTTCACTTAAGAACTTCCTACACTCCATATAGGAGATCATTCCAAGGTTCAATATATTTAGTGTGTACCTACTGGGCATTCATTCCCAATTCAGAAGATGTATACAAAGAAGAATTGCAATAAGACAAGGTTCTAAATACATTTCAGACTATATCCCTCTTGGGACAGAAGCCTTTCCTCTCCCAGTCTGTAAAGCACTATGCACAGAGATAATGGTAAATAAATATTAATTTATAGAGCAATTCTATACAAGTCTACTCAGAAATCAGTCCAGTTGAGTTCAATGGGACTTATCCTATTTCATTCAATGAAATTAAGTTTCATTTAATGTTGCTCTCACAGATTAATATTATCCATCCCCAGAACAAAATAACGTCAACAAAAAATATAGCATTGTGAAGAAGCAAACTCTCTCTGTTTTCCCAGCCAGCCTGTTCCAATACAAACTGTTCTTTCATTTAAGATGTTTGGGTTAATCAAAGTTAATCTTTTATCAGTCTTTGGTGCAATGCTATGCATGTTTATTCAGAAAAGTGCCCTACAACTCCATGCTGACTGGAGAATGCTGGGAGTTGCAGGATTTTGTTTCTGTCTAAACGTTCACAGGATTGTACGCTTATTGATTTAAATCAGAAAGTGTTACCTTGTTCTAAACTGTCACAGTGAAATCAATGGGCCTTAAAATGAACTTAACTTTGACTGGATTGTGCCCTTTATTCATAATGAGCCAACAGTTGTTTGTGGCATCTCGAATCCGTTGCTTGTCCTCTTTTCTCAATGGCCCCAGTGAACATTTGCTATCTTTCTTCTTTATAGTAGTCTTTCCGACTGCTAAAATGGCATTATACATTTCCTCATGTGCTGTTATGCCTGCCAGTTTCTGAATTGGCCCTTTAGGTTTGTCTCCTACAGCCGTTTTGATGTGAAAAGCATCACCTGCTAATTCCTGCAGCTCAAACTGCTGTTTGAAGGCACAACAGTCTGCCAGGATGGGGGGTTTGGTTGGTTATTTTTCAGGGGGAGGGGGGGGGTGTTCCTGGCCCGTTGGCAACTTTATGCACCAACTCCATTCCCAAATGCTCCATAATCCTTGTTGCTTTTCTCTAAAACCTCTCTAGATCATTTGTATCTCTCTTAAAACTGTGGTGATTTGAAGTAGCCACAGTTCTTTAGTTGAGGTATCGAGACCCGGCTACATTACATCCTGTGGCTTAGGACCAAATGAGATGTGATACAGGAGAACTGTGAGCTGAATGTGCTGTTTGTTTATTTGTTTACTTTAAAAGCAACTGGGGGCACATTAGAAAAAAAAACATACAGGTATCAGGACCGCTTTTATCACCCTTTTTTAAAAAAAAGAGAGAGATGCAGGTGACAGATCATGTCTAGTTTGACTATTATACTTGTTTGCAGCAACTAAACATACATTCTGCCTCTCTCTTATGTCAATGGGCCAAAACAAACATTACTTTAAATCTGTATCTAGCAGCTACATCTTTTGTTATTTTTACTCCAGAATAGGAATAAATTGGGACCTTAGTGTGGGGATCAGAGGGTTTTTAAGCTCTGGATTGCCCCCCTCCCCACACATACTCTAGAGTAAAAATGGGGGGAAGGCACCTATTAGATAGGGATTTAGAGTACTGTCTGTTTTGGCTGAGTGTAGGGATGTACATCGCTGGAAATCCAGTTCTTTTTCTTTACCCGACAAAGTTCCGCAGCATGTATGACTTGATTTGCATTTATGAACTGAAGTGTAGGCTTTCCCCTGAATGACAAGAACTGGGTTTTGCACATTTTCCCCTCCTCAGATCCTGCAGTTTGGGAAAATTTCTGAGTAATTTGAGCAAATTGCAAAACCTTGGGGGTTGGGGAGCACAAAATACCTGGAAAATCCATGAACTGGCCCAATATGCAGCAGATTAAGCCATGCACTGCATCAGGATCTAGAATGAGAGGAAACTTAGGGAAACACACTGAATTTCACTGTCCAAATGGATTTTTCTGACATCCCTACTAGCCTAGTGTCACAGGACAAGCACCTGTATAGAGATGATACAGTCTTGCCTCCATGAAGATCGCTCAAAGGGGCAGCAGCACCAGCTGAGTTCCTGATGTCCTACAGCTCTCCACCTCCTATCATCCACTGACATCTGAGGAGGAAAGCTATTGGGGGAGGGAAGCAAGGAGCACATACTGTAGCATTGGGGTAAGGGCAAGTAGTTCAGCCCTACTTCCCTTTCCATGCATGGAACCCTCTTCAGGCAGATAATGCATAAAGGAGACCACAGTTGTGGTAGCAATTTATCATCCGTTTCATTTACTTTAGATCTGCCTTTGTTAAAGGATCCAATCTGGTGCAGGCAAATGCTCCACGTGTCCATATGGGCTCCTAAAAGCACTGCCCCTAGGTTGGGACATCCTCTGGAATAGCACCTCATGAGGCTCAAGGAGTTGTTCTCAGAGGAAAAAGTTCTCTCACACACTGTGTGCAGAGATGTCCCAATTTTTTGAAATCCATCCTATGTGAGTTTTGTGAATTGTGCAGTGTCATTTGTTCCAGCATCCATTCATAGATGGATTTGAAGTGTGTGTGTGTGTGTGTGTGTTTCAATTATGCAGAAAAATATGCAAATAATTCCATAAGAAAGTTTGCAACAATTTACATAATTTTATTATGTTAGTACGTAACATTTAACATATTGTCCCCCATTCCATTCAACTTTTCTCCATGTATATTTTCCAACATGGCATATAGCTCAGCAGTATTTGAGTATTTTCCTGCAAATGAATTTGCGTAAATGTCAGGAAATTAATCAAAAAACAAAAACACAAGTCTGTGGATTCCTGCATGGCCTGGGAAGCCCAGTCCACAGCAGATTCTGCAGGTTGGCTTCCTAGAAATCCAAAGACATTTTAATCCATCTCAAATTTCTCCAACATCCTATGCATGAGCAGAATCACTTTTTGCTCACCATCAATGGCGAGGGGAGGGGGATCGGACCCCGCCGTTCTGTGTTCAAAGTAGTATTCCTATTTCTCCATGACATTTTAAAACATTTCTCTTATACTTTTTATCATTTACATTTCCTGCTAGTTTTGTAGCACTGCAAATTTGGAGAAGCACTTTTTAACCTTGCTGATTCCCAGGGAAGAGTTAACCACGTGGCTAACTCTCCTACCAAATCAGTGAAATTGAAAAGTGCTATCTTTGCCCTGATTGAGCCTTTGCTATGTAAATTCTCCTTTTCTCCATTACACTCATTAATGAATTGATGACAGCACTAAAATGAAGGAATTCCTATGGAATGCAACCTGTTACTGTCTCTCATTTTGACAGTGATCGAATAATTACTACACCTTATATTACTGACAAAAGATTGCATAAAATAATACAACCTCACAGACCCTACCTCCCACTGATTATGAGTATGAATCCTACTGCGTTATCTTTTGCAACTGATCAACAGACTTTCAGTCAAGGTTACAGTCCACTTGTTTCTAAATATAAACCTCATAAAATATTAAGACTACTTATATTATCACTAGCAGTAAAAGCATCCTTTAAACTTCAGATGCCCAATTAAAAAATATTTAAAGGAGTAGCAGGCATTAAAATTTTAAATGCAGCAATACACAAAAGCAGTTACAACAAGATATATTAGTTTAGGATACACTTCACTGAAGATTTCTTCCATGCTTTAAAAACACACTGTGAGGTCATTTCATTATTTTGTATATCTAGTCGAAGCAGTGATACAATTATGGTCTAAGCAGAAATTTCCCAGAAAGATCTAGAACAGGTACAAAGAGAGACATGCCATTTTGAAATCTCCAAGGCAGAGTATCTCCCCAAAAAACAGGTGTTTAGCCTACACACAAGTTTTGCAAAATTGTAAACGGTATTGTGGTGGAAACACCCCCATTTCATCTCATATTTTTGTACATATTTCTGTACATATTTCCGTTGGGCCAGAAGTATGGGTGTGTTTCCTTCTCTTGTTATAATCCAGGTAACCTAGAGATCTAGGTATTTTCCCTGTTGTTGACCAATTGGAACAGATGCCAGTAAGGGTTTAATTGTGGGGGGTCCCTTATATCCTTTTCTAGGGGATCTTAAATCACAAGAGGTGTATTTCCCTGTCTTTTCCAACCCATCTGCATAATCTGGCTACAACCACCCATTTTCATTACAGACCTGCCAAAATTTGTTTTCTGACTTGGGTGATCTCTCATAAAGAACTTTGCCTACAGCTATGGTTGTTAGAGAGCAAGGTATGGCAAAGGTAGCTACTAAGTTTGACAAGCTGCTCCCTGACATCCTATCCCACTGTGTGCCTGGGCGTTTCTGCATGACAAAGGTGTGCTAACAGGACCTCTGTTCCTGTACTGGTGCTCAGCAGCTCATATCACCAGCACTATGGCCTTAGCTAGACCTAAGGATTATCCCAGGCAAATGGAGGGGTCATCCCTGCCTGCTCCCGGGTTCCCCTGTGTGTCATTTGGATGCACAGGGATGATCCCGGGACGATCCCGGGATATAGACCTCGTCTAGCTATGGCCTATGTCAGAGTTTCACCATGTAGGGAACTTCTCTATAGCTAATAGGAATAGCAATATCTATCTAGTCAAACAAGAAGATCAATAATGCCAGCTCTGCTTGAAACCATTGAGTGTCTTTGTTTCCCCTAGGGAATCATGAATTCTGTGAGACAGGGAAGTTTGCCCATTGGCCTTCAACACACTGTGCCAACACCAGTGACAGGGAAGACACAGAGCAACTTGTGTTGTGTTGATTATGACCCAAGGTCAGCTGGTGCAATCCATTTGATTTGGACTGCAACTTCAATCAGCTCCAGCCAACATGGCCAATGGTCAGGAATTGTGGGTACTGTGCTCTAAAACATCCGGAGATCAAGTGTTGACTACCCCTTATGTAGTGAACAGCTGTATGTGATGAGTTGGCTCAGTCCAGAAATACATTTGTTTCTGGATGTGTGCATGACAAAGATGTGCCTCTTGCCTAACAATGAACTGGCAACTAGTTGTGGAATATGTTGAGAAGGATAAGACTTGGAGCCTATCTTCCATATGCAAATCCTCCTTAAGGGTCTTCTGGACTTATCAGGCTCTGACTGAATGTGCATAGTCCTGAACAACTTTCTGTCACTCTAACATTGATACAAAGATCTGTTCAGTAGTGCAGCAGTGATCTGCCTTACATTTTTACATACAATCTCGTCTGGCCACATATTTAGGAAGGGAGCGCCTAGTACACAGTCCATTGCTGCTTATAAGCATCTCTGGACTGGAACCATGGGGATGGGTGTTGATTTTTTAAAATATCTCAAATTCCATCTATTTTGTGGTGTGACTGCAGGTCAGGACCATTCGTACACCATCTTACCTGCAGAGAGAGAGAAATTTAGAAAACCCTTATGTAGATTTCCCTTGCTAGGCTGAAGAGTGTGAGCAGCAAGCTTCTTGAAGTTGTAGAAGTGCATAGGTTGGGTTTCTTTCCAGTACTGAGGAAAGGGTGTTAAAAGTGTTTTACCCATATACATCACAATTTCTCCTTTGAGAAAAGAGGGTAGGTTCTGAAAAGCTTTAAAACAAAGCCTTTAAAAATCCATCTCCTATTAATGTCTAAGAGTGAGATATGAACTTGCTTTTTATATAGCATATTGGACACTGTCTGTAAAACTTTTTTTAAGTTATTATTTCCCCCCCACATCCTACTTAGCTACTATATTTCAAACTTAACAAAACACAATTTAAACTGTTCATGACATTTCCAGTAAGCCAGGAAAGAACAGTGTGTTGTGACTAACAACCTTGTTGGGCTATTTGCAAATATTCATCACTATCAACTCAGTTAAAGCCATGAACTACATGTTCCCAGGAGGGAGTTGCTTTTGAGCTGTCAATTTTGCTTTAGAAGAACTGTTCTCATGCAAAATGAGCATACAGCTGAAATATGACTGTTAAAAAAACAGGTTGATAAATAAATATCTAGTTTAAATTAGATAAGGTAATGATATAATTAATGTATTTAATATATATGTAAGGCTAAATCTAATTATCTTTCACATACCCAAAAAACCCCAAACAAACCAGGAGAGGTCTATGATATTTATCTTTAAAACAACCACAATACATGAAGGTTGAATTTCAAATTCCTAAATTCTAAATACATTGTATGAGAAAAGAGGTACTTATTTTGTTTGCACTGACGTTTTTTAATGGTATCTTTAAAGATTAGATAGATCGGTATGTGTATATGTAGGTAGATACTAAATATTTGGTCTCATAGGTCTCCAAATGTTGTAGGAAACACATTTTCTAGGAATCTGAATGCTGCATAAACATTTTTTCTGGTTCACCAGAAAAAAATAATGTCCCATAAAGTGGATAGCTTTATGTTTATTAATGTTTTTCTCTGTGTATTATTATTATTTTGATCATTCAGTACATCATAGGAATCTCCCACAAGACATAAGTATATGTGTAAGTATTAAGCCAAAATACTCATTTCCAGAAAGATCACATCTCAAAGTGCCATTTAATTATGCCAATACTACAAAATTTGTACAGTTGAACTATACTAAATATAAATCAACAGCATAGTATGGCCCTTGAGAATATGATGCAGCTACGCCAGACAAGCAGGCTACATCCTTTACATGTTAAATGCCATAAGAAAATATGTATGCAAAAGTACCTAGCTCTTATGTAAGAATGAACAATATTGCTACTTTTAGTTTGCAGTCCTTTACACACTTACCTGGGAATAAGTGCCACTGAGCTCAATAGAACATACTTCCGAGTAAACATGTACAGGATTACACTGTTAATAGCCTAATCTACCTCAAAACCAGCTTTTCAAGTTTTGATCCTTCACAGTTTTATTCCAATGTAGCTCCACAGAAATCAAGTAAAAGAGTCTGGAATCTTAGCAGAAATCTTTGGATTTATTTTTCTTTTAAAATTGCATATCAGAAACATGTTTATTTCTTTCATTATTTTCCAGATGATTTGTAAAATGCCCAGAGAGCTTTGGCTATGGGGCGGTAGATAAATGTAAATAATAATAATAATAATAATAATAATAATAATAATGGGAGACAACTGCATGTTACGCTTATTCTTTGACAAATTTAATGTCTCTGAGCCTCTCCTGAAATATTTAAAATATATACACAACCCTATCTCCTATTTTAGTACTAGCTAGTGTTAACAGAAACATGTTGATGTTCAGTTAGCATTACAGAAAGACCTGCAAGACTAAAGCATATTATTTGGTTAACAACGGATATGCTGGCCATTAGCAAAACTGGACAAAGAGACTATTTTCTGGTACAATTGATCTAAATGCTCAGAGGACATTCCTTGCAAATACAACTGGGTTTGCCCTCTCTGACAGCAGCCAGGGCCTAAAGTCTAATTAAGACAAAGGTTTTTAATTAAACCTTGGCTATGCTTTAGCAGGCTCCAGTATATGCCTGCCCTTGATAGTGCCACTTGAGGTGCTCTCCTTCAAGAGACAACGAAGCAAATGTTTGAAGACAGTGGGAAAAGATGCCTGGTGCTTATGGTCCCTTCTGTTTCTCCCCATTTTCAATGCTCTTTGCTCTGGTGCCATAATTAAAAAGGCTTCCCACAAGAAACTCTCTGCTTATTTCTAGCATATCCAAGTCTTGTACCTCTGAGAAGAATTGCCTAAAAAGAAGAGGGACATTCTGTTTTATGGAGTAGAAAACTGGCTAGGTTGGTTCTTAATAACAAAGGACTACTATCAAGGCAGAGCAATCCACTACTCACCAAACACAAGAACCTTTTGCCAGTGCATGTGGAAGATTTGCTCCTGTCATCAGACGAACATGTGTGTATAACAATGCATGTGTGGGGTAAACAGTGCAGATGTTCCTCTTTCAGGAGAGCTTTCAAAGCCTGACTCTCATCCAAAATACAATAAAAGGGAATGTCTTGTTTAAATAGCCTCAGCATTCATCCCTGGCAGCTTGTGAAACCTGGGAAACTTATCTTTTAACAGAAACGAGCATACCTCACTCTGTGACTTAATAGAACTGAAGAGTCTTGAAATTTCCTGAAGTAGCATTCAGGAAGGCACAGCAACAAATACCTGTTCTCTCCATTTAGTTATCATTTGAAAGTGCAATGAGCAGGCTATGGCTTACTTCCAATCCATACCCCTTAACCCACAATTCTTCCATTTAAAATAAAATCTGAAAAGGGAGATGACTGCCAGAAGCCATTAGAGAGTGCTTAGTAATCTTCTAATGCTGCTCTATGGACTTTTTAGCCTTTCCTAATTCCCACATACTTCTGATGGAGAGGATATAAAGTGAAAACAAAGGAACAGGGTAGAATTGAAAAGCAATGGGCCACCCACCCCAATCTCTACCCAATCCATCTGAAAGATCTTATGCAATCAAGGGGATATTATTTTAGGAGGCAGAAAAGGAGGGGCAAAGGAACCCTGTTGCTAAGGAGACATGTCAAAGCTGACATTCCTACATACATTTCTAGGGTGGGTAGGGGGGAGAAAAATAAAGCTCTCCCACAAAGTTTGCTTAGACTCCCCAGTAACTGCACAAAGAAGCAATTCTTTTAAAAGAAAAAAAAAGTGTGTGGGGGGGTAAAGATTCATTCTTAGTCACACAATTGAAATCACACCTTACTAAAAATCAAGTGATACTTGATGGAGTGAAAACAAGTACAAAAGAGAGGAAAGGGTTCTGCTGTAGTTTTAAAACAAAATATCGCCAGGAATAAAGAAAAGAACAAGGGAAAGAAGCAACACACACACACACATGAATAGTCAGTCAATAGAAAACCAATCTTTTTCTAGCATAATTTTTCTAAAACACACACACACACACACACACACACACGAACGGAAAGAGGGGGAACCAAGGGTAATATAGGATTCAAAAGCTGATTTAAGGCTTAGCGAGTGAGGGCTATAGTTTAACATGTAAATATTTCCAAAGGGGATTATAAAAGTTGTTGCACACAGTGTGTGTGTGTGTGTGTAAGAACTCACAAAAAGGCAATTTTGCAGACTAAGGAAATCAGTCATTGGTGGGTGGGAGTTGATTTTACAATCATCTCGCCCATTTCAAGATGCAAATTTTAAGTCTGGGGCAGGGGAGATATTATTATTATTTTTCTTTCACAAACTGAGACAAAATGCTATAAAAGAAATACCAATAAAGCCAATGGGGTAAGTGACAAACAGCAGACAGAGGCATAGCAAAGGAAACATGAATGCTGTCTAGGGAAAATTCTCTTTGGGGACAGTAGAGGAGAACATCGGGATAACAGCATCAAGAAGGTGTCAAAAGAATACTGTGAAACAAGAATGTTTCTTCTTGTGTTGGCTACAGATTCAAGGAGCTGGAAGCCACAACTTTTTCTGTCAGCAGCAGCTTGGGGACTGCCAACTGGGTACAGGGCATAAATACTATCCATGAACTGAAAACTACATCTAGAAATTCCCTGAACCACTTACACATCTAAACAGGCAAGATTCAAGCTGATTCACAAATTAAAAACGCAAATTCAGAAAATCAAGCGATAATCCAATGCAAATGTTTTGTAAGAGCTAATCCTGTATTCCCCATCACTCCTATATTCTGGTTTCCAAGACACAGAAAGCAAGAATGTAATGGTGCACATACATGAAACAGCCATGAAACAGCCGGCATTCAGAGGCATTCTTTAAACAAATTGCTTTCTCGCCTACTTGGGGGCTAACAAAGATGGGGAAGGACAGCTGGGGAAACAAGCAGGCAGACATGGAGCATGGAATTCCGCAGGAGGAGTAGAAGGCAAAGGCAGAGGACTGGGATGCAGAGTGGCAGACTAGGATCTGGAGCTGATGGGTGGTCGGGAAGGAAGGGCCCAGGGCCCACGCAAGATGGGTGAATAAGTATTAGAGGGAAATTTAGGGATTAAAGAGAAATATCGTCTTGGGATTCGGGTACTGCCAAAGGCTAGGGCAAGACGGCTCTGGGAGGAGAGTGATGGGGGAATAAGGCTGGAAAACTGGCTGGTTTAAAGGGATTGCAATTCGGATAGAGAGAAGGGCGTGCTGGGGCGCGAAGTCAGGCGGGACACCAAAGTGGTCAGGGATGGCAGGGCGGGTGAGGCTGGATCCCTGACGGCAAGAGGTGTCGCGGAGGTAATGCGCGTGCCACGGCCGAAGGTGGGAGAGGGCAAGTCGGGGGCTCGCTGCGAAGGGGGCGAAAGGCCGTGGCCACGCGCGGGTGGGCGAAGGGTCGCTCGCTGCGGAAGCACCAGTGTTAGGCGCCGGGAGAGGCTTTTTGTTCACGGCTCCTTGGCAGAAAAGGAGGTGCAAGTGGGGCAGGGGAGCAGCGGGTGGCTGCCGAGGCAAACGCAGGGAGGGTGTGTGTGAAGGCTTTCCAGGCGGAGGCTACTGACCTGAGTGGGCGAGGTGGGTGCGGGGAGGAGGTGAGACGATGCCGCGTGCCCGGGGCGGGCAAAGGGGCGGCGGGGTGGGGAGGGCTAAGGGGCTCCATGCCAAGGGCTCCCCGGGGGCGCTGCTGCAATGGGTGGGGTCCGGGTGGGTGAGAGGCGAGGGGGGCGCCAGGCTGGGCTGGGAGGGCGGGGAAGGTCGCCGTGCTCACCGCTGTTCAAGGTAGTTTTGCAGCGCCAGGTCTCCGGGTTGCTGAGTTTGTTGCAGGACTCCCAGAGGGACAGGTAGGACTGGTGATCGGCCGTCACCCAGGCCGGGCTCAGCACGGCGCCCAGGTCCAGGCACAGCGCCAGGAAGATGCACACCAGCCCCACCAGCTTGAGCGGGGTCAGCACCGAGACGCGCACCTCCTCCATGCCGCTGCCGGCTGAAGCCATGGGCGAAGGCGGGCGAGGAGCGGCCGCCGCCTCTGCAAGCCCGGCGCCCCTCGGCTACGAATCCCGCCGGAGCCGGGCGAGCGGAGCTCGCGGCTGCCCCTCCAGTCCCAGCCGATCAGGGACGGCGGCGGCAGCAGCTCCCTCCAGCCGCCGCTTCTCGGATCGCGCAGCCCGGCTCTGCCCAGCGCCTCACTCCTCCCACCTCCCCTCCCCGTCTGGGGAAGGGGCGGGAGCAGCGGCACACAAGCGGGGAGGGGGCGCGCGGAGGGCCTCGAGCCACGCGCGTCACTCCAGGGCTTCCTCCGGGGGAGGAGGGCGGGAAGGCTTTGGCTACCCCCAGCGGCCGCTGCAGCCTTTCTGGCGAGCTGCTTGGGGCAGAGATCGCCGTGGACGCCTCCAAACACTTGACGCCACTTTGCTCTCCTTGCCCGTGTGAGCAAACGGCTCGGCCGGGCGGTCATGACGCCAACTGCTTGGGGGGCAGATGGGCAAGGAAGGCAAGCAAGCCGCACAGAGGAGGGGGCGGGGGGGGGGTCGTTCCTCAACTCACACTTTCTAGGGAAGCCCCTCTGTGACCTCTCCCTTCGTAGCCCATCTCTGGTTCTTCCCCGCTTAGTGCTGCCCCGGTCCGTGGTCCGCTTCCCTCTTTCTTTTTGGCAGGAACTCCTGGCAGGGGCTGGAGAGGTCCAGAGCAAACACCAAAGGAATGTTGGAAAGGCAGCCATCGCCCAAGGGCTGGCGGCGGGACAAAGTAGCCCGACCAGGGCTCATTCTGGAGTGGTCAGTGGCCACTTCCCTCAACAAGCCTCTCTTCAAAATCCATTCACCGCATCCCCCTCCCCCGGCGCGCATAACTTTTTTCTTTTTAAAATCACTTTAATCTAATTTTAAGTGCAATTCCAAGACTGTCTGGATCTCTCTCTCTTTGTCATCTCCATTTTTAAAAATTTGGTATTTATTTATTTATGGCCAGGCTAATGCTAGTTGTGTTGTAAACTTTCTGGGATGGGACTGTGTTCCTTGTATGGTCAGTAGTACTTCTTGGGCATTGCTGGTGCTAAATAAATATCAAGCATTAGTAGCATAGCGTGATATACGTCACTGTACAGAATGATAGCGGAATCTCATCATCTAGAGTGGGATGATTTGGGGATGAAAGCCCCTAAATTGAATTATCATGTAGGGATTAGAGTGTGTTTATTTACAGAGGAATGATAATGAAAATAATATAACTAGAGTGGAGGCATGGTATTTAGAGTGGATAACAGTACTATCTAAAGAGAGGCTGAAATGAACATGCAATGGCAGTTTCCAAAAGGGAAAAATAATGGCAAAATCATTCTAAATGAATGAAAATTACAATATCTGTAATGCAATGCTGGAATCTGATGCTGCCGTGAGCTCACAGCAAAATAAATAAATACCTCTAGAAGGAGGATGTCAACTCAAACCTTTCTGCCCAAGAGCCAAATTAAATTAATTTTGGAGAAGCTCCACATTTCAAGGGGTGGGCAAGGCTGAAGGCAAAAGAGGCAGGGCCAAAATACCAACAGCTTGATGTTTTTAATACCAGTAACTAAGGCCATTTCTACACCTGCCTTTTTTCCAGGGATCGTCCTGGGATCATCCCTGTGCATGCAAATGACACACAGGGGATCCCAGGAGCAGGCAGGGACGATCCCTCTATTTTTCTGGGATAATCCTTAGGTGTAAAAAGGGCCTAAGAGGCATTTCAACCTTTTAGAATGAGGCGGGAGGGAAACACACAAAAGCCTGGCAGTCAGAGGAAAGGGGGTGGAGTGAAGGATAGGGGAGCAGGGAGCTCCAGAAGGCTGGATTTGACCCCTGGGCCAGAGTTTTGACACCCCTGCTGTTGGCTGAGGAATGCTAGGAGGTTTTTTTCCCTGTCTAAACATGCATAGGATTGCACCCTAAGAAATAAATAGTAAATTAGCTTAGCATAAGGTTTCATAAAAGGTCTCCACTTGGGAACATGATGGAGAACATTTCTGGTGTGAAACAGGAACAACCACTAAGAAACAACCAACTTTCAGAAGAATGATGGTCAGAGACAGTCACAACAACCTATCAATGGAAAATATAATAAAACATAGAACTTATTTTGCTTAATGTTGATTATAGTGTTTAATTCTGAGAGCAAGCTACAAACCAAAAGCTGGGTTCCCTTTGTGGGTTCCCATCTAAAACAATGCCTACTATCCACAGTAGTCCATGCTCTGGTAACCTCCTGACAGAGTTACTTTGGAATGCCCTCCCTAATGAAGTTCAACTGGCACCAACATTATATTCTTTTCAACGCCAGACTAAAACATTTCCATTTGTCCAAGTAATTTTAATTAACTTAATGGGGGAAGGGTGCTGGTTGTATAGTTTTAGTGTCTGTAGATTTTAGATTTATTATTATATTTGTTTGCTCTGAGCATTGTATCTGCAACATTGAATGACTTAGGTTTGTCTACCACTTGGAATTCATTTTTAATGAAGGGACAGACTCTGCTGGTGCAGCTGATTACTTGGCTGACTGAATGGGACTAGGAACAAAAGCACTCCCCAATTAGGGCTGTGCATGCCCCCCCAAACCACTTTGTATACTGATCCAAACCTTCTGGATCGTGCCCAAACTGGTTCGGGTCGATCCAGACATCCCCGACCCACTCCGGAACCAGATCCGGATCCGGAGCGAGATCCAGAGGTTCTGATCAATATTTGGACAACATTTTGCCTTCCCTTCCCCATTTACCTGCCTCCGTGGTAGATGGCAGAGGCAGGTAAGTGGGGAAGGGGGGACAAAATGGCATCCGAATAAGCCCCCTCCCCCTCCCCCACTTACCTGGCCATGGACTACTTCTGAGCTTATGCGTCTGGTGGCAGTGGGAGCCGCCGGATACAAGCACAGTGGCGGTGGTGGATGGTGGAGCCCACTTCCCCACTTACCTGCCTCTGAAGCTTCAGAACGGTCCGGATCAATTTGGACCATTCTGGACTGCTTCAGGTCAATCTGGACATCCCCCAACCCACTCCAGACATCCCCCAACCCACTCCGGATCACCCCGCTCCGCTTCGGATTCAGGGATCTGAAACGGAGCGGAGCATACCCCTATCCACAATGCAACAGATTTTTTTGCAGGTCCACTTGTTCCATCTACTTCCAATGTTCATGTGTAAGTGCCATTACTTATGTTACTACCTACATACAAAGGCAGATCTTACCAGTCTTTGGTTTGCAGATATTTTTTTTAAAAAAAGCTTTAGGGAGAAAAGACCAAGGAGGACCCCAAAACAGCCCAATGAGAACTAAGCAAGTTCAATGCCCATGGAATGCTGACAAACTATTGGAGGCTAAAACCAGAAAAGAAGATGGGAGACGGAATGGACTGTGATGTAATAGGGCGTGGATGGCTGACTGGAACAGAAAACTTAAGCACTCCACACTGCAACATTTGGTTGCAGGTCCACTTGAATTTTTTATTGTCATCCTATTATAGGAAGTGTCAATCCTCTTTAGAAACTCTTTTAAATAGAATCATTACACCTTGGGCAACGTCATTCACTCTAGAATTCAAAAAATGCTTATGCCCCACTAGAGTCCAGACAGCTCCGTTCCATGTACGTTGTACTCTAGACACTGTCAATCTATCCTCATTTGTTATGCTTGTCAGGTCTTTTCATCATTCCTCTTTTTTTTTTTTTTTAATATGCCCCAGAGGCCTTTGAATCCCTAGTAGACGCAAATCAATTTTCACACTTCTGAAATCAATCCATTTTCCAGTTTACCCCCACATTTGTTCCTTTCCACTCACCCCCACTTCTGTTTTTAATTTGGCTGCATTCATTCCTCTAGCAATTTGCTCACACAAAACCCCAAACCAAACACTTTTAGGAGTATGATTAAATCCGCAGTGTTTGTTTGGGAGGGATTCCAACTTGGCTGAGAGGCGTGCTAGATTCCATGTCATGTAAGCAATAAACACTTCACTGTGCAAACGGATGCTTCCATTGAATGCGTGGCCCAAGCAGCCTTTCATAAGAGATTCCAACCCATCTTTTAAGAGTGTGATTTGACCTTCACAGCACCTTTGATCTCAAGCAACTGGGATGAGTAAAAGTCAGCCCATGCACTTGCTAATCAAACTGCTAAGGCTTGGCTTGGCCTAAACCCGGTATTTATTCTTATGTGACAGGCTGCACCAAAGACATACTTGAACAACACTGTGTAGCTTTTTTTGAATTTTGGAGGTTTGTCACAGTCTGTTTCAGTCCTGATGAACCATTATTTCTAGGTCAATAATGAATCCGTTCGGGCAGGGGGGAAAAGAGCAAACATAAAGAGAACTGAAGAAAACAAGAGGCAAAGGAATGTGTTTGAAGCCAACAGTTTCCAGCTGTTCGTCTTGATTCAAATGTAATTATTTTCCAAAAGAACTAAAGAAGAGACACAAAATTACATTTCTGGGTCAGGGTTTGCAGTGAAGTATGCCTTACTAATTCATCTTTGAAGGCACGAACATGCAATAGCTGTTTTGTACTGAGAATACTTTCTGCCCCATAATACTATACCTTTGACATATTAAGCAGACCTGGAATATTCAATACCAGACAACAGGATCATCACTGACACCATGGGACACATCATGAAGCAGATTTATGCATTCATAAAGTATGCAATAGGCTAGGGTGAGAGACAGCGAGTTGACTTCCCTAACCCCAACCATAACTATCTTCACAGGTGCGCTTGGTGGGAACATGGGAGAGGGCCTTCTCAGTGGCTGCTCCAGTGCTTTGGAACTCTCTTCCCGGGGAAGCTGGACTGCTCCCTCCTTGATGGGCTTTCGAAAGCAGGCTAAAGCTTGTTTGTTCCAGCAGGCCTTTGGACCTCCATCTATGTTAATGACTTATAATTTTGTTGTGTATTTTAAACATTTTATTTTCTCCTATGTATGTTTTAAACTTTGTAAGGCCGCCTTGAGGCCCAGTATTGGGCAAAAGGCAGGATACAAATAAATAATAATAATAATAATATAACAACAATAATAATATAACCGTAACTCAAGACACATTCTATTTGGTGGAGTACTAACAGGGGGCATAGGTGCATCCAAATACAAAAATAAGCCAAAAACTAAAAGAGGGCACCCCAGGAATGGGTGGGATGCCCACTCTGCCCCTTTCCGCACATCCCTCTCTGTCTCTGTAAATGGCCCTTCACTCTCACATGATTCTTTTGTTATTATTATTAATTATTTATTTATTTATTTATTTATTTATATAGCACCATCAATTTTGGGGGAAATGTTCATGGCTTCTCCCTGTGCTACTGGTTTTGTATATGAAACCCGAGCCTTATCACTTACAACCCAGGCAGTCACACATCTGGAGAAGGACAAGTCAATTAACAAAAGATTTATTAATACACATTTAACCAAAACCACACCTTTAACCAAATATCCAATAATGTCAATCCCAAAGGATAGCCAAACACAACTGAGCGGCTTAGCACAGTTCCTCATATGTCCATGGATTGATTGGCCCCAAATATCTCAAACCAAAGTCTTGTAGCAGTTACAACCCCCCCCCAGCAAAGTATAGTCACTCTCAGCATTGTTTCAGGAGACCCCCAGACTCTAGCTCTGTAGCACCCACCAGATCCCAGTCTGTTCAATAGATTTTCACTCCTTGAAAAGAAATGCTGTCTCAGCTCCTCACTGCAAAGCAGCTTCTGGCCCAGGCAGCACCAGCACAGCAGTCTCTTTCTTCCAGAAGAAAAGAAAATATATCAACTGCTCTCAAGCAGCTGGACAATCTCCTAGTTCCATACTGAAGTCAGCCACACTCTATCCATAATGCCACATGTCTTTCAAATGTCCTCTGAACAAGAACTAAAGGTTTGGCTTAAATAACCACATCAGGCTGACCCACATTAATCCAGATTAAACCTTCCAAATCATGGCACCGCATAGCATAACATTACTTTACATTATACATTTTCCTTTATATTTTTATAAACCAAACATTTAAAATATACAGATTAACTCTCAACCAGTTTTCTGAATTTCTTTCCTGCTTACATTACTCCATTGCATGGCAGACTTCTGAGATCCCATCTGTTACATATCTGAGCACAGAAGTCCAAATGTGTGGTAGGTGGATGAAGC
The DNA here is from genome assembly GCF_023053635.1 of Elgaria multicarinata webbii. NCBI lineage: Eukaryota > Metazoa > Chordata > Lepidosauria > Squamata > Anguidae > Elgaria > Elgaria multicarinata. Next base: position 64,747,710 of record NC_086175.1, read on the forward strand.
AGAAACCTGGAAAGTTAGGTGCCTTTCCCTTTATATTGAAAGAATGCATTCTGCTGTACAGATTACATGTACAGATGGCCCTGGTTCTGCACGCGTTCCAGCTGTGTATGGATGGGCTGGAACAAAGGAAGGATCAGAACATGATGAATTGAAGTCACTTCTGTGAAGGTCAAATAGCATTGTTAAATGCACAAATCATCACAATCCAAACCACTGCACAGGCATCTTATGTAAGGATACGGTAGCGTAAGACTTATTACTTGAGATCTACCAGACCGTTTTTGCTCATTTTTGTTTTAAACTGACACTTGAACAATGTAGACATGCAGAAATTTTTGAAAAAGTTCAAAGTTTGAGCTTTGGGCAGCTTGGGAAGGGAGAGGGATGAGATAATGGGGAGATTAATGTATATGCCCCACAGTGTGCATGTAATGTAACATGTGACACAGTATGTATATAGCAGTTGAAAATATCAAACAAAAATGATGTACATGGCACACAACTGCTAGGCATATAACAAATTGAAAAACTGGGGTGAAAGTATGGTTTTTCTCATATATTTTTCTATATACAATATCACCTCTTATGCATGAAGTAACATTAACTGTACTATGATAGAAAATTATGTATACAAGTTGTTTAACATAGATTGAACAGGCTGAGATAGCTGAATAGAGATGTTTTTACAATCAGAACAAACAATCAAACAACAGATGATAAGATGATATATAGGCTTCCGGTTCTTTTAAACTGTTTCGCAAAGCGCTTCTTCAGAATATTTCAACTATTAGCACCATCATAAAGCTACTGCCGTGGGTAAATGGAGGGATCCTAGAATTCATTCCTCAATTCTTAAATGACATATTTAGTCCTTCAAATAAAGGTTCACTTAAAGTCCTGGCCGAAAAATGCAAATCTTCAGAAGTGGTGAGGAACTAAGTGGTGATATCACACCTAATTGGTGATATTGTATACAGAAAAATATAAGAAGTATATATATCAATATATGATAAAAAAAAAACCATCCTTTCACCCCAGTTTTTCAATTTGTTAAATGCTTAGCAGTTGTGTGCCATGTGGATCATTTTTGTTTGACAGTATGTGTATGAACATGTAATAATGCTTACTCTTGTGAGCGCTTAGATGCTGGGCCAATGAAAGGACACACACAGTATGTTGGGAAAGGGACTGGAGAAAAGTCATTTGATTATTGTTAGAGGAGGAGGAAGAGAAGCTGAGAAGAAAAAGCTGAAAGGAGGAAGAAGAAAGAAAAATATTACATCATATGTTGTAATAAGTGAAATACATTTATTTTAAAAGTGAAAAGTTGTTCCAGTCTCAAGGGAAATGGTGAAACATATTTTTATCCAATCATTCTCAGAATACTAGCCCCCATGGTGACATGGGATTTGCACTAGTATCCTAAGAGATGTCAACAATATTTTCTAACAGAAATTAAGGAAGAAATTGGTAACTTGAACTAGTCTTCAAAGCTATGAAAAATATTGAACGTATAATTCACTAAACTAGCAGTAATTACTTGAAGCCCAAATCACTTTTGGAAATCATTTTGCAAACCATTATTGTCGGTGCATGTATAATATCTGTATGTGCGTGAGATGGAATGATTCATCCAAATTTGATGTACATTATAGATTAGAAGAACAGCTCACAATTTCCCAAATGCTTCTTTTTCCTTTAGACAAATGTAAATTTTGCCAACGATGGCTGTAAGATCATTCCGTGAATGAACAATGCACAATACCTTCTGTCCATACATTTGTACTGCTAATCTTTTTATAGCTTTTGATGAAAAAGGTTTAGGGAAAGGGTATGTCACATATAAATAAGACTCGAAATTCTAAATGCTTTTACGTATAAATTCTACCGCAGGCAATAAGATTTTAATTGAGCATCATGTGGACCAGAACTGCATTTTGCCATGGAGTTGTACAGGCACTTTATTGGCCTCTGGAGTTCCTCATTACATTCACACATCTGTCAGTTGTTGTTTTTTGTTTTTTAAACGCACACACAAGACTATTCATATTTATATTTGTAGAACTAATGATCTGATCTTGAGGTCTAGTTCTTCACTGGAAGGGCATGGGTTTCAACCCTGCCTCTAACCCACACACAATATGGCATTGCACCCACACTGGAGCTGACCCCATATGTACCACTAGCATGGCACCTTCCATCTGTGCTGCTCTGCCAGCTGTTGCCCCTTACAATATACTTTTACCTAAAAAAGAAAAAGAAAAGAAAAGGACATTGTAGAGTTCGGAAAGGTGCAGAGAAGAGCAACCCAAATTACCAAGGGGGAAGGAACAACTCCTATATGAGGAGAGGTCACAATGTGTAGGACTGTTTAGCTTAGAAAAAAAAAGTCTAGTAAGGAGAGAGATATAAAAGTGTACAAAACTGGTATGGCGTAAATGTTGTACTCTTTCCGACAACCTTTTTATTTCTCCAGTATTTTAACATTTTACCGTCCTAGTCTTTTATCCCTGCTGTTTTAAATCTGTATTTTAAAGCTCTGCGTTGCTGCTTGGTTTTATTCTGGTTGTACATTTAGATTGAAACTCACTGCAAGATGTAGCAATGGCCACCAACTTGGATGGGTTTAAAAGGGGATTAGAGAGATTCATGAAGGAGAAGGCTATCAACAGCTACAATTCATGGTGACTATATATATCACTTCCAGTATGGGAGGCAATACGCATTTCTGGACCAGTTGCTGGGGAATACAAGTGGGAGGGTGCTATTGTATTAATATCTTACTTAATATCTTACTTGGGGCACCAGGGCTGAATAGAAGCAGCTGAGCCATGCTCTAAGGTTAGGAAGGAGACTGGACACTGGCAGCCTGTGTATATGACAGCCTATAGAACTTGGGCCTACCCAGAGCCCTGAAGGCTGATACGCTCATGGAAGAGCACAGGGCACTATTTAAGATGAAGCAGCACAGCCCCACAGGAGCTATTTGTATTGCTTGTTACATTTGTATTCTACCTTTCCCCCAAGGATCTCAGAATGGTATTTTAGCCTCACAATAGTCCTCTAAGGCAGTGATTTGCCCATGGTCAGTGACAAAGCTTTATAGCTATGCAGGGATTTGAACTTGGGTCTCTCATATACAGGCCAAATGCGGTACTAGGGATATTTCCAAAAGGTCTTTTTCTGAATTTCTTCCTAAAATTTGTTGTTCTGAATTACCTGATAAGCATGGTTGTGAACTAGGTTGTGTGAACACTGCCATTCTACCATTTTTTTTAAAAAAAATCCAGACTTAGTTCGGACTGCTGTGTATGTTTTCAATTCATGCTTTCCCCCCTCCCACCTAGTGGTTATTGACTAGTCAATGCATGCATTAACTTGATTAAAACTGTTCAAAGAGGAACCTTCATATGATCGTACAGTTGCATGAAGATCCCGTCTTCTGTGTTGATCTAATCAGAGCCTATTTCCATCTTTTATATTAGTCCAATTCAAAAGGGAATCCTACTACAATCATGCAATCCCAGCAATATTTCTTTTAGTGCATTGGTTTAAATAGGTGCATACATGTTCAAAGTCACAATGATCCTAATAATTAACATCATCTGAATTATGTGATTGCATCAAGCTTGCTTTTTCTAGAAGTGTTTTAATCAACATGCATTTCTGTACATTGGTAGCCTGCCAGGGGTGCAGAACCTCAGGCCCAGGGGGCAAATCTGGTCCTCCTGGCTCCCAACCTGGCCTTCCATGGTTCCCCAAATGGTCACATCCCCTTCTTCTGGCCCTGGCTGCTTTCCCCCAAACACCAATAATTTGGTGATTTCCCATTTTTTGTGCCATTGTTTTGCACATTCTAAAAGATTGAGATGTCTCTCCTAAGGCTTAGTTACTGGCAATAAGAACTTTAAAGTACAATATGGTGGCATTGTTTGTATTGCTTGCATGTCTGGCTCCACCCCTTTTTTCTTTGGCCCTTTGGCTCCACCCGCTAGAAGGAATGAGACCCTCCCACCCACCCAAGGGCTTCATTGAAATTGAATTCGACCCTCCGTCTGAAAGACATTTCCTACTCCTGTAGGCTGTACAGTGTCATGGGGAAACATATAGCATAGAGTATGTACCAATTCCATGCATGTGCCAATTCCAAAATTGGGGTTAGGTATTCTCCAAATTAAAGCAGAATGTGGGGCACAGCCAACCCAAAGAATAATAATGAAAAGGGAAAGAGGACATCTGCTTAACACTTATAAGCACTGCACCTCTTTGGTTCCCAAAGCAACCCACATATGCCAGGGCAGGTTCACTGATTTCTGAATACTCCAAAATGAATGGTTTGAGGATTGTACCCTAGACTTAAAGTACAATTTAACCTTTTTAGCTTTTTTTATGCTTTAGAAATTTCGGGGGTAATACTCAAGGTGGATGATGAGGATGAGGATGAGGATGAGGATGATGATCCAACAGCCATTTATCCCCAGGAATTATCCTGTCCTCATATTAAAATTGCTATTTGAAAGGAGGATAACATAAGGGTATGGATTTCTTTAATGTCGGGGAGAATTTCAATTAGTATGTAGAAGACATTTATCCATAAGCCTCCCAGACTGCTGGGCTAATCTCAGCATTCCTTTCACCTGATGATAATTATTAATTAGAACATGAAAATATAATTAGAAAATGAGAATGGAATTATAAAATGATAAAGTATATACCTGGGCCCAGTGATAAACAATAATCCCAGACGACAAAGATAATGCACAGTAAAGGTTTAATGCTTCCCCTGGTTATTCTAGAAAGGGTAATAACAGTAGTAATAAACCTTCCATAGCTAAGCTGAGAATTATATGGGGCTGGATCTTGTATTGTGGATCCCCTTAAAAACTGAGCTGATGTAAAATAGAATATAATCAGTACATTAATTTTCCATCTGTGAGCATCCTGTTCTGTGGGCCAAAAGAGACGTTACTTTAAATTCCTATCTAGAAGCTATGCATTATTATTATTATTATTATTATTATTATTATTATTATTATTTACTGTAGAGAAGGTGTAAGACTTCCAGATCAGAATTAACCCTCCCCTTTCCCAGCACCACTATTGGCCCCATCCGATTCAGGCACCCTGTGTCTACTCTAGTGTAAATATGAATGAAAGAAAAAGACGTTGCTGCTAGATCTGGATTTAAAGTAATTTCTGTTTTGCCCCTGTATTTTTCATACAGGCCTGTAGGTCAGAATCAGTCGTATTTGAAGGTGATGTTTCCAGATCTACACCAAACAGAATATGACACTTTAAAAACATTTTGAAAACGATATATGGAGTGTGTCCTGGGCCCCAACAGTTGTCACTACTGTTATAAACCATTTTAAAGCAGCAGTGTAGATCCTGCCTGGGTGATTATCCATCACAGAAGAAACCAATGCAAATGAATCAATTCAATATCCTAGCCTAGTACTAAAAGTAGGTTTGGAGTGCCGAGCCCTTCCTTCAGCTAAATCCTTGTGGTGAATTTAGCTTTGACCTTTTCCGATTTGCATAACCAATGTCAGATATTTGCAGTCCTCAGTTACTATTGTGTTTCAGTGGGGACATGCACAGGAGCTGCTCCAGATCGATCCAAAGCATGAAGTGTTTTTATCTGGCCCCTGCCAGAAAGGGACAAGGGGATAACGCACAGCACAAGGGGAAGGCAGTGATTGATTGAGATGCTACACATTGTACAAATGATGGTTATCTTAGGAACAGAGATGATGGGCAGCAAATGTGTACATCTTTATCCTGCAGCAAAGAGAATGAGGCTGTGATTATGAGAACTCTTTATTATCTACTGACATAATATTAGCCAGTGCAGCCAAGTGAGTCACCACAAACTCCTCCAAGCAGTGCACTTGAGGAACTGGCTTCATTTTGCTCCTCGGCGCCTGTTAGAATTCTATTCACATTGAGTCTCGGAATCTTTTCCTCAAATCCTTAGTGTTTGTAATGCAGACGGAGTGTGTTTCTTCGCTTGTAGTTTGAGACTTCATGTGTGCCTGGAAGCAAGCAGGGACAGGAATCCATTTGTTACCGAAGGAACTGTTGTTATTGCTGCGAGGGGAGGAGGGGTCCTGTGGTTTTGCTTTTGTTTTTTGTGCTTGTTTATGGGACCTCGAATTCATTTGTTGTCCCAACTGCCAAGATGACACAGCCTTTAAGACACAGCAAGCCTACTTGGAGTTACTTTTATGCCCATAAGGATCATTCCTTCAAATACTTCCAGTTTGATGATGGTTCTAATTAATGCCATCTGGGTGGAAAATGGTGCTTCATTAAAATGTGTTTATTGGAGGTTGTGGTCTCCCAAGACTTAAACAGAAACCCAAGATTTGCAATCTCATTCATGGATATTAGGAATGAGTGAATCTGTCAGTTTTCTCCATATTCATCATATCTATCTATATCTATATCTATCTATCTATCTATCTATCTATCTATCTATCTATCTGTTTCAAATATGAAGGAAGTTGTCAATTTGGTAAATTCTTACTGAAAACAAATCAAAATGAAATTCTCACCTGTCTGCACCAGCCAAATAGCTACATGGTGAGGACTTGTTTTACCTGCCTGCCATATAGCTATGAAAGATAAGGAGCCTGTCAGAAAAGTGAGGTGGCAATCCTATTTCAGCACCACAAATATGGATGAATACACAGGGGTTCTGAATATGCAGAAATATTCTAACTGTGGTAAATTCTTATCGAAAACTAATTGAAATGAAATTCTCAGCTATCCCTAATGGATATTCCATGGACTCATTTTGTGGTCGTACTCTTGTATTTCAGCCTCTTAACATATAAAAGAAGGAATAAAAGATATGTTACCACATGTGGTCTTTCATGATCTCAGGGTGAGCTAACCCATGACAATTTCTTTGAGCGCAGTCCACTTCTTTTCAAATCTTTTGGCAATGCCTCTGCATTTTCCATCAATCAAGTTCATTACATCTACAGGTGTACACATTCTATTCAGAGAAAACTAACCCCAAACCTTCTGGAACCCATTGGAATATTCCCCCCCTGCGGTTTCTTTTCTCTAGGGGCTTGCACAGACAACCATTGGGTGACAGTGGTGGCGGGTGGGTGGGTGGCTTTCTCTGTAGTGCTACAATAAAATGGGAGAATATTGGAAGAATCCTGCCACACCCAAAATGAAATGCATACAATGTTTGCAACCCCAAGGTCTACTCATGCCTTCACAGCCTGATTCAGCACAAGCCATTTCACCATGACCATGTGATACCCCACTTGGCATAATAAGTCATGGATCTCCACCTTCCATGCCTGGGCATCCAGTATCCATGGGCTGTGAGGGGATAATAAATTGGAGCCCTAGTGTAATTTAAAACCCACAGGAAGAAGAGTGGCTGTGGAAGAAACGTAAATCTGGATGACGTATGGGGAGTGGTTGAGGTGCCCACCTATTTTCCACTCTAAATTGCCCCCAAACTGTTCCCCCCCCCAAACAAACAGTAGCACAATAATGTACAGTCCTGAGTAACGTATAGTGCAAGATCCAACTGCTTGGAGTGTATGAGCCATGGCAATTATTGCTTGGCAATCATTGTTGGGAAGAGGTCTGTGGAGAAGAGGACACTGCCTGGCCCACTGTGATCACTCTAGTCCACAATAAATCTGATTGACATTAAAGAGCCACAAATACCTTTTTGTGATAGCATTGTTACTGACCTCTTCAGAGTGATCATTGTAACTTCAGAATTATATGGTAATCTGTTCACTTGGATATCCATTAGGTTAGGGGGTGGGGGATGGCGGGAATCACGTATTTGTTGGTCTGTCCAACAAATGCTCTTTCAGGAGAGGACAGGAGAAAGACGTGTTATTACTGAGGTAGATTTTCTTCTTTTTCTTTCTTTCTTTCTTTTTTTTAAAAAAAGAGGAATAGGACTACAGGAGAAGTGAAAAATCACTCTGGCCCCAATCCAGATCAAACTGAATGTTGATCTTCATTGCTCTTTGAGACACAAAGAATTACAAGTGAATAATATTCTTTTTAGTAAGTTTAAGAGCCACTTATTTACTTCTCTTTCAAATGAACAGTTATCTTAGTTTTACAGAGCAGCAGCATGTAGCTATCAAAGAATCCAAACTTCATTAACTCCAGTGTCAGTACTGCCTACTACATACAAGGAAGCCCCTATTATCCAATGGAGAGAAGAATATTCTAGCAGCGTGGCTATGCAGTTTTCAGAAGTGTGGGTTTCAGAGGTCACAGCAGACACCCAATGAAAGAAAAGTGTATATGATGAAGGGGGAAATCGTGAAAATCCTTCATTCTGTTCCTCGCTCCTGGACCTGGTGGACCTGCAAGGGAGGGATATAGAGAAAACATCAAAGCTGCCACCCCCGTACTGTATTCTGTCCTAATGACTTCAAAAGCCACAGGGAATAAAATATTTCCTTTAATTCTCGGTCGCCAGTGAAAGACTGACAATGGCTTTCTTTCCATCATTATTGGTTAAAAAACAACCAACCAGGATAATAGATAATCCCTGGAAGTTTATATTTCTACAAGTTGCAGCATTATTTATTTATTTATTTATTTATTTATTTATTTATTTATTTATTACATTTCTATACCGCCCAATAGCCGAAGCTCTCTGGGCGGTTCACAAAAAATTAAAATCATAGTAAGACAATCAACAGGTTAAAAGCACAAATACACAATACAATATAAAAAGCACAACCAGAATAAAATCAGCCTCTTACCTGCTAATTCTTGCTCTGGGATTTGGGTAGCATATGCAGAGGCACACCAGAAACAGACGTCTTTCTGAGAATGTGTTTATTTTGACATTTGTTTAGTTATGGAGGAATTCATGTATTTGTTGGTCCATCCTGTTGCAAATGTTCACTGAATGCAGCAAGCAGTAAAAGGAATGAATGAAAGAAGCAGTTTTACTTAAGTAACCCTTTTTTTCCCTTTTTAAACAGGAGCAGGACAACAGGAAAAGTGAAAAATCACTCTGGCCCCAATCCAGGTCAGATTCTGCTATGCTGCAGTCATCTACTGGTCCACACCTATCAAGTTCAATGGGGAACAGATGAGCATTGTAATATACAACTGTGGGTGGATCTCCCTTGTTGGATGAGATCATTTGTACTGGGCATCTGAGCTTAACTAAACAATGAACAACTAAATGCTGGATGATAGGATATGGGATGTACCACCCATCATTTACAGACTACAATCTCTCCGTGCTATGCCAGTATTTCATCCCAGCTGATAGCCTTCTCATGCTGGAAGTTCAAAGGCCATTTGAAAACCTGATTCTCTGCCCCCTGTAGTCATTTAGCATTCCCCTCTGCCCTGGGACAATAATTGATTGTCTATTGATTTCCATGGACTGCACATTGTCATTTGGGATTACCCAAATGGGGAAAAGTGACAAAATTTACTCAAGCACAAACTCTGAATAGCCTTGCAGTTACTGTGGGAAGTGTCCTTAAAGAGTGCCATACAGAAAAATGGGTAGTGGATAGCATGGGTTGAGAAAAGTTACCTTAGAGAAAGATGTCTTCCCTCCTATCAACCTGCTGGTGACTGAGGTCATCAAAGGGCCTACTGCTGGTGGCTCCTTATGGACCTATGGTCCAATAGGAGTCTACCTGGAGAACGGTCTTCAGTGTGGTGGCCCCCTTTCAATAGATTCGCTGCTTCTGGTGGTCATGCAGGCACCAACACTGTGTTGTTTCCAGTGCCTCCTGAAAACATTTTTTTTTTATTCCTGGAAGTCTTCCTTGACAGACCAGCCATGGTTTTTATCAGTAGTATGTTTTTTAAAATAACAATTTTTGATATGTTGTTTTATTTCTTTTATCTTTTATCTTTTTATCTTTTATTGTTCATTGCTCCAGAATCTCTTTAGATGTGGAGCAGTATACAAATGCTGTAAATAAATAAATAAATAAAATAAAATAAAGCTGACTCCAGTTGAATCAGATTAATAGTATTAATGGTTCATCTCATACTATGTGATAAAATGGACAGTCCTCCTTTACCTAAGAATCTTCCTAGTGAGCTTTAGTGCAGTAGCACTAACATGCAAAGGTTTTTAGAGAGGCTTTTAAGAGACAAGTAGGGCTTAGTGGGACCATTATCACCCTGTTGCTAGTATGAATGAGTTAAAATGTGCCACAGGCAATTATTCCAGGTTGTCTGTGCTCTCACACTTATTTCTTGCTTTTCAAAAGTACTAATTTCCTAATCCTAAGGGTTTGTCTCTGCTTTCTACATACAGGTCTTCCATTGTTTTTCCTCACAACAAATTACCACAGATAATGGAGACTGAATGAGTATTGTGCAGTTCAACAAACTATTCTGGTAACACAGCCAGCCATTTCACATGACATGCTATGTGTTCCTGGGTTATACCATTTGAAACTGCAGATGGGGGACGTCTGCATGCTCCCCTTTCTCTAGCTTCTCTTGACATGTTAGTCTTGACTGAACTGATGGGTTTTGTTTGTTTTGAACACGAAAGAGCATTCAAGCATTTGACAGCCCATATGCAGTATGAAGTCATACAGTCTGGCAACAGATTCTTTATAAAAGCCTGCTGATCATGTGTTTTGCCTTGGAGACTGGAGATAGACAATAGTTATAGTGTGTTTTCTATAGAGTTAAATGTGGCCTGATTGTGCATCTCATGTGCAATGATGGCTCTCTCTTTTTTCCCTTGTCTTACTCACTGTTGACTCTGGTCTAGCTGGTTTTCAGACACTGCACTTCTTTTAGTCACTGCACAGCCCTCGTGTGGATGCCCCAGTTCACCAAAATGGATGGTGTGTTGCCAGGACATCATATCAGCGATGTCTTCTGAATCTTTTGAGGCATGCAAATGTGAACAAGTTGCATTGAGTATCAAATATTCAATAGCATCAAATCCCACATGTACAAATCTAAAATGGTGGTGGGTGGCCACAGTACAGGATCAGATAAATCTATATCTGTCTTGTAAAAATTGAATAAGGAGCATTTGTTATTGATTTGCATCATATTAAAAGTAGAAGGGACAAGTGAAATTTAGATCCAGCATAACATGAAGAGAAATTGCAAGTCTTGCAAAATTAACTCTAGGGATGGATTTTAACTTTATTAAAATGGCCATTCCTCCATATATAATATGTGGTATTTAAGGTTGCTGATGATAATTCCACATAAATAGTTCATTAGGATTAATCAGATCGTTATGAACTTTTTATGGGGTCCTCAGTATAGGCTATGGATCACATGGTATGAGGTGGGCCATTAATACCACTAATTTGATTCATGGCCAGCTGAATTCAACTGGAGTCAGCTTTCCATGAGCTTTTGGAAGGTCTTTTCACTACCTGCTGTTCCTTTCTATCAGTCCTCTTTTAAACCACTGCCCACAGTGATTGCTACAGATGACAGAAGGCTGTTGGAATTCCAGTTTTGACCAGTTTGATCACCTGCTTTCCCCCATTTGTGAAACACTGAGTGACATTTGGCCAAAGAAATACTGTTTTTGAAATCGTGGCCACAAGCAGATATGACATGCTTCCTCTGCGTCTGTACATAAGTACATTCATATGTAGGGGAGAGACCAAAACAGCTTTCTCCCTCTGTTCCATCCATTACACCAACCATGTATGTCTGAGTGGAGGGCAAAGGGACTCCCTTTCACATCTTGGGAGACAAGAGAGGTGACATGCTTGCTACCACATAGATGAGGGAGAAAATGTGTTTTCTGTTGCTCCAGAAGGTCAGATTCAAGAAAATGGATTGCAACTAAACCTTAGGAAGAACTTTCTGACAGAACAAACTGTTTGACAGTGGAACAGGCTGCCTCAGAAGGTGGTGGATTTGCGTTCATTAAAGATTGTAAAGCAGAGGCTGGATGGCCACTGCTCAGGGTGCTGTAGTAGTGCATTTCATGCATCAGCAATGGGTTGGGTTTGACAATCTTGGATGCCCCTTCAAATTCTATGAATATTAAGCCAAGATATGATCATTTGAACTTGGCCATAATGTTCCCAGTCCAATAAACTATTGTTTGTTGGAGCAGGGGAAAGCTCGCACACTCCCGTCTCCTCTCCATCTTTGCATGCCGGGCTATCTCAGAGGAGACTTCTTGGTGAGTCAAGCCATCATTTCTGGTCATCTCAAAGTGAGGAAACCTACACACCAGTGTTAAACCATGGTTTTCAATATTGATTGGTAAGCAGCACTTCAACCAGTGTTTTTCAGTTTGGGCATCATCGGAAACTGTATTTTCACAAACCGGAAAGTCTCCTCAGACACTTTGCATTCAAAGGAAGGAAAAGGAGGAGGAAGAAGGGAGTGCACAGGTTTGTCAAATAACCATGGTTTGCTAGACCAGGAACATTAAGGCCAGAGCTAGACCTAAGGTTTATCCTGGGATCATCCAGGGTTCGCCCCTGCCTGAGCACTGGATCCCCTGTGTGTCACCTAGATGAACAGGTTTGACCCCTAGACGATCCAGGGAGAAACCTTAGGTCTAGCTATGGCCTGAGTCTGAACTGGGCCTGTGTGTGCAGTGGATGGAGGGAACAGATGTAAGTCCATCCATTTGCTTCTTCCAACTGCTGCAAATTATCACATATTCCCACATTTGTCTTTATTGGCAACCGGAATATGGATCATGTTTGAGAAATGGGGGAAATTAGAATGCTTTAATTGAATCTGGCACTTTTCTCAAGAGTTTTTCTGGAGACCATATGTTTACTCCTCCAACTGTTTCTCTCTCTCTAGTTCCACCTCATTAACCTGTCATATTTTTATTTTCAAGACTTTTCTACACAATTTAAGGGAAAGAAAACATGTCAAAGGGAATTCATAGTATTTTTTAATTAACACACCTTTATTATGCTTTCAGTGAATGTTTTCATTATGTTTATCTATATAATTTCAATAAATTGTTAGGAAATAACAGGAATTGCAATTTAGTCCTGGTAAATTCAATATGAGTATTTGCATGGACTTCACTGTAATGTGAATTATGACCCATGATGGTTTCAAGTACGTCTTCTTATCAAGGATGATAGACATGGTTGAAAGAGACTAAAGTAGATTTGTGCATTGTGCTTTTATAGATTTCCTTGAAGCATCGAAAGCTGACATATATCATGAGAAGGCTAGATGAACCATTGGTGTGATTCAGTAAGGGCTTTCTTTCTTTCTTTCTTTCTTTCTTTCTTTCTTTCTTTCTTTCTTTCTTTCTTTGACTAGGTTTGGATGACACAATAACCAACTGTGGACTAAACAGTCAACAGTTGGTTATTGTGTTGTCTGTTGAGATTTTCTCACATCATGGTTGGTTATTCAGCTGAAATAACCAATGCAAATAACCAACACTGTGCAGAGTTGATTATTTAAATAACCATTGGTTATCGTGTCATGCGTTGGGCACCATTGACTATTTTGTCACACACAGTTGGTTATTTTTGGCAAGTAGAATTCCCTGGAGAGAGTGACCAAAGCAGCATCTGCTGCTCTATTCCAGACAGCAGAACTCACAATGGCTGTTGGGATAGCAGTGGGAGGATGGGGAAAGGGAGAGAGTAGGGATGTCTCAGTCAAACACACTGGCTTTAATCTACACCATGGTTGATTATAACCATGTCATGTGGTGAATGCCCCCTTGATAATCAACCATGGAGTGGTCTATTAACCCTCCATTGACTATTGTGTTGACCAAACTCTCTCTCTCTCTCTCTCTCTCTCTTTCTCTCTCTCCCTCCCCTCCCCCCTTCTCCCTTTCCCTCTGTCTCCCTTTACTCTCCTATTAGTTGAGGAAAGAAAAAATAATAATATGTGTCTCAGAATTTTTAACTCTGAACTTTTGAAGGTAGCAGAATTGCACATATACATGCATACATATACACATGCACTGATCTTTCTGCCGTTCCCTTCAATTTTCAATCCTGCTCCTACTCCACAAGTATAATAGCTGTGGGCTTCATGCTAATAATAGTCACTAAGCGACACTTTGGAATGTAAATTTATTAACACCATTGAAACAAAAGTGTGAAGTTTTAATAAGTTGTCATTAACATTCTGGAAAAACTGTTATATCTAATAAAAATAACTTAAGTTTTTTTTAATATGCCTCAAAACTGAGATAAAATCATAAACATTTATTCTTTTGATTTTAATAAAAATGTTTAAACCTTTGATGTTCCTTGGTGCTTGGGTTCAGATTCCTAGAACTATAAGTATATGGAAGTCTCATGGAGATATGTAATTCCAATGTGTGGCACATGATACAGCCAAACAGGAAAGATTTAAGACCATGATTAACTTTGGCTGGATCATATATTTTATTTCTCCAAAATAAATGAACATGGTATGGTTTTGCGTAACTGCAAAATCAAACAAGGTTTGCTCTGACTTAGAAGTTACTCATGTCAAATAAAGTATCACCTCTGGTGATAGTGCTGATCACATTTGACACATCCCCTTTTCACTAAAACAAAACAGTGAGATTACACCCAGAATGATGGGGTGGGGGGAGAGAAGGCTTTAAGTTGGAATATTATAGGGAGACATCATGTTATATATGTCAAACTTAAGAGCAACCTTTAACAGGACATGCTGATAATGAGAGGAAGAGGGGCAGTAGTTGAAAATTTTATAACATCCATTCAGTCTTGCTGAACATTGCAAGTATGAGAACTTATAGAAGAATTAATAAGAGATAATAGGACAGTTGAAGACACAAGGGAACCAACGTGTCAAGTCATCTTCCATAAGCCCAGATCATGCACTAATGAAAGTTGTAACTCCAGAGTGCAAAAAACCATAAAGACACGGCAATATGATTTATATGACAGCAGCAAAGGAGGCACTGTATCAAATTACACTGATAAAAATGGGGTGGGGGTGGGGAGAAAAGCAACCACGAAAGACACATTTGGTTCATGAACAGAAAGAGGTCACCCAATTTTATTAAAGGGGAAGAACAGAAAATCTTTAAAGTTAGCAAGGCAGGGAGGCAAATAAACAGTCAGGGCAGAGGAGATGGCATTTAATAATAGCATGATGGTCTTTGGGGTTTTTAAGAAGGAGGGCAATGGTTGTGAGTGCAATGATAATGGCAAGAAAGTTTAAGGCACAATCCTATGCATGTTTAGATGGGAAGAAATCCTACAACTCCCAGCATTCCCCAGCCAGCAAGGATCCTGATCCCCTCAGGGACCTGCTGTGACCATGGGGCATGTCTATACCTACCGGCTATCCGAGATGGCGGGGGGGGGGAGGGAGGATCCCAGACTTTCTTGCTTCCAGGATCATCCCCTAGCGTGCACACATCAGCATGACATCCCAGAAGTCAGGAGGGATGCTCCAGTGCCACAAGGCAGGAGCCAGTTGCGCAACTGCATGAGAGCGATCCTGCGCAAAATGTAAGTAAAAAAACACCACCCTAAACACCCAAAATGTGGTGTCAAAAAGCATCAGCAGCCATCGTGGGGATGGTGAAAATGCTGCCCCCATGGGCATGGACATGCTACTCCATGCCTGCTTGCAAAGCCCACTACTTGTGGAAAGGAGGGAGACCCAGGAGCCCATGCCACACCGCCCATGGTCCTCGGGGTTGTCCCAGAACCATTGGAAATACCAGGCTAAGTGCCATCCAATTTATCCTGGGGAAAGTGAGAGGTCATCCCCGGTTGACCCCAGGATCAGCTGTGCATCATTTGGATACACAGGGATGATCTCTAGCTGACCCCGAGATAAATGGATGGTGTAGACATGCCCCTGCTTTCAGGACTGAATCAGCCTTGGTTGCCATAATGCATGAGCTTTAGTGAGAGAAGGGCAGTGGGAGTGCAACCTTGTTAATTCTACTTGATTGCTCATCGATTTTTCATAGCACCAACCATGGTATCCTCCTGGATCAGCTGCATGGGTTGGCGTTGGGGGCACTGTGTTACAGTGGTTTCAGCCCGATGTCTGGGGTGTGTTTCAGAGAGTAACACTGGGTAACGTTTCCTCAGCTCCTTGGTAACTGAGCTACAACATTCAGCAGGGTACCATCTTGTATGCAAAGTTGTTTAACATCTATATAGGAGCAGTCAATAAGAGATTTGGAGCAAAGTGCCGTCAGTATGCTGATGACACATACTTCTGTTTCCTGGTGAAATGTGAATCAGATGAGACTGAGTAAGTCTTGAATTAGAACCTAGACTCAGTTATGGGATGGATGAAGGCCAATAAACTAAGACTGAATCCTGGAAAAATGGAGGCCCTGTGGGTGAGTGGTTCCCAAGTCCAGGACATAAACTCATTGCCTGTTCTGGATGGGGTCACACTCCCTCTGAGAGAGCAGGTTCATAGTCTAAGGGTACACCTGGATCCGTCTTTGTCATTGGGAGTCCAAGCAGCCATGGCAGCTCAGAATGCCTTCTACCAGCTTCAACCAGTATGCCAGCTACAACCTCTCCTGGACTAGAACAGCTTGCCCATACAGGCACTAGCAACCTCAAGACTGGATGACTGCAATGTTCTCGATGTGGGGCTGCCTTTAGGACTGGCCTGGAAGCTACAGCTAGTGCAGAATGCAGTAGCTTGATTGCTGTCGGGAACTGCTCCATTTTAGCATGAAACACCTCTACTTAGGGAACTACACTAATTGCCTATTTGCTCACAGGCCATGTTTAAGGTTTTGTTATTGGTATATAAAGGCTCTAAATGACTTGGGACCAGGGTATTTGAGAGAGCGCCTTCTCCCTTATCAGCCTGCTTGGTCACTGAGATCATCACATGAGGCGCTACGGATGGTTCCGCATGGACCTGCAATCTGTTTGGAGTCCAATGCAGCCTGCAGTGTTTTGGCTCCTTCTCTATCAAATTTTGGTGCCTTCCTGTTTGTCAGGAGGGCACCAACGTTGTTTCATTTCAGGCACCTGCTGAAGACATTTTTATTTAAGAACGCTTCCCTGAGTAACCAGCCATGGTTTATTGGTGTAATCTGATTTTAAATGTTTTAATTCTGTGTTGTTGTTGTTGTTGTTGTTGTTGTTGTTGTTGTTGTTGTTGTTGTTGTTTTTCCCTTTTATTGTTCATCACTTGAATATTTTATTGACGTAGAGTGGTATAAATTGTGTAAATAAATAAATAAATAAATGATGCTACACCTTATTATGGTTGGGTATGCAAAGAGAGTGCAAGGGAGGACCACCAACAGAGCAACAGAGATGATTTTATGAAAGCAAAACTTAGTCTCATTCTTTTTTCAGTCATCACTTCTCTGTCTCAGTGTCAAATACATGCTCCAGCAAAGATTAATAGCTCTGCCTATGTAGGGAGATTTTGACATGGTGAAATGGAACTTGCAACCACCAGATAGACCTGCAGAAGGTATTTCCTATTCTGTTCAGCAGGGCCTGTGCCCCCCACCCCCTCTATTCCATTCTGAGGCCCTGGGATTTAACATGACTGTAATAACCTTGCAATATCCAAGATAAGTCGGATGATGCAATTTTGTGTGCACGTTGAAAAATGGCTTGCTTATACGCAAATTATATTAGATGTATTAATCTTTAATGCCCCAAACCAAGACAGCCAGAAATTGCTTATTTGGCTTGAAATTCAAAAAACACTGAGAGATTGTATTATATTGGAATATTTTTTTCTGTCACAAACAGCTTCCCGATTCTAGAGAAGCACATTAGATCATCTACCCTTGGCCAGCAAACACGTGCTACATTTATTTACCAGTGTTATGTGCCTTTTGAAGATTATCGTACAAGGATTCTCATTGGGCAGTTAGTTGCATTAACCTCTTTATTCCTATAAATTCCTATTCTACCATTCTTTCTTAACCCCCTTTCTAGCCCTCTTTACTTCATGTATCCCTTACAATGACTGCTGGGAATTGTAGTGTGGCAGGATTATCTATAAAGAGATGACACAACAGCACTAACTTCGCAGGATATGTTAAGAAACAAACAATGGTTTGTTTACATGTAGGTTTGGTGGACAGTAAAATGACTTCGGGTACAAAAACTTCAGATATGGAGGCTTGCACCATGCTGACACGCAACAGAGTATCAGGCAATGGTGGAGCAATTCTTCTTTGCCTGCTGTAATATCATGGAGCACAGGACCAGGAACATATAGTAAATTTACCAGGAGCAGCAATAAGTACTTCATACAGATGGTCCAGGACCGCTTCCTACCTCAGGGCATAGCCATAAGAACATAAGAAGAGCCATGGTGGATCAGACCAAGGGCCATCTAGTCCAGCACTCTGTCACACTGTAGCCAACCACCTGCCTATGGGGGGAAACCCAGTAGGACATGAGAGCAATAGCACCCACCCTCCCATTCGTGTTCCCCAGCAACTGGTCTACATCAGCATATTGGAGGTATCGTATAGCCATCAGGATTAGTAGCCATTGATAACCATAGATAACCTTTGAAGCCATGTTGATGGGATAGGGAAGAGGGTCAGTTTTTCCCTCCCTCTTCCTGCAAACAGTGAATAGGGAAATATGTAACTACATATAAAGAAAGATTATTCAAATATTTGTGAAGACTTTTTGAGAAATTCCAAATAAATGTCAGAATAGGAAGAATGAGATAAAGCATTTTAAAGGAAAAGAGGGAGGGCAAACCCAGCAAAGGATGCCCCATAGTTTTGTGGAAGACTTGCTCTTCCTCATCCCATTATTTTAAAAATGCATCAGTATTTTTTTCCCTAATAATCCAGAGCTCACAATTAAGACAAGAATAATTTATTTCATCTCATTTTACTTTTTAAGAACAAATTTAGTCCTTTGAGGGCTGTGTATTTCCAACCTAAGTGATGGAGCACACATTCCTTCAGACATTGAATGGCTGGCATACACACGAACAATTCTATCTAGCAGCAAGGTGAAGAGGCCGCAAGCTGACGCACACTTCCCTAAGATTAAATCCCATTGAACTCAGATGAACAGAATAGGGCTGCACATCCCATTGAAAACAATGGGGATTTCGTTTTGACTAACTCATTTGATGGGCACCAGTGCATTAACTGTAAAACCCTAAGCTACACCCTAAGCCTGGCAGATAGGCAGAAATGTCCCTTCCAAAGCTTCCAAGTACTATTAAGCAGTAGCATAGTTCCCAGTGCCAGTGCCAGTGCATGGACTTGTATGATTTCACTAAACAGGCTATTTCTGGTCCCTCCTGCTTCCCCATTTATGCTCCTGCAAACTTCTAGAACAGGAAGTCACAGGTGAGACAAGGAAAGAAAGCTGCCCAACAACACCGAGGACTGCCCTGGCACAAGTGGACTGCCCTGAGGACTGCCCTGGCCTAGGGCACTTTGTTGTAAAGACTATAAGGCAGGGTGGGCAACTTGTGGCCCTCCAGATGTTTTAGCCTACAACTCCTATCAGCCCTAACCAGCATAGCCAATAGTGAGGATGATGGGAGATATAGGCCAAAGCATCTCAAAGGCCACAAGTCACCCATCCCTGTTATAACGATGCTCAG